>NC_092348.1:76552772-76874295 GCF_963676685.1 Mytilus edulis
GTAGGACGTTTAGATTCACATATTGTTATATTCTTAATAGTTATCAAAGGTACCAGGATACATGTGTGTTTTGTATTTGCACTAGTCTAGTGATTGGTAAATGTTGATACTTTTCTGTTCTTTTTACTATGTGACTAAACATAAAGATTTATATTATTATGGAATCGTTCACTTGTGTACACTTCGGTATCTAAACGGGTCATACTAGATGACGACATTTCATATGTGAAACATAAATGGACGGTCAATTTTCAAAATGATTCGCTATGTTTTAAAGAAATCTTCAGTATGTATACTGACAGTGTAATTTGATGTTTTTTAATATCTTAGATTTTTAATAATAGGACAGACAGGTGCATGTTGGTGAATATATACCACCAATGAGCGCTCCTATAATTTGTTTGTATGACTGTCCATTAAACTACAATTCATTGTTTCTTAGTCAAGTTAATTTACTAAACTCAATTCAATTCAATATAGTATCAATTTAACAAATGCGGTTAAATCTTTTTTTTTTTTAATCTATAAATTATATTCTTGTGTCAATTAATTCCTATGTAGTGATAACAGTTTCTTCTAAATTATCAATGATCATATTTGCTATTACATTAAAGGCAATAAGAATGCATTACGCCATAGATTTTTTTATTGATGATTAATCGTCAAGGAACATTAATGTCTCATACTAGCTGACCAGTTCGCATTGTCTAATTTCTAATATAAGGTAACACAATTTCAGTGATTTTGTTTGCTGTTGTTACCTCATTTAAAAGATAATTATATAACTATTGTATGTAACCATAGAAACCTTTGTGGTTTTTTCTAAGAATTTAGGAAAATTAAGTTTAAAAAAAACACAAGAAGCACATTCAAAAGGTTTTATTACCCTCCGGATAGGTGTTGTTTTTAGGTAAACGATTTTATTTTACAAAACTCTCAAACTTTAAAATCAATGTGATTAAATTATTATATAAGATATTTTGATTTAACTATCTCTATAAGATAAGTCTGTTAATCATATAAGGATGAACAAATCTGTTAATATATAGTGATACACATTTTGTATTCTTTTCTTTCATTTTTGCTAATGTGCTTTGTCTTAGGCGAGTGAAATATTTCAAAAAGACGCTTAGTTAACGACTTTAATGCACCCACCTAACACAAGGCTGTATTATATATCATTCGAAAGCTTATTATCTGTATATTCTCTTTTGCCCGATGTCATATGGTATTTTGAACCCCCTAAAAAGTGAACCCGGGGTCAAAATACCATGCGGTAAAATGACTCCGGGGTCCTTATACCGCATGGTAATTTGACCTAGGGGTCATTTTTCCCATATGGTATTTCGCCCCCCCCCCCTCTTTGCGGTATATTGAACCCCCTATTTTTGATAAATAGTATTGCAGACAATCTAATTTACAATTTGTTGGCTTTCATTTTTTTAATTGGGAGGTTTTTAGAAGGGGGTTCAATATACCACAGGGGGGTCAAAATACCATGGCTAAATAGAATTTTCAAAACATCTTTTCCATCATGTTAAATACAAACAAACTACTTATTGGAGTATTATTACCATGTTAAGAAGTTAGAATAGCTGTATTTCGAAATGAGAGGTCTATAGCAGGGGGTTCAATATACTGCAGGGGGTCAAAATAGCATGGCCAAGTTACATTTCAAAACATCTTTTCCATCATTTTAAATACAAACAAACTACTTATTGGAATATGTTAAGGAGTTAGAATAGCTGCATTTTGAAATGAGAGGTCTGTAGTAGGGGGTTTAATTTGCCGCAGGGGGGGGTCAAAATACCATGGCTTAGTAAAATTTTCAAAACATCTATGTGAGCAGGTTAAATACATACAAACTACTTATTGGAGTATTATGACTAGATTTAGGAGTTTCAGTAGCTATAATTTTTGAAAGTAAAGGTCTATAGTAGGGGGTTCAAAATACCATGATGGTAGGGGATAAAAAGATAATTTGAAAATTTATCTTTGCCATGGTATTTTGACCCCCTACCATGGTATATTGAACCTTACAATAGACCTTTAATTTATAATATTTTAGCTACTGTAACTCCTTTACATAGTATACATACTCCAATAAGTGGTTTGTATGTATTTACTTGCTTGAAAAGATAATTTGGAAATTTTACTTTGCCATGGTATTTTGACCCCCCAACCATGGTATATTTATCCCCCTTCTATAGACCTTAAATTTCAAAAAATCTAGCTGTTATAACTCTTTTACATAGTTATTATATTCTAATAAGTAGTTTGTATGTATTTTACTTGCTTGAAAAGCTGTTTGAAAATTTTACTTAGATATAGTATTTGACCCCTCTGCGGTATATTGAACCCTTTACTATAGACCTTTTATTTCTAATATTCTAGCTACTGTGACTCCTTTACATAGTATATACACTCCAATAAGTTGTTTCTATGTATTTTACTTGCTTGAAAAGAAATTTTACTTTGCCATGGTATTTTGACCCCCCAACCATGGTATTTTGAATCCCTACTATATACCTTTAATTTCAGGAACTACAATACAAGGATTTCTGAAATTTAGTTTCTGGTTTTATATAAGTCTGCTATATACTGTGTGATGCGTTTTCTGATTCATCACTCGACAACTTCCTGTTAACCGAACACTTGTATGATTTTACACATGATAGCCAAGTTGAAAATTTTCGTCCGATATTTCTAAGAAACTACAATACAAGGATTTCTGAAATTTGGTTTCAGGATTTATATAAGTCTGCGTTTACTGTGTGATTCGTTTTCAGATTCATCACTTGACACCTTCCTGGTTACCGAACACTTGTATGATTTTACACATGATAGCCAAGTTGAAAATGTTCGTCCAATTTTTCTCAGGAACTACAATACAAGTTTTTCTGAAATTTGGTTTCATGATTTATACAAGTAAGTTATACCGTGTGATGCGTTTTCAAATTCATCATTCAACTACTTCCTGTTTACCGAACACTTGCATATTTTTACACTATTAAAATTATCCACTTGCGGCGGGAGTATCATCAGTGAGCAGTAGCTCGCAGTTTCACTTGTTATACATGTAAAAGACTTATAAAAAGAAAAATGGGGTCCACGGGCAAATTTTTTAAGGCATTCAAATGGATAAATCCAGAGGATTTCCAAAATCTGACAAAAGTTCAAAAACATGACAAGCAAACATCCTTAAACACACTTGGTTGTCCAAAGCGGAATGTAGACGAATTACATACAATGATGCTGCTTCGTATTTTGTTTAAAAACGTGTTAGACATGTTAAATGTACTTAGAAGTTTAATCCCTTATTATTCGAATGAAAGATGCTTTGAGTGTTTTCAACATAATCTTTTAGAATACAAATGCAGGTCATTGAGTATGTAAAACACTATAAGTAGCAGTGTTATTAAATAAATGAAAAGTTCAAGCCACCATGTCTACCTCAGGCATAGATTACCTTAGCTGTATTTGGCAAAACGTTTAGGAATTTTGGTCCTCAATGCTCTTCAACTTCGTACTTTATTTTGGCCTTTTAAACTTTTTTGGATTCGAGCGTCACTGATGAGTCTGTTGTAGACGAAAGGCGCGTCTAGCGTCTATACAAAATTTAGTCCTGGTATCTATGATGAGTTTATTTGTCTTCAAATGTCCTAAACCAAGTCAGACATATTGCAGTAGTTATCGAATAATCTGGCTCTATGTATGTTGGCGTTTGTTTTTGTAGCAGTTCAGTGTTCCTGTTATTCCGTTGTATTCCTCTTATTGTTGTTGCATTTCCCTGGGTTTTGTTTTGTTGCCCGGATTTGTTTCAGTTCAATCGATTTATGTCTATTAAAAAGCGGTATACTATTGTTGCCTTTATTTAATATCTGCATTGTGAGCAGTAACCCACTATCAGCTCTCTAGTAAATAAAACTGAATTCTTTCCCGGAATTTCCGATCACGATATTGTTTATATTGAATCCAACTTAAAACCTAGAAGAGCAAAAAAAACACCTAGAAAAGTTTTCCTATACAAAAAAGCAAATACTGAACAAATTAAAGAAAAGCTAAATAACATACACCTTAACGATATTACAAACCTAGAAAATCTTACAATGGACGAACTTTGGGATAATTTCAAAACAAAGGTATTAAAAACCATGGAAGAGTCAATCCCTACTAAAATGATAAATAACACCAAACAGAAACTACCATGGATTAATAAAGAAATAAAGTCACTGATTAGAAAAAAGGAACAAATTGTTCAAACAAATGAAAACAGACTCGCATAGTAAAATTAATAAACAGTACAGGGAAACAAAAAAACTGATTCAGAAAGAGACAAGAAAAGCTTATTGGACATATCTGGAAAACATCATTTGTTACGACGAAAGCTTACAAACCTCGTAAAAACAGAAAACAAATTTGAATTATATTAGGTCCACCAAAAAAGACAGTTCGGGAGTTGCACCATTAAGATCTCAGGGTTTGCTGATAGATGACACAAAACAAAAAGCTGAAATATTCAATTAACAATACCACTCTGTTTTTACACCTGAAAATGATAAAGAACAAATACAAACTCTATCAGACAATTATCCATCTATGGCAGAAATACATGTAACACCAACATGACCAAATGGCATAGAAAAACTTTAAAAAAATTTTGATCCATCTAAAACTACAGGTCAAGACAAAATACCAGCACGCATTCTTAAACCATTTGCACCTGAATTTGCACCACATCTCGCTTTCATTTTAACACATCTTTCTTGAAAGGAGATGTACCAACAGACTGGCGACAGTCATGAACTACTTAGTAACCTCCATAGTGGCGTACAAACTGATCTTTTAATTTTAGACTTTTCCAAGGCATTTGACAAGGTACCTCACAAAAAATTATTAAGGAAGATGGATAACGATGGCATAAGGGGAAATACCTATAATTGGGTATCAGCCTTCCTTAATAACAGAACGCAACAGGTTGCCCTTGACGGAGAGGTATCTAGCCAAATGCCTGTGGTAAGTGGGGTGCCCCAAGGCTCAGTCTTGGGTCCACTACTTTTTCTCATCTTCATAACTGACCTACCTGCAGCAGTTCCATCAAAAACACGCTTGTTTGCAGATGATTGTATCTTATACAGAAACATAACAAATCACCAAGATTGTACCATACTACAAAATGACATAAACTGCCTAGCCAAATGGGAGCAAACTTGGGGTATGCAATTCCATCCAGAAAAATGCAACTCTCTCACTGTAACAAGATCACATTCACCATTCAAACATGACTTTGTATTAAAAGGCCACATTCTAGAATCTGCACTGCAAAAATATTTCGGTATCACCCTTTCTTACAACATGTCTTGGGATACACATATCAACAACATTACTGCAAAAACAAATAAGATCTTAGGCTTTCTCAAAGGAAACTTAAAAATAAACCACGAAGAAACAAAAAGTTTGGCATACAAATCCATGAAACGTTCGAATTTAGAATACTGCTCTTCAGTTTGGTCACTTCACACCCAAAAACAAAACAAAAACACATTGAAAAAGTACAAAGAAGGGCAGCACGCTACGTCACCAACAGGTACCACAACACCAGTAGTGTCACTTCCATGATTGACCATCTTCAATGGAAGTCACTTGATACTCGCAGAAACATCAATCGAGTAGCTATGCTGTACAAAATCTCACACCATCTCATTGCAGTAGATCCAAACCTTTACCTTTTACCACAGCCAGTCAAAAACACCAGATTCACTAATTCATTACAATACCAAACATTTAGCACAAGAACAGATTACTTCAAGTACAGCTTTTTTCCATTCACAGTTGTACTGTGGAACTCACTTGCTCAAAACGTCATCAGTGTTAACTCCCTTGATCAGTTTAAAATACTGATCCAGAGTCAGTATATTTAGATATCCAACCTGTTTGTAAATATGTAAATGTGTTAATTTTTGTTTTGTTTTTGCACAAAATAATTTTTGAATTATTGCACTCATAAATTATGATATTATATTAAGTGTCTGTTTGCGATGCGCCGACGTAAAGTCATCAATTGGATCGTCGTACGATGTAGATGTAGATGTATAAAAAAATCGAGAAGAAAATGCAAGTTCTGGAATAGTCTATCAACTTGGAGATATATACTACATAGGAGGATGCCGCGAAATCGCGTTTAATTGGGCAAGTGTTGAAACAATGTTTTTTTTAAAACTTCGCGGGCAGTACGTTGACTGAGCATGGACAGACAAATTTAGGAAATACAAAACCCTACATATCATAAATATTTCCGACTTATGGTTTCAGAGGTGTTGCGGCTAAATGAAATCGGTCTCCTCCTTTAGTAGTATAGATATGCAGGCGTTGCTGTAATGTAGCTACATAGAAGTTAAAAGGTTTTAGGTAGCTGAAATCGTCTCTTTTGAAGTAAATGTTGTTCTCAACCGACCCTTATCGTCGATTTCCAGATACGATATAGACTTGCCTGTATCTTTTGAGTCTTTTATTTTCAATTTCAATGGAAAATACGAGTCCAACATTGTCACAAACTGTGCACTATTCAGTGAGAGGACATAACCTACATGTATATATAGAAAGTGAATTTTTAAGATATTAGTAACTCATTTTCAGTCGTTATCAGAAGCTTTTGCATGAAGTCATGAAGTCAGCCTCGTATGAAAAAGAAACAAGTAATTCAAGATCTTCAGGAAGTCTAGTTATATCTTCAAAATTATTCTTTATTACAGTCTGGTAGTTACAATGCAGATTTCAATCTCGCACTTTCGTTCCCTTTAAATCAAGCAATAGTTTGATGCTCGCACATATTTTTGTACTTCTTTTTTTTCAGATTCTTAAGAATTTGTTAATTAAATCTTGTATTGACCAGATACAATGTTTTAAAAGGAAGAAATGCTTTAAAGCTGTGTTTTCTTGATGGCGGTTTTTGGCAACTGTATGAGTTGTTAGGATTTGTTGTTTGATTAGAAGTAAGCATAATTATAGGAAATTGATGGTGTCAAAAACTTCTTTGGTAGTTATTACAGAGTTTTCCTTAGTTTTAATGACTGATTGTCTCTCTGCTAAAAGTTTAACTTGTTTGCATACGTGAATTATGTATATAGAAGTCATAAAATGCAATCACGCTCACATCTTGGAAAATATACACTTATTCGTTCTTGGCCTTTGATCTTGATTTGACGGAAAATGCACCGTACGATGTTTTACGACCGGGCAAAACAGATATTACATATGTTTATCTTTCAAATTTTTATGATATATTATTTAGCCGTGTGTTAGGTGGGTGCATTAAAACTTTAATTTGACGGTTAAAGTCACTCCACTATCTATATGGCATTGCCTTTTTGTGTATCTTTGTTACATATTTGTTTGTTTTATAATGATTAATACTACGGCACAATCTTTACTGCTGTTTCCCTATTTTTGACATTTTTACCTAGTATGTCTATGTTTTGTTCACACAGATTGTCAATATAATAGACTGTCAGACAAGTGACCGGTTATTAATAAGCTAGCTATATACCCAGGTTAAATCCACCATTTTCTACATAAGAAAATGCCTGTTCAAAGTCAGGACTATGACAGTTATTGTCCATTCGTTTGATGTGTTTGAGCTTTTGATTTTGACATTTGAATACAGACATTCCGTTTTGAATTTCCCACGGAGTTCAGTATTTTTGTTTTTTAACTTTGAAATTGGTTAGACAATTTTATAAGGTGTATTATTAATGTTTAGAAACCTGCAAAAGATATTAAAAAAATCCATTTTAAGAGCTAAAATTTAGTTACTGCGAGTTTTATATATGTGTGCTTTATGTCTTTTTTTGTTAGTTGTTTTCTGTGGATCGGTTTTGCAAGGACCTATTGGCTTAGTTTATTTTCAAATGAGTTTAACAGTTTGCTCTGTGATGCTTTTACACCACTGCCCCAGTTTAAGGTTTGTCAAACGTTCTCAAACATGTCTAACCTTCATTTTTTTAATTTGTCTGTCCCAAGTCAGGAAGCCGGTAATTAAATGGTTGTTTTTGTTTTCTGTCTGTTTGTCTGTCTGTTATATTTCTATTTCAAATATCATATATTGTATGGTAATGGATCAGGTCGTTAGTTTTCTATATATGATACAATTGAGAATAGAAATGGGGAATGTGACAGGGACAACAGTCCTATCAAGGAGCTGAAAACACGTGTTTCATTGTTCGACAGTTCATCTTTTGTATGTTTTACATCAATACTTTTCTAACGTAGATTACAAAAAATGTTTTGTTTGTCACTTGTCTACTGGACTGTCTTCGTTTTTAATAAATTAGGAATCAAATATGTATTTCTAAAACTTTACATACTATTATCTATATATCAATAAACGGAATGTTTGATTATGAATACAAAAAAGTGAATACATGTAGTTACAGCAGGTGCGAATGCTTTTTATATTTATAAGTTGTGTGAGAGCACCAGAATGTCGTGAACAGTTGTCATATACACTTAAACCCTCAAATAGCCTAATAACTTTTCGGAATCGGAGCATTCATTTGCATGAGCGAAAAGTGCGCATACAATTTAAATTAGATATATCATATTTATTTATTGATGTTAAATAAAAAAACAACTCCAGAAAATCAGAAAGATTGTACTCTATGTGCATGTGTAAGGAAGGTATTATTGCTACAATGTAGTTGCTTGACATTACATTACTACATATGTACCAACGAAAAATGGTTCGTAATATACAACTCAGGCGCTCTTGTGGTTAAGTAGTAAACATAAAATAAAAAAATCAGTAGAAATCATCTTAGTGCCTTCAAATCACCCTTGTGCGTGTCTTAGATTATCAATGAATATTCCATATTTTAGACATTACTGAGCCACCTTCGTCACATGAGCTTTATCGTTTATGTGAAGACATTTGGTCGAAAAACTACCATTCCCTTTTAAAAACTATTTAGGAAAATACATGTATATCCTGATTAGACGAGAAAAATCTGAAATAATTAAATTAATGTATTCTCAGAAGAACGCTGTTTCACAACTTGCTACAACTTTTATGTGCTACATACTCTAACTAGTAGTATATTGAAATAATGTATATAACATTTTTCTGATACAATTTTACTTTGTTATTTTATACTAGTTTTATTTATGCATGAATAATTTAGATAAATATTACGACTGTTCTAAGTCCGAAGATGATATGATTAATTGATAAACACTTGTTAATCTATTATGTGTTGTTTTCTAAACATCCGATATAAATGCAAACATATTTTTCAGGTCAGAAAGACAGCCGTACGAAAGGGGTATATGACAATTTGAACATTTAGATCTGTATTGCGAAATCAAATGAGACTTTAAAGTTAATGCTTGTCGTTGTCTTTAATGATTCTGTATTCACTGAGACAAAGAAGACTTTTTGTTATCTATTTTGTAAACATGAGTTGTTTATTTTTAACCCACACGTCTTATCAAGCCTCTTTTTAATTTAAACTTGCCAATGTATTTGTTTTTAAATATCAATTCATCGTTTGTTATATCAAAATATCTAATGTAGGCTTTGTTTCCATTTTATCCTAAGAAACCTTTTAATGGTAATTTAAGGTGGCACAATACAAAGATTTATTTACTTCCAATCACCAAACTTTAAAATGTTGCTACTTTAAAAAAAATTGCATATAAATTAATAAAAGTGGTATATATAGATGCTAGATAAAAGAATAATCTTTTAAATGAATGCAATATTTTTGTTATGCAATCATTATGTAATCAATTATTATGCAATCAATGGCCAAAATTTTGGTTAGTTCACCTGAATGAATTTAGCTCTATCATCTCTATGACTTTTCAGGAAATTTTAACGAAAAATTAATCAACACAGCAGGAGCTACAAAAGAGTGTCTCAAATTATCGCTATCGTATTCCATTCTTTCATAAATCTCTCATAATTGTAAACATCCTTACCGCATAAAAGTAGATAATACGTTGGTTTCGAATGAATATACCAAACGACGTACTTTGTATAAATTATTTAAAATAGTATTTAAGGTAGAAAATTATATTTGTAAAACTATTGCAGGGAAATATAGAAGTGTTTTTGCAAAATTAAGCTGTGGTGTTGCGCCCTTAAAAATTGAAACGGTCGGTATCAGAACTTAACAATTAATGAAAGAATATGTTTCAATTGTAATGATAATACCATTGAAGATGAGAAACATGTTTTTTTAAAATGTCCACTATATGCAGATTATCGTGCTGTATTGTTTAGTCATGCTAATTCTTTTTGTCATGATTCTTATAGTATGTCAGATGACGATGAATTTGTATTTTTATTTAGTGATGCATATGTTTACTTTTATACTGCCAAAATCTGCTATAATATTTTACTGAAAAAAAAATGTTTATTATATTCTTAAAATGTGTATACTTTTGATATGTTTTATATTTTATGTGTGTATATTTCTATGAATCCCAGGTGGTCGTGTGGTCTAGCGGGACGGCTGCAGTGCAGGCGATTTGGTGTCACGATATCGCAGTAGCATGGGTTCGAATCCCGCGAGGAAAGAACAAAAAACTTGAGAAAGCAAATTGACAGGTCTAACATTGTTGGGTTGATGTTTAGACGAGTTGTATATACATTATGTACACATCCATGTATCACCATCATTGCTGGTGATCCGATGGATACATCTGTTGTAGAGTTGTCACTGACTCAGACGTACTTATATATATATATATATATATTAAAAATTAAATACACAAAAAGAGTTTTAAAAGCAGCATTGTCTAGCGCTTTCATCCATCTTGGGACTTTTCAAGACTTTTGTGTATTTAATTTTTAATATATAATTCTGTACACCGCTTGAAAAGAAACTTTTTTTGTATATATATATATATATATATATATATATATATATATATACAACTCGTCTAAACATCAACCCACCAATGTTAGATCTGTAAATTTGCTTTCGCAAATTTTTTGTTCTTCCCTCGCGGGATTCGAACCCATGCTACTGAGATATCGTGACACCAAATCGCCTGCACTGCAGCCGTCCCGCTAGACCACACGACCACCTGGGCTTCACAAAAATAAAGCTTTTGGTGGCCGTGTGTTACCTTTCCTTGTCAGTTTTAATCTAGCGGCGTACTACAGTACATGATATATAAGGCATGGAGATGTTATTGTTACAGATCAGCTCAATTATCTATAGTAAAGGATCCTACAAATTAATGCACGATACAGTCACAGAAAATAATTATATTTATAAGTACGTCTGAGTCAGTGACAACTCTTCAACAGATGTATCCATCGGATCACCAGCAATGATGGTGATACATGGCTGTGTACATAATATATATACAACTCGTCTAAACATCAACCCAACAAAACTGACGAGGAAAGGTAACACACGGCCACCGAAAGCTTTATTTTTGTGAAGCCCAGGTGGTCGTGTGGTCTAGCGGGACGGCTGCAGTGCAGGCGATTTGGTGTCACGATATCTCAGTAGCATGGGTTCGAATCCCGCGAGGGAAGAACAAAAAATTTGCGAAAGCAAATTTACAGATCTAACATTGTTGGGTTGATGTTTAGACGAGTTGTATATACATTATGTACACAGCCATGTATCACCATCATTGCTGGTGATCCGATGGATACATCTGTTGTAGAATTGTCACTGACTCAGACGTATATATATATATATATATATATATACAACTCGTCTAAACATCAACCCAACAATGTTAGATCTGTAAGTTTGCTTTCGCAAATTTTTTGTTCTTCCCTCTCCCGGATTCGAACCCATGCTACTTAGATATCGTGACACCATTGTTGGGTTCATGTTTAGACGAGTTGTATATACATTATGTACACAGCCATGTATCACCATCATTGCTGGTGATCCGATGGATAAATCTGTTGTAAAGTTGTCACTGACTCAGACGTACTTATATATATATATATATATATATAATTATTTTCTGTGACTGTATCTTATATTAATTTGTAGGATCCTTTACTATAGATAATTTAGCTGATCTGTAACAATAACATCTTCATGCCTTATATATCATGTACTGCAGTACGCCGCTAGATTAAAACTGACGCGGAAAGGTAACACACGGCCAGCGAAAGCTCTTTTTTTTGAGAGCCCATGTGGTCGTGTGGTCTAGCGGGACGGCTGCAGTGCAGGCGATTTGGTGTCACGATATCACAGTAGCATGGGTTCGAATCCCGGCGAGGGAAGAACCAAAAATTTGCGAAAGCAAATTTACAGATCTAACATTGTTGGGTTGATGTTTAGACGAGTTGTATACATATATATATATAAAAGTACGTCTGAGTCAGTGACAACTCTACAACAGATGTATCCATCGGATCGCCATCAATGATGGTGATACATGGCTGTGTACATAATGTATATACAACTCGTCTAAACATCAACCCAACAATGTTAGATCTGTAAATTTGCTTTCGCAAATTTTTGGTTCTTCCCTCGCCGGGATTCGAACCTATGCTACTGAGATATCGTGACACCAAATTGCCTGCACTGTAGCCGTCCCGCTATACCACACGACCACCTAGGCTTCTATATATATATGTATGTGTAAATTTCAATTAAAAGTTGAAACTTCTTGTAAAATTTTGTAGACACAGTTAATATTATAATTGATGACAACATTGTTGTATAATACTAACATTGCATTAATTTGAAAAGGTAATCTGTTAGCTATCCATAAATACCATTTTTATAAATTTACAAGAATTATAAAGAAAGTTACAGCAAAAGTGATTCTTGCGATTTCAGAAAAAAGCTGAATACAGATAAAGCTATCAAAATTTAAAAAATGCCAGTTTTTTTCTTTTTTTTGCGAAAACTGTCCCGTCTAATTTTGTAAGTATAATAAATATGTCGCTTAAAATTTGAATTTGCAGTATTTATTTCATAAAAATGAAGTTTTACAATTTGAAATTACTTCTTTTTTTTTTTTTTTGGTGCTAATATATGAGATTATCATGGGTCATAGGTCTTACCTAATGATAACATTCAGCATAAATACCAAGTGTAAAAGGCATGCGTTTCGTCTACATAATGGTCATCAGTGGCAATCGAATTATAAGTTGGAAGGCAGAATTAAAAAAAGAAAAAAAACACATTTAAAACAAAAATTCCAAAATGTTATGCTTAATCTTTCTTGAGATAACTATGCATGAAGATAAAAAAAAAACTTTGTTTACTTCTCCTCTGAATACATCAACATGTCCAAAATGGATAAAATAGACCATAAAAATAAACAGCAAATAACTATAGATTATCCTCCAAATTGTCATAAATAACAAAAAAATTAACTGCGTACAAGAATGATCAAGATTTTTTTCAATGCATCATAGATCATACTTCATACAAATTGACATTTTGCTCACCCTTTCCCATTTCATTCATACACGATGAGTATCATTCAAGTTTACCCACGACTCCATTTGTCATTAAATTGTTCTTAAACATCTTCTGTTTTGTAGACAAGTACTCGTTAGTTAACTTGAATTGCATAATAGATTGTACATAAATATTTATTTTCATATCATTATCAATAACATTTTTAGTATTTTACAAATTAATCAAATGCTTAAAACTCGTTCTAACACATTGTTTAAATAAAATAATTTAATATTTTATGGTGTTTTTTGTTTTTGCTTTTTATTAAATTTATTGTTTTAAATACTTGTACTTTGTAACAATGTCCAGTGATATTACATGTATTAATCATGCACTGAATTGAATTGAATATAATATCTTCTTTCTTTGAACATCTAAAGTCTCACTGCTGTAAAATTGTTAACCATTATATTAAATAAGCAAAGCAGTGACATTAAAAAGGGTAATAACGGTTGTTCGCTTACATGAATTTCTTAAAAGTAAAATTATACTTACAATGTATAATATGGGCAAAATAATATTTTTTTTGTCAAAACGGTTATAAGATATAAATGTAGGATGTTAAGCAATCAGTCAATCAATCAATCAATCATTAGTTGTACGTTAATCGTGTGAAATTGTATTTTTTCATTTGACTACTACATTGCATAAAGGTTTTAATGGCCCACCAAGTTCATTATGTTTTCCGGTCTGTGCGTCCATTCAATTGTCCGTTCATCCTCTGTCCCGCTTAAGTTTAACTTAAAACTTAGTACACATGTTTCCTATGATATGATCAACCTAATAGTTTTAAATGCCAATAGAGGTTTCTTAATATCTTATGAACGAACGAAAATTGACCTAACTTGACGGTACTTGCCGTAACGAGAATTGAGGGAGCAGTCATTTATTCAATAATTTTGGACTATCGGCTGTCGTCCCTTTGAAATGTATTTTACTTAAAAATATATACATTTTGGAATTTGTAAAACCATTTTGAGCCGTAGACATATTATATCGACTTGACATGCATAACATATGATATACAATTTACGGTTTAATCAAAACAGTTGCAAATCTTATTGATCAACAAAATATAGCGAATAATATAAAATATTTAGACCCAGGACAGCAATCGTACAAAAAAATTTGATTACACATGACAACATCATTTCGAATTTTTTAGTACATATATGAAAAAGGGTTAATAACATGAATAAAGAACTTTGGAATTGAAGAGGCTAGGAATCTGTTTGAATCTTATCAAGGATCAGATCAATGGAAGAAGGTCTTTCACAAAGATGAGGAGAAAATGTACCTTTTAAAAACTATGTAACTATCAGTTTTGTTGGTGCTGCAGCACTCATACTTTCAACAAGAATACACAAAACTATATAACTTAACGATCGATCTAGTGTAACTTATTTCCAAAAATAAGCAAGTCGGACCAATTGGACCTAGCGCACATTGAGACTTTCATGTTTAATGCTTTATTCTAGGAGACAGAATTACCCAAACTCACCCTCCTTTATTCGTTCCATATTTATAAAGGATGTGTAGATACAGTGGCGGATCCAGAACTTTTCATTAGGCGGTTGAGGGTGGTGACCGCATAAGAGGGGGTCCACTCCAGTCATGCTTCAGTGATTCCCTATCTAACTACAAATTTATCATACGAAAGGGGGTCCGGCCCTCCAGCCCCCCCCCCCCCCCCCCCCACCACTGTATCCGCTTATGGGATATAATAAATGAAAAATACTAAACTTGTGTCATCTCAATCACTTTTCAATCCTTTTTACAATCATGGAATACTTGCAACAGTGCGTTAAACATCCAACAATCAATCAAATGAAATTCAAACTAGACGCGCCAATTGATTATTTAGTCTGATGTTAAATGCTGTTGCTGCTTCACCAACATCAACAGAAACATCAACTGCCCAATTACAAGACATCTTTTAGAGCAGGGCATGATTTTGAAAATGTTACATTTCAAATCATTGAGAAAAAACAAAATTGGCATAAACAAGGAAGACAAAATAGAGAGGGTTTTGGATGCACCAGTTACGATCTCTTGAACCGGATGAACTTAATGCGAGAGACGAAAAAAGATTTAAAAACAAATCTAAATAACAATCTAGAAATCATACACATAAATTTATAGAAAGGAGTAGATCCAGTAAGGCCCGATTTTGGCCTCAAATTTCAGGTTCATCTGACGAAAGATTTTGAACACTTTTAATAACTTTAGTGTCTATTTCAGTTGATTCAATTAATTCATGTGAAATATTTTAACTGATTTACTCCTTAAAAACGCTCCGATTCAAGCTTAAATATGAAAAATCTATCAAAATGCCACAAAATGTCACTTTTCAGATGGTTTTTGTCAAAAATGAAAGTGGCCGCATCCGTGTTCAACCTCAACCTTTATATATGTTATGTATTATCATCAAATACAACTTAAATTTCAATATTAAGAATGAACACAAATGCGGCCACTTTAATTTAAGACGGAAACCGTCTAAAATTTAACTAAAATGCTAAAATTGTGAAGATTTCAATAATTTGGCATGACTTAATGTTGCTAGTAACCGATATCTATGTATTGTATTGTCAAAAGCAGCCCATGTTTATGTAGCAGAAGCATTCTACTTTCTAATAAAAAATTAAAGTTTACATTTTAACAATTTTGTAAAACTGCTATATTTTGGGGCCAAATAGTGGTCTTACTAAACTTACTCCTTTATACAATTTATCGAACAACAATAAATATGTTAAACTTTTACTCCTACTTTATGTAGTTGTAGCGAAAAATATTGTTATATACAACATCAATCAATATGTTATACGTTTACTAAAATTCTGTATAGTTTAACTAGAAAGAAACTCTTTAGGTTTAAATACTGCAAATATTTTTGTCGGTACTCCTACTTGCGCTGATGACATGGCTTTTATTGAAACAAATAGAGACAATCTCCAAATTATGCTCAACGTTTCGGAAAGATATTCTAATCAACATCACTACAAAATTCATCCTACAAAAACAAAAATTGTTACATGTGGAAAGGTTACAAACGCTGATTGGACTCTATACGATACTCCGGTTACAGTATCAAAAGAAGCAACTCATTTAGGTATAACTAGAAGCTGGAAAAAAGAAGGAGAAATAAATGTGGCAAATAGAATAAAGCTTGCAAGACGAACTTTGTACGCATTGATGGGCTCTGGGGTGCATGGAACAAATGGCTTAGATCCAGTAACATCTTATAAAATCTCCAACACATATGTTCTACCAAGACTACTATATGGTTTGGAAGCCATTCCTCTAAATAAGACCAATATAACCCAGCTGGAATCTTTTCATAGAAAGAATTTAAGACATTTTCAATCTCTTCCTCAACGCACGGCTATAGCTGCAATATATCTTCTGATTGGTGGACTACCAATAGAAGCTACACTTCACAAAAAGCAATAATTTTGTCTTTTCTCCATAATTTACTTTCTTCAAATGTTCAAAGAGTTAATGATATCATCATCAGACAAAAGTCGGTTAACTATGATAACCCGAACAGCTTTTTTTCAACAATTCGAGAAATCCTACTAAAGTATGGACTGCCTCCGATTCATCTTCTTCAAGAATCTCTCCCTTCAAAATTGAAATGAAAATCTCTTGTAACGAAGCATCTGAACACATACTGGCAAAATACATTAAGGGACGATGCCGAATCTAAATAAACTCTAAAATATATGGAAACTAAACATCTTCTTATTGGTAAAAATCTCTCAGTGTGGACTTTATTTGACAAGACAAAAGCCGAAGTTCGGAAAGCTATTATTAAAGCTAGAATAGTTTCAGGAACATTTATACTGAATTCTGATCGAGCGAAATTTAATCAATCACCTTCACCAGTCTGCCAACTATGTAATCTTTCTGAGGAAAATATCTCTCAAGGCCTATGTTACTCAACATACAACAGCTGAAATCTGGCATAGTATCTTTCAATCCAAATCAAGCATTATCAGGCTAGTTATAGACTGCAGGTATTTTTCACAATCACCAAGAGACGGCAAGATAATGAACACGATAGAAGCCAAAACTAGGGAGATGTGCTATAAACTTTATGTTAAGCGCTTAAAGCTGCTTGAGGCAATGGTTGGTTTACGGTCTGAAACAAACAGTTTTTATTCCGTATAAGTTGTGTTTAAATGTGTATAAATGACACTCGGATTTCATGTGTAAATAGAAGAGTTTTACTGTGTATTTTAACCGTTGGACAATAACTTTTAAAATATATCCACCATATATTTCAATATGTAAATAGTACTTTTACTTGGAGATAATCCTTGGTGTTCCCTATAAAGGAAGCTTATACAGAGAGAAGAAGTTTAAGCTACGAAAATGTTTTTTTTGTCATGAATCCGATTTCACTTTGAGAGATGCTTATATAGTTATCTCCTATCAGGAGACAGGTACATGCGATGCAACTCGTTTGTGTAAATTCGGACTTGTGCGCTGACTAAATCATCAAATAAGAATCATTATTTGTTCTAGAAACAATGGCATCGTTATGAGATAAATATTTAGCAAGTTTTTGCCGATATGTGATTCGATTTATTTCATTATAGCAAAATGGATAAAATAGTATTATGCATAAAATATTACCTCAAAAACAACACTAACGATTGAGATATTTGCAAAATCAGGAAACTCTATTGCAAGGATTAATTTCAATCCCTATCCAATAAACATTTCTGTTCCAATGGTATTTTAATTTTCACGCTTTGACCTATTTTGCAGGACCTTACTAATAATAGTACTCATTAATTTGTTTTTGGCTTGAACACGCATACATTTTTGATAATCGTTCAGTGGAGCAAGGCAAACAATAATCAATCTATGCAGTATATTTGTTATAGACTTGTTTGGTATTTTTGTCGTGTTTAAATTATTCTTATGGTATTGTCGGTATCTCTTTAAATTATGTATTTTGATTGTCCCATTGATACCTGCCGCCTTTTTTACATTAAGCTATGGCAAAGTGTATGTAATTGAAAACTTTATATCATTCATTGTTATTTCGGGGCCTTTTATAGCTTACTATGAGGTATTGCTCATTGTTGACGGCCGTACGGTGACCTATAGTTGGTAATTTCTGTGTCACTTTGGTCTCTTGTGGAGAGTTGTCTCTTTGGCAATCATACCAAATCTTCTTTTTTTATATCTATTGTACACATTTTGTTTTTGTCTCTGGTATAGTCACCTTAAAAGGGTTCCTTAAGGGCATACCATACAGTTACAGGGGAGGTAATGACGTTGCTAACGTAAAATGTTAATTTCGCGACGTCAAACTGTGACATATCGGGAAAAGATGCATTTTTCGACTGATTTTTATCATTCAAACTGATTTAATTTGAAAACGAGTTCATGGACCCCTACTTTTTAAAACGACATTTTGTTTCATTTTGCAAGAAGATAATGTGGACTAAATTTTATAAAACTGTAAATAGTACAATTTTTTTAATCTTGATAAATATACAGCAAAAAATGACGGTTTTTTCTCAATTCATGACCATTTGACAAATATGAGTTATTTCTGAATAAAAAATGCATTAATTTTTAGGATACTTATAAAATACAGAAATTACAAATTATTTAACAAAAAACAATTTGTGTTTATTTTTTAAAACAAAAAAGTTATGTCTTTCTTTCGAAAGGAAAAATACGGGCACAAATCCGAATTTTGAGCAAATATACAAAATTTCGACCTCATATAACTCAAAAAGTAGCACATGAAGGTATATTTTTTATTACATATTTGATTTAATCAGGCCAAAATTAGCCTATATGGAAATTTTCATCGAACTGTAAATACAGGATCAAAACTGTATCGTATGCCCTTAATAGGATATTAATTGTCAAAATGACTTGTTTTGTGGTTATTTTCATTTCAAATACCATAGATTAATGTAATAAGACAGACAAGGAACAACCAGTGCAATGCATATTTAATGTATTTAATAAATTTGGCCAAGCGATTCTACAGGAAAGCTCCAAGTGATTGTACAGGAAGGCTCCGAGTAATTGTACAGTTAACTTGCAAGCGATTGTACAGTCAATGAAATATCCGACATGGAGAAAATGAATATATTTGGATTTCTGCTGGGACAATGGCTTTGAAACTGTCAGACAGGCAAAACTTTATATATCAGAAAAGGTACATGTGAAAATTCAGGTAGCAAACATTGATTTTTCGATGTTAATTAGACATTTTTGATCGCTGTTGTGCTACTATTTTTATCGTTTTACACGGAGCTCCACCATTCTAAGGAAAACATTTTGATGCATATATCTGTCTTATTATTTTATTGGTTCATATTTACATAAATGATGTTTTAGCTACCAAATCTTAAAGCAGAAATGTTTTATAGTAACATAAGAGTTCATCAAAGTTTCCATCAGGCAACTTGTTATCTTTTCAATGTAGGAGCCATGCTTGACAGTCTCTCGAATGACCAAATTACTTGACAACCATACAGTTCCGTTCCCACATTGTGTGTATATAACCAAGGAGGTATATTTCCATCATATAACCAAGGATATAACTGACAAAATTTAAAGGCTCTCTTAACTAAACAATGTTATGCCATGCAGCGCCCAAATATTTAGCATTATCTTTTGGTATCGGGTTTAGAAATATTGATATTGTATAAAGATCTTTAAACTATACATACTAAGCTATAATAGATGCAGATTCATTCTTTTATTGAATATAAAACATATAGCATATATTAAAACTGACGATCAAATATCAACAGCTTAAATACTAATAGTTTACGTATACACAAATTCATAATTTTTTTCACTTTTAGCCCTACGGCACCTTTTTTTATTGTATATTGTAAAATAGTCATTACTTTTTGCATTATGGATCATTGATTTTGTCTCCTGTTGACCCGGTTGATTACTAGCACGTGCCATTGAACTCAAGCATTTTAACTAAAACAGAAATTTTTAATTTACGCCATATATAACAGGTGCGGATCCAGATTTTTTTTAGATGAATATATGCAAGTACGAGTGATTTTTTTCGGAGAGGGGAGCTCATTTCTATATTTCTATATCTTTTTTCTTTTTACCATTTATCTTTATACTGAATATTTGCCTGCCTTAAATGCATCAAATATTTGCCATTGGATGTAAAACAACCAAACAATCAATCAATATGTTCTTTATATTTCATCATCTATATATTCTTTCTATCTTTATAAATGGTGACCTATTCTTATCCTGATACATGTACATGGTAAATGAGACAAGAAAATACACCAATTTTAGAACTGTATGCTTTAAGAGAAATGTTTAAGTCCGAGATTCTGCTCCAAAGTAGATCTTGTGAAAAAAAATAGCATTTGATTATTGTCAATAAATTTTCCTAGACCGGAAGAAATAAGAGGGGAAGGAAATACAACAGTCCGTTTAAAAAAACAAATATTGTACATGTATGGTATTAAAAAAAAAATTTTTAGTCAGTTTAATATGTTGCTGATTCGAGAGATATAATACTTCAAATAAATATATAGTTAATCTAAAATGCACTAATCAAGCAGAAGGGGCGTAACTCGTGGTATCATTTCGGCATACTGAACGGATCTAAACATGGTCTGACACTTTTGAACATTAATTTTGAGATTTGATCTGTTTTGGTCTGACATGGTCTTAATGGAGCTAAACAGCTCGCTAGAAGATTCAGTCTTGATAATCGTGACATGCCTTAACGGACTGATTTACCTGATGAGACTATCAATCGGAACGGCGCCTTAATGGTCTTTAAAATCTGAACGTTTTTCTCTAGCAGTAAATCCAGTCAATTAAGATATGATCAGACCAAAATGACCGTTTCAGACTGAAATCGTGCTACTAGTGTGACTACTCCTTTGAATTGTTTTTTTTAGTTATAATTAGTTATCAAAGGTACTAG
The DNA here is from genome assembly GCF_963676685.1 of Mytilus edulis. Lineage (NCBI taxonomy): Eukaryota > Metazoa > Mollusca > Bivalvia > Mytilida > Mytilidae > Mytilus > Mytilus edulis. Next base: position 76,574,181 of record NC_092348.1, read on the forward strand.
GATTATAATTTAATACGCCAGACGCGCGTTTCGTCTACATAAGACTCATCAGTGACGCTCAGATCAGAACAGTTAAAAAGACAAACAAATACAAAGTTGAAAAGCATTGAGGACCAAAAATTCCAAAAAGTTGTGCCAAATACGACTCAGGTAATCTACTCCTGGGGTAAGAAAATCCTTAGTTTTTAAAAATTCTAAGTTTTGTAAACAGGAAATTTATAAAAATGACCATACAATTGATATTAATGTCAACACCGAAGTGCTGCCTACTGGGCTGGTGATACCCTCGGGGATGAAACGTCCACCAGCAGTGGCATCGACCCAGTGGTGTAAATAGTTATAAAAGGTACTAGGATTATAGTACAATACGCCAGACGCGCGTTTCGTCTACATAAGACTCTTCAGTGATGCTCAGATCAAAACAGTTAAAAAGGGAAACAAATACAAAGTTGAAGTGCATTGAGAACCCCAAATTCCAAAAATTTGTGCCAAATACGGCTAAGAAAATCTACTCTGGGGTAAGAAAATCCTTAGTTTTTGAAAAATTTAAAGTTTTGTAAACAGGAAATTTATAAAAATGACCATATAATTGATATTCATGTCAACACCGAAGTGCTGACTACTGGGCTGGTGATACCCTCGGGGATGAAACGTCCACCAGCAGTGGCATCGACCCAGTGGTGTTAATAGTTATCAAAGGTACCAGGATTATAATTTAATACGCCAGACGAGCGTTTCGTCTACATAAGACTCATCAGTGACGCTCAGATCAAAACAGTTAAAATGCCAAACTAATTCAAAGTTGAAGAGCATTCAGGAACCAAAATTCCAAAAATTTGTTACAAATACGGGTAATCTACTCCTGGGATAAGAAAATCCTTAGTTTTTGATAAATTAAATTTGTGTAAACCTGAAATTTATAAAAATGACCATATAATTGATATTCATGTCAACACCGAAGTGCTGACTACTGGGTTGGTGATACCCTCGGAGACGAAACGTCTATTAGCAGTGGCATCGACCCAGTGGTGTAAATAGTTATCAAAGGTACAAATATTATATTTTAATACGCCAGACCCGCGTTTCGTCTACATAAGACTCATCAGTGACGCTCAGATCAAAAAAGTTAAAAAGTTACAATTGACAGTAGTTGTCGTTTGTTTTTTTTTTATTATACGTATTTCTCGTTTCTCGTTTTTTTATATAGATTAAACCATCGGTTTTCCCGTTTGAATGGTTTTACACTAGTAATTTTGGGGCCCTTTATAACTTGCTGTTCGGTGTGAGCCAAGGCTCCATGTTAAAGGCCATACCTTGACCTACAATGGTTTACTTTTATAAATTGTTATTTGGATAGAGAGTTGTTGCATTTTCCTATTATCTAATGTTCATGTGCAAATACACAGAAATTCGTTATAAAAAAAAAATATTGTTTACATTTTTTGATTTAAAACGAATCAAAACTGAATAACGAATCCATTGGTTCATAGACGTCCTTGGCAACCGTGTTAGCTTTATTCTGTGGCAGTTTGATTTTTAGCGGGGAAAAAATATTCGGCGACGTTACTGATGTCTATATCGTAACCACAAATTCAATACTGTAATGCGCATTTATATCGTACAGTGTCGTAACAAAATCATGAGTATGTATACAATTGAGAATGGAAAAGGAGAAAGTGTAAAAGAGACAACAACCTGACCAAAGTGCAGAAAACAGTCGAAGGCCGTTAATGGGTCTTCAAACATCGAGATAATACCACACCCAGGCATGATTCAGTTGGCCCCTAAACAAAAATGTATACTAGTTCAGTGATAATGAACGTCATACTCAACTCCGAAATATATAAACGAAATAATCCATAATCCTAATAATTGCATATGTTCAATCGTAATTAATTGATAAGGAAATACACTAACTAATGTCTAGGGATATTTCTGCAGCAAAAAAAGCAAAGTGGCAAATATGTATATATACTGCATGTGAAAGAAAATTTAATTTTTTTCTAAATTAGACCAAATTCCACATCTATTTAAAATACTTGTATTGTCCTTATTAATTTATGATTCAAATATCGAGTTTAAAATTGTCCCGGTTTTCATACCAATTAACACAGCTTTAACTTAATGATTATATACATATTTCCCAACTGAACTTATAGTTCGCGCGCAAACCTCCTCATTTGTTGCTTACAAAAAAATGTACTTAGATATACCAGAATTTCTGTTAAGGGGTCGTACTCTTTTTCAATGATATAAAAATTGCCCTTTGCAAATACAATTTCCTCATTTTGTACATATCAACGTCAGAATGTCGATAATAAGAAAACATCAAGACATTCAATCAATGCGGTTTACAGTGAAAAGAAAGCAAGCATATGTACACGTCATAATATTAACGTAACGTCACACTGTCTGGTATATCCATGTAGCAAGGTTTCGTATCTACAATTTACCTATTTACAGGAACGAGAAATAATACTCCAATTCAGGGCATGGTCTATTGATTTTGTATAAGGAGACTGGAAATTTGGAGCAGTTGTAATTAACGCCAATCTCAACACCTATTGTGCCAATTCATGGCGGTCAATTTTATTGGTGGAGGAAGCCGGATTGGCCAAAAAGAACCACTACATTCGATAGGAAAACAGACATCCCTTGTCAATTAAGATTGGTATAAAGGGCACCTGTCAAGTGAATTATTCGAATTATCAACCTTACACAGCTACTTTAGTACATTTAATCTTGATGTACAGATCTAAAGATGAATATCAAATGTTATTCTGCAAAGCTGTATATAAACTGTACAGCTGTAAATCTGCATATTAACTGTACATCTGTAAAGCTGTATATAAACTGTACATCTGTTGATTTGTTATAGTTAAGCATTGAGATAAATAATTGCATCATGTGGACTAAAAAAATAAAGGAATGTAAATTCTAGGCTAGTGTACTACACAAGTAAGTAGTTGCATACACATGTTGGGGATTTCCTTCACACATGGGTCCAATCAGATGTCAAAATTGTGGTCTCCTCACTTGACGGCATCCAATCAAAGTGGGGAAAATATTATTTTTTTTGTAAACAAAAATATCTTGAGATTTTGATGGTAAGGATAGGTTCGGACAAGGCTCTAATTCACTATTAAAATATCCTTTATCTCTTAAATTTTGCCTAAAATTCTTGTCGGCTTTTAGCAGGATTCTGCAGGTGAGCATTAGATTGGTATCAGAGCATCACATTTTTTGCCTTATTTGCAATGCATTTATAAATTTTTAAATCTCCATGCTGAACAGACATCCATATTAGAAGGTTCTCTATATATTTACATAAGCACGCACACATCTTAGTTCCTTGAAACCATACATTTAGTTTGTATAAAATGTAGAGTACGACGACTAGGGTACATGTATTTTATTGTGACGTGTTATAGACATGTAAGATATTTTTGATGTATGTTTTAAATTGGTATTAATAAAGCATACTGTTTAATATTCTGTATTTTTTATGAAAGTTATTATGTAGGAAACAGTAACTGTGTGAAATAACTTGTATTATACTACTTGTAATACTTGTAGTCTGGAACATATGATAATTGAAGCAAATAAGTTTTAATTAACATTTAATAAGTATAGTAAGAACAATTACAATAGTATGATTCTTGAAGAAATATTGAATTAATGTCATTTGCATATATTTGATAAACCAGTTGAAGTTCATGTAATAATTTACCAGTTCATAGTAATAATCTACTGAATAATCCAACTGTGTGTCTTGTATTTTTGTGAAGTTCCAATTGTAGCAACTGTAGTAGATCGTAGTAAATCGTAGTAAATTCCACGCACCTGTGCTTGAATTTTATGAATGAAATGTATTGACATGCGCAGTAGAACCCATGTGTCACTTGGGACGATTGTTCAATAAAAACACTATTTTTACGTGTTGGCAACTGTTTTCACATACTCCTTGTAATTCCTTTTAGTATTTGTAGTCAACGTCTTCAATGTTTTGTAGATGTTAATGCTCACTATCCTTGATATTTAACATTTTGATCCGCCGGTGACACACGTAACTTTTTGCAATGTTGTTTACGTATTGTGACTTCCGGTGGCGCTGTATATATTGTTGTATTTTTAGTTACTATAGAAACTTGTTTAGTACCATGCAAACTTTGTTTATTATATAAAGGTTACTAAAATTAGATATTATTGTGATTTTTGTAATTTATTTAAGAATTCAAATATTTGGTTGGACGGCAAGCGCGCGACCCAACAATCCAACCATCCAACCATCCAACAATCCAACATTGACGTAATTTCGACGTTTGGTCGTCAGTTCTGCTAAAACTTTTGGTTCTTACAGTTAGTATTTTATTTGCTCGTAAATTATTTCAATAAAAATGGTTAATTTTTCTTAGAAACTTCATTTATTTAAAGGTTAAATTGTAAAGGAAAATAGTAAAGTTAGCGTTTTCAAAGTTTAAAAGGAATATTTCATTTTAACGGACTTTTTGAAGTTTTATTTCTAGTTTATCTTTTAAAGTTAGGATTATTGGAATTGTTCATTGAAGTTTATATTTACTGTTAACGTTTGTCATTTTGTAATAAATAGTATTAAATAGGAAAACATTTGACAAGTAAGGGATAATTTCCTAAAGGTCTGGAAATTATAGTAAACAATACAGTTTATGTATGGTATAAACTGTATTTCATTGTTAGTTATTCAGGAAAGGCTCTGAATATATAACTAATAATAATAAACATTTTTTTATGTAACTGGTGAGGTATCAGTTACAACTATATACCAATATGTCAGAAAGAGGTCTTCTGACTAAATTCACTTCAAGTTAGGATTTTCTCTTAGAGTAATTTATTTTATTATTAAGATAGCAGGACTCAGCCTTTTTATGTATTTTTCTGTCACACCAACATAGTATCTCTTGAGTGTAGAGATAAGTTAATAAATATCTCTTGAGTTTAGAGATAAGTTAATGAATATCTCTTGAGTGTAGAGATAACTTTGTACATGTATCATACTGAATAGATTCTTGTCATATCATTTAAGTCTATAGTTTAAGTATATTACTAGTTAAAATTGTTGTTTATCTTGAATATAGATGAAAATATATGATTCTAGAAATGAATAAAAGATAGAAACTTATTTACGTGACTTTTAGCAAATGCCTATATTATACTGACCAGCTCATATCTTGTCGTACTGATTTTGTTATTTACAAACTACTCATATAATTTGAGTAAAAACTCTTGGGTCGAAGCATTTCAAGCCCCTGCCCGCTACAATAAGCTTGAGTGAATTTTCAAGAAAATAAAATCATAAATCCATGAAATTCTAAAGATTTATTGTAAAATAACTGGTTTCTGTCACCTTAAGCCTTAACATGATTCTAAAATATCACAAAATGTGCCTTTTTAAGAGTTATACAGGTGTGTGGTATTATATTTGTTTTAATCACAGACAATGTATAGGTCTGTTTGCAAGCAAATAGTTTTTACATGGAATTTAGGAATTATCAAATATCAAGACAGATAACTCTGTATCCCGACACAAACAAGGATATTCAATTGATTAGTTTTGAAATGATTATGTTCACCAAACAATGATTTTATATCATAAATTATATAGAAATAGCAATAACAAAGAGAGAAAAAAGTAAAACAAGCCTCAGCATAGTGCTAGAAAAAGCTGATTATACTGTATATTGCCTGTTATAATGATTTATTTCATATGATATGGACATTTTCTTATTTATTTACTTTTTAACAATGAATATATGAGTTCTTCTTTTTATAGCTCTACTACATAGTTGATACAGTAGGACAGGCTACAGAAATTAGAAAACTGGCCTCTCTCATCAGCAATAGGGTGGCAATTCTAAAATTTCAACATGCGGCCTACACAGCTAGCTCATGTGGAGAAGAGATATGAGACTGGTTGCGAATAAATGTACACTTAGTTTAGTGCATCATGGATCTACAAATTGAAATATATGTATCAAAAATATTAGTTTATTTATAACTAAGCCTTTTTCAGCACTGCAGTCAATAGAACAATGATAGTGACAAGAATTGAGACTATTTAATACCTCAAGCAATTGGAAAATACTTCTTGAGATCAGTTGTAAGTGGTTTTATATCATGCATGAAACAATAAACTAAAGTAGTTTTAAACACTGTTGGAAAATTCATACACTGTACCAGAAAACTCACACAATAAAAGTTACTAAATATGAACACAATGATTTTTTTCTATTTGTTTTTTGCATTCAAAGCAGTATGACGGCAAAAGACACAAATATTGCTTTAATAAATTTGGTCTTACAAAACCTATTAATGTTTTTTTTTTTTTGTGCTGTAACCATATGAAATGCATGTATTTTAATGGTAGATGACTATATAACTCAATCAGACTAAAAAAATGTAAATACATTGTTTTCAATGAGTGGTTAAAGCCTTAACATGATTCTAAAATATCACAAAATGTGCCTTTTTAAGAGTTCTACAGGTGTGTGGTATTATATTTGTTTTATTCACAGTCAATGTATAGGTCTGTTTGCAAGCAAATATGTTAACATGGATTTTAAGAATTATCAAATATCAAGACAGATAACTCTGTATCCCGACACAAACAAGGATATTCAATTGATTAGTTTTGAAATGATTATGTTCACCAAACAATGATTTTATATCATAAATTATATAGAAATAGCAATTACAAAGAGAGAAAAAAGTAAAACAAGCCTCAGCATAAAACTAGAAAAAGCTGATTAGTACTGTATATTGCCTGTTATAATGATTTATTTCATATGATATGGACATTTTCTTATTTATTTACATTTTAACAATGAATATATGAGTTCTTCTTTTTATAGCTCTACTACATAGTTGATACAGTAGGACAGGCTACAGAAATAAGAAAACTGGCCTCTCTCATCAGCAATAGGGTGGCAATTCTAAAATTTCAACATGCGGCCTACACAGCTAGCTCATGTGGAGAAGATATATGAGATTGGTTGCGAATAAATGTACACTTAGTTTAGTGCATCGTGGATCTTCAAAGTGAAATATATGTACCAAAAATATTAGTTTATTCAGAACTAAGCCTTTTTCAGCACTGCAGTCAATAGAACAATGAGAGTGACAAGAATTGAGACTATTTAATACCTCAAACAATGGGAAAATACTTCTTGAGATCAGTTGTAAGTGGTTTTATATCATGCATGAAACAATAAACTAAAGTAGTTTTAAACACTGTTGGAAAATTCATACACTGTACCAGAAAACTCACACAATAAAAGTTATTAAATATGAACACAATCATTTTTTTCTAAATTTTTTTTTGCATTCAAAGCAGTATGACGGCAAAAGACACAAATATTACTTTAATAGATTTGGTCTTACAAAACCTATGAATGTTTTTTTTTGTGCTGTAACCATATGAAATGCATACATTTTTAATGGTAGATGACTATAGAACTCAATCAGACTAAAAAAATGTAAATAAATTGTTTTCAATGAGTGGTTAAAAGTGGCAGGTAACAGTTTTTGTGTACCAGAACATGTGTTCCACGTAGAAATTTTGTTATAGTTAAGCATTGAGGTATATAATTGCATCATGTGGACTTAAAAAATAAATGAATGTAAATTCTAGGATATTGTACTACACCAGTAAGTAGTTGCATACACAGGTTGGGGATTTCCTTCACACATGGGTCCAATCAGATGTCAAAATTGTGGTCTCCTCACTTGACGGCATCCAATCAAAGTGGGGAAAATATTATTTTTTTTGTAAACAAAAATATCTTGAGATTTTGATGGTAAGGATAGGTTTCGACAAGGCTCTAATTCACCAAATATCCTTTATCTCTTGAATTTTGCCAACAATTCTTGTCGGCTTTTAGCAGGATTCTGCAGGTGAGCATTAGATTGGTATCAGAGCATCAAATTTTTTGCCGTATTTGCAATGCATTTAATAATTTTTAAATCTCCATGCTGGACAGACATCAATATTTGAAGGTTTTCTATATATTTACATAAGCACGCACACATCTTAGTTCCTTGAAACCATACATTTAATTTGTATATGAACTTGAATGAATTTCCAAGAAAATGAAATCATAAATCCATGAAATTCTAAAGATTTATTGTAAAATTACCGGTTTCTGCCACCTTAAGCCTTAACATGATTCTAAAATATCAAAAAATGTCCCTTTTTAAGAGTTCTACGGATGTGTGGTATTATATTTGTTTTATTCACAGTCAATGTATAGGTCTGTTTGCAAGCAAATATTTTTACATGGATTTTAAGCATTACCAAATATCAAGACAGATAACTCTGTATCCCGACACAAACAAGGATATTCAATTGATTAGTTTTGAAATGATTATGTTCACCAAAAAATCATTTTATATCATAAATTATATAGAAATAGCAATTACAAAGAGAGAAACAAGTAAAACAAGCATCAGCATAGTGCTAGAAAAAGCTGATTATACTGTATATTGCCTGTTATAATGATTTATTTCATATGATATGGACATTTTCTTATTTATTTACTTTTTAACAATGAATATATGAGTTCTTCTTTTTATAGCTCTACTACATAGTTGATACAGTAGGACAGGCTACAGAAATAAGAAAACTGGCCTCTCTCATCAGCAATAGGGTGGCAATTCTAAAATTTCAACATGCGGCCTACACAGCTAGCTCATGTGGAGAAGAGATATGAGACTGGTTGCGAATAAATGTACACTTAGTTTAGTGCATCATGGATCTACAAAGTGAAATATATGTACCAAAAATATTAGTTTATTCATAACTAAGCCTTTTTCAGCACTGCAGTCAATAGAACAATGAGAGTGACAAGAATTGAGACTATTTAATACCTCAAACAATGGGAAAATACTTCTTGAGATCAGTTGTAAGTGGTTTATATCATGCATGAAACAATAAACTAAAGTAGTTTCAAACACTGTTGGATAATTCATACACTGTACCAGAAAACTCACACAATAAAAGTTATTAAATATGAACACAATCATTTTTTTCTATTTTTTTTTTTTTGCATTCAAAGCAGTATGACGGCAAAAGACACAAATATTGCTTTAATAAATTTGGTCTTTTTTGTGCTGTAACCATATGAAATGCATGTATTTTAATGGTAGATGACTATAGAACTCAATCAGACTAAAAAATGTAAATAAATTGTTTTCAATGAGTGGTTAAAGGTGGCAGGTACCAGTTTTGGTGTACCAGAACATGTGTCCCACGCAGAAATTTTGTTATAGTTAAGCATTGAGGTATATAATTGCATCATGTGGACTAAAAAAATAAAATGAATGTAAATTCTAGGATAGTGTACTACACAAGAAAGTAGTTGCATACACAGGTTAGGGATTTCCTTCACACACGGGTCCAATCAGATGTCAAAAGTGTGGTCTCCTCACTTGACCGCATTCAATCAAAGTGGGGAAAATATTCATTTTTTTGGTAAACAAAAATATCTTGAAATTTTGATGGTAAGGATAGGTTCGGACAAGGCGCTAATTCACTTAATATCCTTTATCTAACTTGTTTATACCTGTGGATTGGAAATAGCCTATGAGGGCCTATATATCTAGATTTATCTCGCTATGAATGTAGTGTAGCATTTCTGCCGATGTGATTTTTGGTGTTTCATAATCAGATTGTATTATCAGGGTACAGGGCTTTGGGATCATTTTCCCTATTTTTATCCCTACTTCGCCATCTGAGGCGGCTCTCGAGTATATCATTCATATTTATTTATATGTTTTATATTGTTATAATGTACAAAATTTTAAACATATATGGATAATAGGAATGGTGTGGTAGGGAAAGGAGAAAGTAGTGCTGGTGCAAGTTGGTTGCTTATACTTAAGTCAGTAATTGCTTTGTTTCTCTTTCCCGCCTTTTTTCTTTGTGAACGTCAAATTTCGTTGATCACACAAACAGTTTATATACACACATGAAGAACATAAACACAGAATGTAACAAACATATATACAGTTATTCACATTAGTCAATACATTCTCTGATTCGACATTTTAATATCTAATCCACACTGACATGTTTAACTAAATGTGGTGATTAGTCAAATAAAAATAGAAACAAAGGACAAATTGCATATTTATTGGAATGCGGAAACATTATCATGGACCATTACAATAAGAAGTACATGTATGTCTCAAAATGTAAGAAATAACTAAAATTATACTTTTTACATCCTCAATTATGAAGAACACGAATATGGTCGGACAAGTCTTAGTTTGTGTATATTTCAAAGGTATGCTCATGACTATTTTTATTATTTCAAAGTTTTAATTAAAAAAAAGATTTTGAGTCCTCCTGATGCAAAACAACAATGTCATTTCTCTGTAAACTTGTATTTAGTTGTAAGACATTAAAATAGGAAGTTATATATGTGCAGATCAGGATCGTTGGATAAATCTGTTTCTTTAATTTTGTTCCTGCTTGATCAATTGTTAGTGATCTGATTCATGTGCCTAAATTATTTTGCTGTTTCTATGGTTTTCTATAGATTCTTGTGTAAATATTGAATACTGAGTGCACTGAATATTTCTCAATACATTATTTTTCTTTTGTTCCTATATAGTATTGACAATGACCAGAATCAACTACGTATATTGCATATGTCTTGCATATATTTTGGAAAACTTGTTATGTGTCATCTCCGAATCGCTTCGGTCAAAATTGATAGCAACATCCTGAGAGAGAGTCTGAGTGTGGTAACTAATTTGGAAATACAATTTGCAGATATCATCTTACGTTTTTTTAAGTATTAGGTACGAAAAAGTCATTGTATAACAAACAAAAACAGCATTCGGGGAGATGAAAACACGTGAGTTTGCTTAGTTAAACATCTAAATTTAACATTTTGCATTAAAATGCGTATTCTCATCCGTGATTTCAGTGTTTTACTTTCTATTTACTTTTTTTGCGCAAAAAAAAGAAGGAAAAATAAAAAAAATATGTGCATGCATTAATATTAAATTCAGTCGCGAACGTATTTTTTCGCATTCTCGTCTAAATTCAAGACACGGCAGTAAGAGCTTGACATAATGACTTTTAAGTATTTCATCATTATTTAAGATTTTCTTACCTTGAGCTGTTTCTGTTTTCTTTCTATTTTGGGTGGCAGTCCGATTATAAACTTTGAAATTTTTTAAATGCTAGGGATTTTCTATCCATCCCAGGCATGGATTTCTTTAGATGTATTCAGCAATACCTCTGGTTCAAAATTTTGGGTCCTCCTACCTTTCAACTTCAACTCTTGTAGACAGAACTTGCGTCTGGCGTACAATATTTCAATCCTAGTATATCTTTACAAAAAATATTTTTTAGAGTATATTTAGGTAGTAGTAGGGGAAGTGGGGGTTCTGGCGACCTTTTGCTAATGTTAAACCTATGGGAGAGGATACCCATGAGGATACGCAGTGAGGATACCTTCTGACGTCATCATTTAGATTATGACACTCATTAATGAATTTCTATGACGTCATGTTTTAGGTATTACGACACTAATTAATAAAATTAATTACTTTGGAAGATAAGGTACTAATTACGTTTTGTTTTTATTGGATAATGTACAGATGTCTTTAATGTTTTATTTGTATCGATTTAATGTGTAGGTACACGATTTTCAGTGACGTTATGCAAGTGTACTATTAACTGTTGCATATAAGGTGTAGTTATTGTTCAGTTGGCACATAGTTGAATAACAACAATAGTATGTACAATATTTAATATCCCCGTCAATTAGACAGACATGGGTCGGAGAGCCATCCTCATGGTGTCATTACAATATAACACAATCATTTTAACCAATTTATACATAAACGAAATAGAGAGTCGTCTATCACTCAACAGTATCTCTAACCTCACGAAAGGGCCAACAGTATGCTATCTTTCGTGCAGGGGTGTAAACTGTCGAGACTTGAAGTTAGTCTTTCCGGGATAGTTAACTCTCTCAAACATCGCGAGCTTAAGCTCTTGAATCCAAGAGTTGAATTTGTTTGACCAATGTAACCATTTCACATGGTATTGCTTGATTCAATATGTGACAAGTACAATTTAGCTTTCATCATCAACATCCTCCTCATCTTCATCCTCCTCTCCTTCCTCTTCCCCGTCATCATCATCATCGTTATTATCTTCACTTTCATAACTATTGTTAGTCTCGTTGTCAATAACTTCATCTAGATAAATTTCCAACTGAGGTTTATATTTCCTGATTGCTACTTTGATGGCTTTCTCGTAATCCATGTCATCGTTAACTAACTCTGTGATCTTTATCATGACTTTGCCATGCAGTTTACCATTTTTTAACTGTAGTAAATACTCAATTAAACTACTATAAATGGACATCAACTGATCCATATCCTCGTCTTTTAGTTTGCAATTAGCCTTACTCCTGGCGTGGTCTTCTTTCATGTCACCATCGATGTATTTATCAACTTTTTCTTCCCATATATCTGCATTTGCCTCTCTAGCAGGTTCAGCTAATTTTATAAAAGCCATATCTTCTCCACCTTCTATATCAATTTCGTTTACACGAGGCTTCTTTGAGGGTATGTCTTCATCCTCAATTTCCCTTTTTCTTTTTAAATCATTATTTTCCGGGCACCACTTATTCATATGTCTAGCTAAATCAGGAACGCTTTCAAAGACTACACCGCAATCATCACATGAAGGAATGATTTCTTTCTCGTCTGGTTAATACGTCTGTTGACTTTGAAATGATTCTTCAAACTGAGGTGGTTCTAGTTCTTTTCTGCTTATATACTCTTTAGAAACACCTCCACCAACCATGTTCTTGTTTTCAAATACCTTAAGTTTTAGTCTGTCGTCTTCCGGTGTATTTTGTTTCAGATCAATGAATAGACTCCCATATGGTTGTTGTGTCCCCTCTTTGTACTTATTCATGAATTTCTTCGGATTATTAGGATACATTTGTCCAGCAAATATGGCTAGCCCAACTTGATCACGTGGGTTTTTGAATAGGACTATATACTTGCTATTGATGCTCATGGTTCTACTCTCCTTTCCTTTGGAGAACGCATTTTGCAGTATACAAGCCACACGTAGGTGCCTGTGATGGCTACCCTCCACAAAGAGTTCACAAACATCCTTACTATTGGTGACGTCTCTCATTCAATCGTCTAGGATGATTAAACTAGGTTATCGGCGGATATGCATCATTTGTCTGCGGATATGGTTGACTGATTCTGTGTTTGTTTCGAATTCTTTGGTGTCGCAACAAGACGTCTTTTCTCGAAAATTCTGAACAACAATCTGGACAAGTATTCGACATCTTTGAGAGTTCTTAAAACACGTCCACTTCCTTCGAATGACAGACGTAAAGTGATTGAAATATTGACATATATCATAATTATATTCTCCAATGTCCATAAGCTTAACTTTATATCCCATCATCTAGTAAGTATCTTTTGTCATCATAAGGTGATAAGCCAAGTTTGGTGATAGATATATTATATAACTTGTGGTCATATGAACGGATTTGTGTCATGGTAAACATGTGGATCTCTTTATTGAATAAACATTGTTTATAATGTTCGTGTCGTGTGTCATGTTTGATCACACTCTTCTTTATACCCTTTGCTGTCTTCTTTTCGCAGAGTGTTTCATTCTCCTCATATATCAATGAGTACATTTTTGACGTAAGACCAACAAATTCTTGTATGGGAATACCATGTGTTTCGTCCTTCATCTTTCCTAACACCTTTTTATTTAAAGTGCTATAAAGCCGATGTTCAGGGTTGTACTCTGACGTATCAGTATCAAACAAGTGTTTGCTCTTCATCATATCTTGATATATATCATCAGTGTTGATGTTATAGCATAGCGAGTCGGTGTCCGTAAACAAGAGTGTTGCTCTAGATCAATATTTGGAAATCGTACATAAGTGTCTTTGACAAATCGAGTATAGTGAATCCCACGTAGATGGGTCTGTTTACGTATAATCGTTGTTTCAACATGTGAACAGCCACCAAATTGTCGTTGAATATTTTGAAGGCATGGAATGTTGGTTTGCTGATTAATTTTCTGGCATTTGATTGGTCATTCAAAACTTTTATATCTGTTCTCTTCCTTAAATTTTCCATCGTCCTTCCAAAGACTGCATTATTCATGAGTTTAAAAAAATGCTTCTCGAACTCATTATGTGCAAGCTTTCTCTTCTCTGTATTGAAATCAATATATGTCTTTAACCAGGGTCGTTGTTCAAATGTCATGACTCTATGGATCTTTGATAGTCTCATTCCAAGTGACAAGTAGAGTTTTAAATTTCTGTAATCTACCACGTATTTTTCCTTTGGATGTAAATTTGGTATTATTTTTTCTGTCGATGTTCCGTTTAAGTTTAAATCGTCCAATACCTTTTCTGCATAGGACGGTATCATTTTTAACCTTTAATTTTTCTGGAGCGAGTGGATATTCGTTGTGGTCGTCGTGTAGTTCCCTAGGATATTCTAAGTCAACTTCTAATATAAAACCATTTCTACTGTCATCTTCAACGTCACTTATGTTTAGGTTCTTAATTTCAGAATCGTTAAGCCATATGAAACCTTCAACTGGAAGTGCTTGTGACATGGCCCATCTTACTGGAATCTTTAAAAATAGGGAAAACTATTTAACAATAAAACATTCTGACTAGAAAATTAAGAAAACAAAAACAAAGTCAAAAGACAGAAAAAAAATATATATAAAAAAAAATATAATACTAATTGTTCATAAATTATTGTAGAGTATTAATCTTCGCGTAAGAATCTTCCATTAAATTTCAGTTCTACTGTTTTGCCATATTTTTATAAGGAATAAATAGGATTTAAATAATATAATTTGACTTCTTCAAAGAGGAGATCAGTTCAAATTGCAGACAAATTCAAAGACTACTATATGTGATCTATGATAATTTGATAAAAATGAAATTAAAGTCTGTTTGATTTATTCGTTTATCAGATAGGACATATACTTATTTAGTAAATATTTCATATAGGACAGACACTTTTTTTGGTATATTCAGAGGGTAGGACATAGTTTTTTTAAAGGGAGAAATATGAAATGCACCGCCCCCCCCCCCAATAAATATTGACCGGTCCCTAAGAAGGTAATAGTTCTGTAAAAACACATTAATAAATATTTCTTTTTCGCAAATTTGACCTATTTTGGAATGTGTCCATGGACCGTCGAATCATTCTATTATCGTTCGTCACAGTTTAAAACTTTCTTTAAGAAACGTGTTTTTGAGTTGTATTGATAAAATATATCATATATATGTATGGAGTGTCGAACGACATACAAAACTGTACAGCGTCAATGCATGACGACTCCATTGATTATGTTGACGTGTTGTCACCATGATATACTATTACAAAAGAAATGTGTGTTTATTTAGGGTTTAGGCGTTGAAAACCCACAAATTCCTTCCTGTCATTGAATTTTTCTGATATTGTAACCATTGAAAGGGTATAGGTCAATGTAAATCTGACAAATCTATTCGAAATTTCCTGTGGCATGTAATGTTCCTACATGTTTTGGGGTAACCTTAGAGTTAAGTGTACTACTATTTTTATGTTTGTCTTTTTTTTCTTTTTTAGCCATGGCGTTCTAAATTTTTTTTTTACTTGTGAGTTTGAACGCCCATTTAGCATCAATCGCTGTTTCTATAACAACTATATTTAAATACACAAATGACTTCCAGTACTTTTTAAGAGGAGTCTCCCGAACCCAAATTCTACCCCTCATAAACTCTTTTATTGGATCAATTGTCAAAAGTACATTTCTTTTGCAAACATTTCTCTAATACTAAAAGGAATATCAAAGTTTTTATTGAAATGCCACGTATGGACATTCAGTACATCATGTACGCTATGAGGCTCCACACTTCACTTCGATCAGATTATTCTAGTCCACAAGAAATACTGCAAATATTTGTATGTTGAATAGTTGTTTAATATATATTTAAATATTGTTATATATTTATCTTACCTCCTATAGATTTATAGGAATATGATTGGTTTAAGCACTACACGTGGCGACTATAAATATTTGGTATAGGGTGCCCTAAAAAATACATAATTAGTTACCATATAGGGTTAGCAAGCATATGGGGTTACTAAGGAGTTACTTCCCTTTCAAAACAAAATCTAAAAGGTTGAAACAGACGACGAAACTGAAAATGAACGACTGAAATACATTCATAACAAATTTTAAGCTAACACGTTGTTATATTTGCCATTTATTTTTTGTTTAGACAAATTGCAGTAGGTTTTTAAATTCGTGACATGGTGTGCTAGTGAACTCATACGATATATATGGGGTCAGTAAATTCAATATTAGGCTTAGAGCTTTACTCTCACCCCATATATATCGTAGTAGGTCACTAACACACCATATAACTAATGATATATACCTAGTATTCATTTTCAATACTAGTATATATAACGGAATCTGTTGGAACAATACTTCAGGTCATGCTGTTGGTACAGTCTGAATTATAGAATGCCCTGCTTACCTCATTTATAGATTTGTTGGTACGTTCAACATGTTGATATAAATCATATTAACTGTACATGTCATATTCCTTATGTAACCAATATCATCGACCTCTTCTACTCAATTAGACATTTAATTGCTAGTAAACTGTGCACCCATAGTAGGAGTCGACATCTATCTTAGAAATCATATTTTACTAAAAATATCAAACAATGCCTACGCAATATGGTTTGTAAAGCCGAATGAACAAAATACGAACGATTTTCTGTATACGTTACTAGTAATAACAAGCCAACTTTGTCTACAGCTACTCCGAAAAGCTACATCTATAATCTAGCTTTTCATAAAGACGACCAAACTTGCTTACCAATGACTCATCTTATAAACTTACGTAACAATCAACTAACGGAATATCTTATAATACCTTTGCTAACTTTAATCTACTTACATGTAGATAATTATAAATGTTTATAGAAGTTTCTTCTTCGCTGAAACATATATATACCTTTATTCCATTAATTTTGTAAAAATGTCAGCAATCAATTAAAAACTGCCTTACCTTTAACAAATTTGTTTAGGCCTAGACTGTTAATCACGCTCGTGGTCCTCTGAACTAACTTATTTTTATTCTATCTTATCAGATGTATTTATCTATTGACTGAGTTAAATTTCTCGACGGGTCCATTTTCACTACACATTTTGTGCATACCGTGAAATAAGACTGTTTCTAAATTCGTTTACAGATGGCCATATAGCAGTTAAACTCTTACCAGCTACACAGCAATATACTGTAGAATATGGAGAGACCATACCCGCTATCACTTGTTCAGCTAGTTGTAGGCCGGATTGTAAATATATGTGGTCAGGACCTAATGATGCTTCGTTTGTGTTAAACCTCCTCAGTCTACCTACCATACAGAAAAATCAAGGTGGCAACTATTACTGTCGGGCCTCCAACGCAGTTGGCAGTATGCAGTCTTCAATTATAAATGTTAATGTGCAATGTAAGTACAAAAATGTATGATACTTGCATTTATAAATCTAAGTTGCTTATGAAGTAGTCCTACACTTTATACATATTATCGTGCTTAATATAGTTTATTTTTTTTAACATACCGCAAAAGTAATTATTAACCTTTATAAAGACTTGTCTTGTATATGAATTAACATATCTCTATCGCATTGCAAGTAAATTGATTGATTGCTTGATTATTGTCTTTAACGCCAAAGCTGTGATATATATTGATGCAACCACTGACTCACTGCAGAAAAACTTGTCATCATAGTCAATCAGTATTAAATAAAAATGTACATTCTACCTGCGGGGTTCGAGTTTACAGCACCATTGATGGCTAGTGATACAGTAGATGAAATGTTTAAACCACTCGACCCGCATTTAAATTTAACAATAAATTCATTGTAGATATCACAATTAAAATGTTGTAACAGAGACGCTAGTTTGAATTGAATTGCCATTCATATTTCATGTTTTTATTTTGTCTCCTCTTACCAAAAATATTATGGTTTCTGATTATATCTGAATAAATGTTTTCTTATTGTTTTTTTTTAATCATTATATCCAACATGCATAATGTATATGCTAAATAGTCAAATATTTGATTGCGTAATTTTTGAAGACATACATTGTAATATGTGCTCCCTGGTAGAAGCAATACAGATCATTACTATGTGGTACTGTGTCTGAGTCAAATGAAATTGTACGCGAATTTGTTATCTTTCTATATCACATTGATAGTTTATGTATAACAACATGAACAATGCGATTAAAGTATGAATTTGAATATGAGCACAATATTGACTTTTTTTATTTATTGATAAAGTGTGGTTGGTGTTTTTTTTTTTTTATTTGGCATAACTTTACGGTGCTACATGTATCTACAGTACTGAAGTCTTGAATATTGGTAGACTTCATCAAGTTAGTGTTTAGTATAAAAATTTTCGGCCATCGTTTATTTGGCTACCTTACTGGATTTTGTGTCCGTATACTCATGTTATCTTTATCTCTCGTTCTTTCCCTATGCTAGGTTTCATGCTTTGAACATATAATGACCAATTGTTATGAGTCAATTGGATTATATGTAAAACAGTAGACAGCATTACGGCTATTTTTAATTATGTGCACATGCATGATTTGGTTTTAAGTATTTGTAGTTTTATTTTCATGTACTGTTATTAACATGTTAATTTACACTGCAACATTTCATGTTCTACCATAAAGTGATCAATTTTGCCAATGTATTGGACTTAGCAGCTGGACTACGTCTATAATGACTAGACGATACATTAACTTTGATATTGTGTACACAAGTTCTTTTTGGTCCTTTTGATATGAGAAAATGTATACCAAATCTGTCTTTATAACGATAATGAAAAGGAATAGTTTATGGTGCCAAAACTGTAACTGTACCCTGCCACTTATAAAACGTACTTTATACAACATTGTATCAAATACACTCCAAATATTAGGCTTTTATCCAGCCTGCATTTGAATTTGCTGAATATTTGGTTTCTAAATATATAGAAGGAATTTTCAAATATATAACTCATAAGTTATGTTACGTAGTTTATTACAATTGGTACGTTTGCGGTGAAACTTATGATACATTGTTTTGTTACTGTTCCAATTCAGTTAGATTTAGATATGTTCAATTGCGTCATAAAAATAATCACATTCGCTTGATTTTAATGTAGATAGTAGATAAGGCTGAAAATTTTCAAGTCCACGAGGGTATCAACAGCCTAAAAATAAAGGTACGCTCACTAGTTAAAAATAATATAAAAATCTAACCACTTCTAATTAAAACATGCTAAATAATCTGCACATTTGTACAGCAAATGTTAAAGGACTTCGAGATAAACAAAAGGGATTGAGATTTCATCAATGGATAAAAAAATCAGAAATGTACAATATCTTTTATTCAAGAAACTCACTTCAATGCATCCCTAAAAAATGTTCTAACTATAAAATCAGATCATTCTTGTTACTATAGCCACGGAACGACCTCCAGCAGAGGAGTAGCAATATTAATTAATAACAAACTAGACTCTAAATTAATAGATTAGCATAAAGACTTAGAGGGTCGAATTATCATGGTAAATATTGAATTGAAAATATAATTTATTCTCTTATAAACATATATGCCCAAAATATAGAATCTGAACAAAATAGATTCTACAAAAAATTAAATGACTTTATAAACATAAACGCAATAGGTACAATAATTTTAGGAGGATATATGAACGACGCCCTTAAAAAATGTAGATAGAAAAAAATCAAATATTCGTAAAAAAGTAAGTAAACCAGTCAATTGCCTAAAAAAATAATAAAATCAAATGACCTAATAGATATGTGGAGACACGTAAACACCCAAAAGATCTAATATACACGGAAATGTAAAAATCCAGTCCAGTCTAGTCGAATTGACACGTTCCTAGTTAAAAAATATTTCGTGTTAAACGTAAAGTCATGTGATAGTAGGCCTATTCTTTTTAAAGTACATGTATTTACAACCAAGGGGTATCTATACAATTAAAATCTGTATCAACTGAAACAAGAGGCCCGGGGTATTGGACTCAGATATAAAGAAAAAGTATGTACCATATCAAATATCAGTTAAACTATCTATATATTCGCGACGAGCAAGAATATGAAGGCAATGTAGATAAAATTATACAAAAACATAATCATGATAATAATGAGATAGAAAAAAATGAAATAGATCCTAGACTTCTGTGGGACGCATTCAAATTGGATATGAAGGAATATAGTATTACGTATAGTAAAAGTAAAGCATACAATAGGAAAAATGTAACACGTAATCTAGAAACAACTGAAAATATTATATGAAAAATCTAACAATGAAGAAAATGATTTTGTAAAAGAAAAAATATCAACTTTAGAGAAAGAGCAAGAACACCAATATGAATACAAAGCTAAAGGAGCTCAAATAAGATCAAAACAAGAGTGGGTAGATAAAGGAAAAAAAATAACGCGTATTTCCTAGGTCTTGAAAAATCTAAACAAACGAAAAAGACCATACTTAAACTGAGAAACAACAATGGGGTATTAGTAGCAGTTCAAGATGAAATATTAAAGCTTAACAGCGATTTTTATGCAAATCTATACGACACTAAACAAAAACTGCATATAGATGTTCGAAAATACATTACTGAAACAAAAGTTAATTATAAATTGTCAGAAGAACAAAGTAAGTCTTGTGACGGAAACGTAGCGCTAGAAGAATTAATTATTGCAGTCAATAATCGAAAAATAAACAAAGTATAAACTTTATAAAAAATGTTGGTAACTTCTTGAACCGCTATTTGTAAAAATTTTAAAGGAGTAGGTTCAGTAAGATCCTTTCTTGGCCCCAAAATATAGCAGTTTTAATAAATTGTTAAAACGTAAACTTCTAGTTATCTATTGGAAAGAAGAATGGTTCTGCTACATAAAGGTGTGCTGTTTTTGACAATACAATGCACATATATCGGGTAATAGCATCATAAAGTCATGCTAAATTACTGAAATCTTCACAATTTTAGCATTTTAGTTAAATGTTTGACGGTTTTCGTCTTAAATTAAAGTCGCCGCATTTGTGTTCTATCATAATTTTGAAATGTAAGTTGTATTTGATGCTTATACATAACATATATAAAGGTTGAGGATGAAGTCCGATACGGCCACTTTCATTTTTGACAAAAACGATCTGAAAATTGACATTTTTGGCATATTTGATAGATTTTTCAAATTTAAGCTAGAATCGGAGCCTTTTAATGACAAAATCAGTTTAAATCTTTCACATAAAATAATTGAATCAATTGAAGTAGACACTTAAGTGTTTAAAAAGATTTCAAAATCTTTTGTCAGATGAACCTGAAATTTGAGGCCAAAATCGGCCCTTACCGGACCTACTCCTTTTAGCTTTGAAAATAAACATTTGCCATTTACGCAAAGACGAAATTTACTGGAACTAATTTAAAAGAAAAATGATCCTTTGTAACTTGCAAATTTAAGACCAATATCATTATTAAATAGTGATTACAAAATACTCTCATACACTTTAGCTTTAAGAATAAAAAAAACCCTTAAATTTAATCAGTAGTGCTGATCAAACAGGATGCATAAAGAACAGATTTATAGGTTTTAATTCACGCAAAATGCTAGATGTAATAGAATACGCAGATAAGTTTAATATAGAAGGAGCAATTTTATTCATAGAATTTTCGAAAGATTTCGACACATTAGAATGAAATTTTATGTATCAAACTTAAAAATATTTTGGTTTTAATAAACCCGTCATTAATTGGATAAAAACCTTTTATACAAATGTAAATAGTTCTATATTCAATAAAGGGTGGATATCTGCCCCTTTTAGACCCCTAAGAGGTATTCGGCAGGGATATCCGTGATCTTATTTACTTTTCGTAATGTCAGTAGAAATAATGGCTTACCAACTAAGGCAAAACAAAAACATAAGAGGCATAAAATTAAAAATTGATAGTAAAACACATAGCTTGAAAATCACGGAAGTTGCTGGTGATACAGCTCTTCTTCTAAAATCAAAAGAAGAAATCCGAACAGCATTAAATACAAATCGAAATTTTTGGAACTTTTTTTCGGATTACACCTAAATAAAAGTAAAACGGAAGGACTTTGGATTGGTAAACACAAACATAGTAGAGATAAAGAAGATGAAATTAATTTCACAGACAATCCCGTAAAAGTGCTAGGTATATATTTCGGCATTAATAAAAAAAAGATTGTGAAAAATTGAATTGGGATACTAGATTTAAAAAGAGTCGAAATCTGCATCGTAGAAAAAAAGAAACTCAACAACATTAGGTAAAATTATAATAGTTAAAACCCTCATTATACCACAATTTTTTTAGCAAACGTTACAGTTTTAAGTAACTCAAATATACTTGATCTAGAAAGAGAAATCTTTAGTTTTATACGGAATGGTAAGAAAGACAAAATTAAAAAAACATACTTTGGTAGCAGATTACTACCAGGGAGGGCTTAATATGAACGACATAAAAAGCTACTTCTCCTCTCTTAAGATAAGATGGGTCTCTAGATTGCTACAGTCAAAACAAGAAAATTTGACATTGATACCAATGCTATTTTTAAAATAAATTAGGGGAAAATTTCCTCCTTTTTAGAATGAATTTAAACAACCAAACTTTAACAAAACAACATCACATAACTAAGAATATTCCATAATTTAACTTACAAATAATAAAAAGTTGGATTTTAATTCACGAAACGAACAACACAGAGTTGAAAAACTTTGTCGAGATAAGAAAGCAAGTTATCTGGGTTAATAAATTTATAAAATTTCAAAATAAGCCGCTTATTATGCATAATTGGAAACACAGTGATTTCATTTATGTTAATGATAATATTGACGACAATGGAAAAGTTGCCCACAATAAAGTATTTAATAAACTGAGAAACACTAAAAATTGGATCGCAGAAATTTTAAAAGTCAATAATAGTTATCAAAGGTACCAGGATTATAATTCAGTACCAACCTCATGTCTAAAAGCTTTAGTTACGAAAGAATCCATCAAATCAAATGTAATAAATTTTTACAGATTATGTATCAATATATAAACAGAGTAAACATTGAAATTGAAAATTTTAGTAACAAAAAAGTATATCAATAAAACTATTGCTCGTTCAATAAAAATTTCTCCAAACATTGGCATAAATAAATGGAAAAAAGAACTAGAAAATAAATCATAATTTTACCAAATATGTTTAAGTTCATACAATAGTTGCATTTCTACCAAATAGAGAAAATCTCTACAAATCGAAAGTCCGTATTGGCAACTTTGTCACCTCAAAGACACGTATCAACACTTTTTCATCGAATTTATATTTTTTAAAAGAATTTTGGGAGATTATAAATAAAATATTATCTCAAATGAATTTAAATAAAAAAAAAAAAAAACTTAAAAGATATCGTAATAGGCTACAAAATAACAGATATTAGTATATCGGATTCAATATAATTCTGACAATTATAAGATTTGCTATCTACACGTCGTACTTTTTTTCCAATCAAAGAAACAAATTTACTAATGTATTCATTCTCTTTAAATCTGAATTTGACAAATACGTAAGGTCATACAATCTACACAAAGAACATACTACATTCCAAGTGTTTCAAACTTTAATTTAACAGAAATTTGTTTTTCTCAAAGAAACAAAACACCTTTGTAATACTTTTAAGACACTTTAACTAATATCAATAATTAATTACGCACCTAAGTAGTTTGAAATCCAAGTAGAATTAAAAACCAATTATTCAGAGAACAATTGAAAGTCTTTCCACATAAAAAACAATATTTATTTGAATAGGAATCTAGTAAAATTTGGTTTAAAACTTTCAGCGTCAAAAGATAGCTAATTTCGCGCTGATTCCCAAAATATATGGTTTCTATACAATATTTTTTAAATAAGGGAGATAATTTGTAACTTCCGGTTTTAAAAATGTTACTCCAGGTAATATCATAATAATTAAGATTTTTACTTGACACTGATACCAAAAATATCTGGTTCTATATACTTTTATAACAGTCAAGTACAAGAGATTTGTACACAAGAAAAAACAGTGCTTGGGGAGATAACTCTAACAATAAAAAGAGTTCGGCTTAACACGGTCATTTTTTAAATCGTAATAATTGTTCGATATCATACGCAAAAAATCTAAGCGATATCTTACAAAACAAAAAAGCACCGTAAGAAAAAAGCGGCGGAAGAAGAATAAAAGAAAAATTATTTAAAAGCAATTGTTCGGAGAAGAATTGAAGGTCTTTCAAAATAACAAACAAGTAATTAGATATGAAAATTGTAAAATCAGGTGTTAAACGTCATTAACAGCTTCAAATGATAGCTTATTGTACGCTGATTCCAAAAATATATGGTTTCAATGCAATATTTTTCAAATAAGGTAGTTAATTAAATATTTCCAGTTTGCAAAATGATACTTCCGGTATCATTTAACTGTTTAATTGACACTGTTTCCGAAAAGATATTGTTCTATATACTTTTACATACAAAGAGTACAAAAAATAGCTACTTCCGGTTTACGCAAGGTCACTTCCGGTTTTCTTATCAAGGTCATATTGCTTGCAACTTAATGCAAAAAAATCCATGGCTTTATTATGCATACATATATGATAAAAGCAATGGTCAAAATCTAGAACGTCAACTAAACATATGACCTTGTGCTCAATTTCAAGGTCATAAACCAAGGACCTCAAATCAAAAGACCCTAAGTCTTAATGATATTTGGTTGATGAGTTATATCATCATACGCATATTTTTAAATAAAAGAGGGGAGGAAACTCTAATTAAATGTTAGCGTACCCTTTAAACCAATATCTATGTGTTACGACATGTCGCAACTAACAATTAAGTAAACATATGTTGTCGATATATTATATGTTGTTTGAAAAGATGTGAAAATAAGCCAAAATCAAAATTAAGAAACGACCTTGATCTTTGACCTTGACACCATTTTCTTTTGTTTGGACCAAGGACCTTAAATCAAAAGACCATAGATCTCTATCAATTATGGTTAACATATTACATTTACATTTTACTCATTTTAAACACAGAAGGGGAAATAACTCTCATATGGAGTGTCCTGACCGCTTCGCTTAAAATAATTTTTATGATCCTTAGGATATAACGAACAAATTGGTGATTTTGTCGTTATCTTTAACGGATGCGAAGGAGATATGTACACAAGAAAAACAGTGTTTGGGGAGATAACTCTTACAATAAAAAGTGTTCAACAGGATTAGTTTTAAAATCTTAATAACTGTTCGATATCATATGCACAAAATCTAAGCGACATCTTGCGAAACAAAAAAGCACCGTCAGAAAAAAGTGGCGGAAGAAGAAAAAAATAATAGTAATCAAAAGAAAACCAATAGGTCTTTCCACAGAAAAGTGGGAAGACCTAATGATAGTAATCAGAAGAAAACCAATAGGTCTTTCCACAGAAAAGTGGAAAGACCTAATAAGATATATAATCGCCAAATTCAACAAAACATATCCATTAAAAAGCATGTTCTTACCTTTAAACAAGGTAAACCATCCGATAAAGAAAATCGACATTCCACACACTTAATTAATGTAATTGATAATCGAGATAAACCGACACTAGTTAATCGATTTCGGATAAGTGTATTTTATTATTATTGAACATTGTATTTAATTGTAAAAAAAGTATATAATTAATTTCAGATCAGTGTATTATATTAATATTTAACATTGTATATAGTTATACTATTCTAATATGAAATATAAGAAAATAATACTTATCTATATGAAACTCTTTTTTTTCTTCATTTATGTGTTCATTCCGGTCATGTGATGTTGTCATTTTAGTGCTATATTCAACATTGCCATGAAAGCGGGAGGTTTTGATAGCTACAAAACCAGGTTGAACCCACCATTTTTTTCTTAAACTGTCCTGTACCAAATCAGGAATTGCAAATTTTATCTTATAGTTCGTTTCTGTGTGCGTTGCATTGTCGTTGGTTTTTTGTTGCCCTTTATTATTTCTGGTGTTTCCCTCAGCTTTAGTTTGTAACCCAGATTTGTTTTCTCTTAATCGATTTATGACTTTCGAACACTGGTATACTACTGATGCCTTTGTTTATATAAACTTACTAGTCGGGCAATACCTCTTTTAATACATTGTCCAAAATGCTGAAAACCAATTAATATTTTTTAGACAACTGTTGAATTGATGATTGGTATGCGGTTATTCAGTCACGTGCATATTTGTTAAGCTACACTGTTTGTTTATAATATAGCGGTTTCCGTAGGTCATTAGCATGTTCATTATGACGAGCATTGTTTAAATTTATTGTTTATCTACGATTATACGCTTTCCAGAAAAATGAACACATGCATATAGTAGTACGAGCGGGAGTTAGCGTCATACAGGCACAAATTTTGTTGCTGTTTTAAATTTGTAACATGTTTATTACAGTCGGTCCTGGATCAAGCCTTCAATTTTACCCTGGTAACATTTCAGTAACGAAGAGGAAAGGCGATAAACTTGGGACTATTGAGTGTAGAGCAACATGCAATCCAACTTGTCAGTACAAATGGACCAAACCAGATAAAACAATTATTAACGACAGAGAACTGATGATAGAATCATTATCTATTGATGATCATGGACCGTTTATATGCACAGCATCAAATAGACTTGGTGATGTAAATAAAAAGCTTGATGTGACCGTAAATTGTAAGTAAAATTTAGTTCAATGAGGCTACATGCCGACCTGTGAACAATTTCGCCTTGGTATCATGCATGTATAAATAAAGCATCGATATTCAATTTAAACAAAAACAAATGTTTTCAAACTTTCTTTTCTTTCTTAATCCACAAATCTAAGGGAAATGTATGTCATCTCATATATACAAATCCAATGTTTTACTAAAAACACTCGCAAATACAATTACAATGGGGAAAAATTGCATGTTTGATAATGTAATTGCTTCATGAAACCTTAATTAAACAAGAAGAAATCTAAAAATGTACACACACTAGCTATAGAATTATTAAGGAACTGATGATTAATTTGTGCTTTGTTTGGTCTGCACTAGTTTTGAAAATAACTTCAATCTTACTCTTATCCGAGGCTTAATATCTACCCATGTCAACCCTTAGTGCAGTAAAAGTGTAGATTAATAATACTATCAGAAAAGGACACTATTTTGAAATTTCGTTACCATAAATATGCATTCCAAACGTGTCAAACGTTCTTCTGCAGTCTGTACCTCGCGACATTCTGTATTTTATATGTCTCAAGTCTGGAACCTGTTATTCAGTGGTTGTCTTTGTTGCTATATATCATATTTGTTTTCGTTTATTTTTGGGGGACTAAATCAGGCCGTTAGTTTTGATATATAATGAATGCCGTTCGTTGCCCTTAAGTCGTTTACTTCTCCATCATTTGGTCCATGTTTGTAATTTATTTGACCGTTTAAATAAAATGTCACAGTTGTGTCCATTTAAAAATCTGAATTAAGTTTAAAAAATACCACATCTTTAATGATTATTGTATCTGGCGTAAGCAAAGCATTGGTATATTCAAAAAAAAACAGACAGTTTTCACTTACATTATTGATTTCACTTTCAGATATATTGATGGTTGTCTTTTCATTAACAATCCGAACTTTTCTGATTTGGTTCCATTAAAATTTTAAAAAAATTAAAGAAAGAACAGACACGGCTCCCTCTGCCTCAATTTTAGACTTATACCCAGCCATTTCAGAACCAGCAATTATGACAAACAAGACGATTTTAATTTTGAAATTATCCATTTCGACGACCTTAGTAGCAACATACCAACTTCACCTGCATATGGAATATACATTTCCCAACTTATTCGATATTCAAGAGCTAGCAACTCCTACTCAGACTTTTTAACATGTCACCAGTGTCTGAGCAGAAAGTGATGAACCAAGGGAATGTCAAAGAACGTCTCGTCCTTTTCTAAAACAGTTCATCGGAAAGTACCAAGACCTTTTTGATAAATATTCCTTATCAACTTCATAAATAATACATAATGGTCTTGATTTATAGATTGCTTAAATTGACGTTGTTTATCATCTTAATAACGTGTTATATTATTCTTTTATTTGTTTTTGTTCTATTATTAATATAACTTTTACTGTTTGATCTATTTTCTGTGATATTCATTCGACGTGGCTCGGAACTTATACATACCGTCAATGTGTCATTTGTATTATCTATAATTTTTGCTGGTGTGTTTTGTACGTGTGACTTTTTGTGTTTCTTTGGTACATATAATGTGGCTCTGTACTTTTAAAAATCCTCTCATTGTGTTACTGTTATATTATAATGCCATTATCATATTCTTCTACTCGCGTAGTTGTATTAACCAGATGTGGATTCTTAAAAATTCTAAAGAACTTCTCGATAATTTTAAACCTCGTTTTATTTCTGAAATTAGTTCTTACAAAACTTTTGATTTTTCAACCCTGTAAACCGTTCCCCATGTGAAATTATAATTTTGAAAATACTTTGAACAACAAAATTATATTATATTTCTTTCTGAGAGACGTTTACATTCTGACGTCAAACACGTGACTCTAGACAAGAGTTAATTTGAATGCAGTCACAGGACTTAAAATATTTCAATCCTTTATGGGTTGCTTAAATAAACATATATAAGTAAGCAATGAATGTGGTTGTAAAATTTGATTATTGCTTTTATGCTTTTCCGTTTTTTGTTGTTGTTTTAATTGAGATTGTTACACCTATATGTCTGCTGCACCCCTATTTTAACAATTGTAGATATTATGTCTGTTTTGTTGACGCATCGTTGTAAATATAGCGGAATTTGATGCGACTGTCCTACAAGTGAAAGGTTAAGCGCTATAAAACCAGTTTCAATTCACCATTTTCTACATTTGAAAATGCATGTACCATGTCAGGTATAGACACAGTTATCAGGATCTGACGTGAAAACATGTGCGCTGCCATTACTACGTCACGTGGTACGTCAGCCATAACAGTAGTGAAATAACGCACGTTGTGACGTGTACATCAATTACAACATTATCGATCTTTTGTTTACATTTTTATTTTATCCGTTTTTTCTATAACTAATTAATGGATAGTGGGAAAAAATATAAAAAAGGTGGTGGAAGTTCTTGTGCAGTCAATGGTTGCTGTGTAATAACCGTCGAAAATTAAATTTATGGAAAGAATCAATGTGTGAAATACACGGACAATTTCACGAAGACTGTGCATGTTTAATTCCATATAAATTGCATCTAATGCCGTCGGATGGTCTAATTAGAGCAGAAGGGACGAAGGCCATTAATAGAAAAACTTTGCCGAAAACAGTTTTCGTTTACTCGGAACATTTTCTGGATGGAATGCCGAAGGACAGAAATCCATTTCAAAAACTGAAAATGGGTTATGAAAGGAAAGTTACAACTGGCCGGCGCAAAAATCATAAACATGAATCAGATGTTAAAAAACGTAAATTGATTGACTGTGATGATGACAATTCAGATTTTGAAGAACTTGATTTAAGTCTTGAAGAAGCTGACCAATCTTTGCCCGAAGCCGTCTGTAGTTTTTACGTCGTCAACCCGACTATATGTGCGTCAACACACAATGAAGAAAATGAAGAAAATGTTCAACTCTTGGATTCCATAATAATGGCTGATAAGTTGAAAGCTCTTATAATTTGGCTTCCAAGAGAAACATTAAGAGACTGCTGCCCAGAATCTTTCAGAGAAAACTACCCTCGAACAACGTGCATAATAGATTGTGCTAAGACATTTATCCAAAGACCTACTAATTTTAAAGGCGGGGCGAGACATATAGCAACTATAAATATCACAATACGGCTAAGAACATGGTAGGGATATCTTCTCATGGACAGACATGTTCATATCAAAAGCGTTCGGACGTGCAAGTGACAAATTAATTGTTGAAAAAGTGGTTTCCTTAATTATCCGTTACCTGGTGATGAAATAATGGCCGATAGAGGCTTTACAATAGAGGATTTACTTTTCCCCGGAAGGGTTAAACTTAATATTCCGTCCTTTAAGCCACAATTGAGTGCTGAGGTCGTCACTTCAACACGAAGGATTACTCGTGTGAGAATCCACGTAGAAAGAGCAATCAGACGACTGAAAGTGTTTAAAATCTTGAGTGGTACAGTACCTGTGTCTTCAATAAAACTTTTTGACGACATTCTTATTGTTTGTTCTGCACTTGTGATCACTTGTGAATTTAAAATATGATCTCATGCGCGATACATGAACAGAGGAAGACACTGAATGAATTATATCAAAACCAATGTTGTACTGTATATAATTTTGTAGTAAATATGAATTCGTTTCATTAATTGTATTGTTTTGTTTTTTGTGTATACATTTGTAGATATTTTTGTCTTTGTATTTTGTTTTACAACTTTTCGGTACTTGCACATCATATACAACGTAACATGTACTACCAAATGACTAGTGTACCAAACATTTTTAAAAAGACGCATACATGTGTGTAATATGTACCAAATAAAACAACCACTGTGTGGATAATAATAATGAGCCAATTACCAAAAGATAAAATTTCAACTACAATATTCTCACCACAAGACACCTAAGATATTTATGACATAACATGACATAATAAAATGTTACTTGTAAAAGTAATACTTCATCAACCCATTTTAAATATCAACACTGTGTAAACATTGTGCATCATTTGATCTCCAAGATAAACATTATTGATCTACATGTATATTCTTACATACTCAATTATCAAAATGATCAAGTGATAAACAAAATGCCATGATTTCAAAATAGCAACTTTTATGAAGACAAATGGAAGAATAGGCATCTATTCACTTAGAAGATACACATTTTGCATCGATCAAGAATTTAAAATACAATGAATTGACTAGTGTTTAGTTGATTAATTGATTGTTGGTTGCTTAACGTCCAGTGGCAAATACTTCGTTCATATTCAGGATGATACATGTAGCTTGATTGGTATCTTTAGTTGTGTTGACTGGGGGCAGTTCACATTAGAAACTTGACTACTGTGAAATCAGATATTAATTAATGTTTTTATTTATTTCAAAAATATTATTAATTAAGTGATGCTATTTTAAGATACATATACATGTATATTTAATGTTGAAATTTGACATGACAAGAATGAATGCACTAACTAATTTCTGAATTTACAGTATTAAATGATTTTCCTGATTATACTAGCAACAAGAACACTTTGAGGGGGTTTGTATAGTTTTTTTAATTCTGAGGATTTTTTCATTGAAATAATTAACAATCATACATGTAAATAAATATGAATGTTGTATCTACATTATACATTTACATGTATATATAATTCAAGCAAAATAAAGAAAAGAACTTGGTATTAATGTTCTACTTGATTAGTAAACATAATGAAAATACTACATGACTTTTAAATTAAATATTAAAATCCTAATGAAATGTGTATGATATTACAATCGCATGAATTGTATAAAAGCTTTGCTAAAATCTAATCTATCATCTTGAATTTCATCAACAATAGTAGGCGTATATACAAAATTTAGTCCTGGTATCTATGATGAGTTTATTTACTACCACTGGGTCGAATTTTTGAAATACTAAGGCTTTTCTACCTTAGGCGTAGATTACCTTAGATGTATTTGGCAAAACTTTTAGGAATTTTGGTCCTCAATGCTCTTCAACTTCGTACTTTATTTGGCCTTTTTAACTTTTTTGAATTCGAGCGTCAATGATGAGTCTTTTGTAGACGAAACGCGCGTCTGGCGTATATACAAAATTAGTCCTGGTATCTATGATGAGTTTATTTACTACCACTGGGTCGATGCCACTGCTGGTGGAGATTTATTTCCCCGAGGGAATCACCAGCCCAGTAGTCAGCACTTTTGTGCTGAAATGAATTATCATTGATATGGTTATATTTATAAATTTACTGTTCACAAAACTTTGAATTTTTGAAATACTAAGCCTTTTCTACCTTAGGCATAGATTACCTTAGATGTATTTGGCAAAACTTTTAGGAATTTTTGTCGTCAATGCTCTTCAACTTTGTACTTTATTTGGCCTTTTTAACTTTTTTGAATTCGATCGCGAGCGTCACTGATGAGTCTTTTGTAGACGAAACGCGCGTCTGGCGTATATACAAAATTTAGTCCTGGTATCTATGATGAGTTATTCATCATTTTCTTGAAATAAAATGTGCGCAGTCTAGCAACATGCTCACATACATATTGTTCATCATATGGTACTTCAATGAACTGAAATTCATCAGGATTTAGCCAAATTAAAAGTTTACCTTTTCTTAGTCCAGTACAAAACATAGTTAACTGAATTTGCATAAAAAATCCTCGATTCCCTTTCACTTTTAAAACTAAAATACCATTTTTATTCATATGAACATCATATTTTTGACCTGTGAAAAGTACAATCACAAAAATACTGAACTTAGAGAAAAATCAATTCGGAAAGTCCATAATCACATGGCAAAATCAAATAACAAAAAGCATCAAAAACGAATGGACAAGAACTGTCATATTCCTGACTTGGTACAGGCATTTTCAAATGTATAAAATGGTGAATTAAACCTGGTTTTATAGCGCTAACCCCCTCACTTTGATAGTTCATTCAATGTTGTCCACCTGGCAGAAGGACTTTTAATTTCCAGCAATGTGTCGCCTTTAAAAAAGCCATCCGGACTTGCAGATAGCCAGTTCTCTTCTGATGATACGTACGTTCCCTTTTGAACGACACGCGTACGATATCCATTTGTCAATAAATACTCCTCAGCTGCAGTTTCACCTTCTTGTCCGTGCTTTGTAAATTTATTACCTACAAACTTTGGATGAAGGTGTTCACGAATAAAGTTAGTACTGTCTGTAGTTTCCTTAATCGGAACTTTGCTTGCGCTGCTTGCAGTGATTCTAATTTTCTTGCGTCTTTCCACAGAACACTCTTGCTGTGGTTAATAGTGTCAGTTTGTAATTTTATAGTATGGGTCAAGTCGACAGCAAGATATTTAGAATAAAAGGATGTTCACCATGATCTTTAGGAATGTTCTCCTTAGCGGCTGGTTTGCTGACGAAACTTTTATTAATTGTTGTTCCTTTTAGTTTGAACATGGGGAGAAGGGGAGACTGTTCTACAGCTGTTCTTAGTTCTTGGGAAGAACAATACATGGGTGTGTCATGAACACCTGGAGCATTTACATTTAAATCTTCTAGTAAATTTTCACCCTGTTTTGGTTTTTTGAACACTATGTTTGACAAAGTCCTTTGATCAATGTTTTTCTTGGTACCTCTGTTCCACGTGGCATAGTCATCTGTACAGCTAGCACCAGTCATGTTATTCCTGATTGCATGTTCAACCTTCCAAAGCACTGCACCTATATGACTACAGGATAGCCCTTTTCCTGCAATACAAGTATTCCATCCGTGTTCAACAGTTCAGTCCATAGAGCAAATTACATAGGCTTCGTTCACCCTACTTACTGTCTGGGAAGCACGAACGTCTGCTTTCAAATACATCCTGGCATCCGAGAGAATGTTATGCAAAACTTTGTCAACATTGCCACTGTGAAAATAGTTGTAGCTTTGGAGACTTTTGAAGTTTTTCATTTCTGCACCATCCACGGCTTTTGACGATATCAAATAATTAAAAATGTCCCCCTACGTGATGGTTGGCTACTTTCTCATGTCGTCAATCCACTCCGTTACGTTATTTAATTCTGAGGACATTGATCCTTTCACCTGAGTAGTCATAATACAGGTAATAATCCAACAGTTTTTTCGCACTGATTCGCTTTGTTTACAATTTCTTTCACTAATGCAATGTCGGACTGCTATCGTGACGCGCAAGTGGCAGTTATTTTATCAAAGGGCGATAATTGAATAAATCCGTCTATATGACAGTTGTTGTCCATTCGTTTGATGTGTTTTATCATTTAATTTTGCCAATTGATTACGGACTTTCCGTTTTGCATTTGCCTCGGTTTTCAGTATTATTGTGATTTTACTTTTTATTATAAACTGCAGATACATGGGATGACCGGTTCAACTCCAGTATTCACTATTTGGTTTACTATCACGACGTCGAACTCTGCATTTTTTGTTTAATTTTTTTATCGGACAAGTCATAAGTCAATCTGTTCATCCAAACACTTAAGTTTCCCCATGTTCCTATAACTGTCGATTATTTATTTTTTTTGTTACAACGGAACATCATAAGAAAAAGTGGACCTTGAACATAGATATTTGTTTAAAAATATCAGCATAATGTACATTTAACTGGAAAGCTTTTAAAAGTTCAATTGTATGAGGGATTCAAATACTGTTTTGTCCGTCTGAATAACCAGTTGGTTAGGTAGAAGAAGGGGAAAAAAATAACTACAAGGAAAATTCAAACGATAATCCCTTATCAAATGGCAAAAACAATATCATAAAACGAAGGAAACCAGTTGCGAGTCATGTTTGTACTCGGTACATGCATTGTCTTATGTAGAAAAGAGTGGATTAAATATGGTTTTATGGCTATTAAATCTCTTCCTAGTATGACAGTCGCATAGTGTTATAAACGTACTACTTAAATAAACAGGTCGCGACTAACTTTTACTTGATTTTGTCACGGTTTCATATTCTACTTGTTTCCTTACTATTTGTACCTCAACACAAGATAAAAAAAAAATCTAAAATTTATATGAAAATTCTTTCAAGGAAATCGTATTGTGTGACATCATTGAAACTATATACCTATTGTGTATTGCTATTTTAAAAATCAAAATTAGTTAAAGACACCCATACTACTTTAAAGCATAAATAATATCAATTATATTATCTGAACACTGTTATAAATTGCATTTTAACTTGCCATTTTTTTTTCAGATGGTCCTTCGGCAGTAATACTTTCACCACAAACAAAACAGTATACTGTAAGGTATGGACAAAACATTCCTCCTATCAACTGTACAACAAATTATAGACCTGAATGTATATACACATGGTTTGGTCCTCATGTTCTCTCTGGTACCAAAAACCTTCTAAGTTTTGAAAATATACAGAAAAATCAAAGAGGGGACTATAACTGTAAAGCAATTAATGAAGTTGGCAGTATGCAGTCAGCTGCAATCAATGTGAACGTTCAATGTAAGTAATACGAGCTTACTGATCCATGTTGTACCTAAGGAACCCTCGTCCCGTTTCCATACAATAAGCTATACAAATCGGATGAGTTGTCTTTTCATCTTTTCTGCCCCTTTTATTTTTTTCAAGTTAATAGATACGTTGGAATAATTTGTAACTATATAATGCTTGCTTTTAAAAATTTAATTGATAAATGTGTTAATATGAAAATACGTCGTCAGTCTTTGGGTGATATATATTTTTCTAAATACATTTATAGTTCTGCTTGATATGTTCTCAATCAAATGAAATAACATATAACACATATATCGTCTATAACAAAGTTGTGTACCGGTAAAATTAATTGTATTTCCTAATGCAGTTCATTGCTACACTATTGTGTCCCTTATATTGATCGGATGTTTCGGAATACTTTTTTTGTTGAAGAAACATTTTTTTTAGGTTTGAAATATTCAGCTATCTTGACAAACTATTTTTACGTTTGATCTCTGTGTGTCTTTGTATCATATCCAATTACTAATATGGAACGGGAACATTTTTAACCGTTTTTATGGCAGCACCGTTATGTGTGTGCACTCAACGACGATTGATATGTACTTAGTTTATAACAGTGTCTGACACATGTAACAAAATGCAAAGAACTTACTGCTTTACAACAGTTTGCAAAAAGTAAAATCAAAGATTCTGAACTCCGATGAAAATTAAAGACGAGAAGTCTCTAATCAAATGGCGAAATAAAAAACTGAAATACATCAAACGAATGCACAAAGGGACTGGCACTGATGAAGGGTCTTTTTATGCCGAAATATTTGTAAAAACGATTTCATTCCATCTCTTGTTTGTACAGTTTTCTTTTCAGTATCTTTTCCTTAAGACGGATATATTCTGTTTATGTTTGTACGGAATCGTCGTGAAATAATTTTTACATTTGCTAGACGTTGTGGGTGGGTCCTTAATATGAATAACTTTCTTTGTATGGCTCTTTAACGGTCTAGCACATTCGAGAAGCATTGCAATCACACAGCATTTTACTTTTCACTATGTGTTACATATAACATAAACAAATATAAAATTTGAACAATTACACAATTATCCATTACTAATTTCAGATGAGCCCATTGTAAACAAAGTGACGATAAATGGTACGATCTTTACTGTAAGTGAAAACACGAGAGTTATATTATTTTGCAATTTCGAAGGGAATCCTGTACCAACAATCACATGGACAAAAAAAGACATAATCTTAGGTGAAGATGATGAAAACAGCGGACGGTCTTTTTATACAATTAACACAGTACGATGCAAAGATACTGGAAATTATTCGTGTGTAGCAAATAATTCACTTGGAATGTCATCAGCACAGCAATCACTGTTTGTCACTTGTAAGTAATACTTATTCAAAAATAAATTCCAAACATTTAGAATGAAAAGACACTAAAGACTTGAAGGACAGTCTTAATAGCACTTGTTTCCATAGCGTGATCAAGACAGGATGCTAAATCGTCTTATTGTCGTCTTCGGTATCTCTAATATTGCTTCCTTATACTTTTTGGCAGTGTTCCAACCCATGTGAAAGCACAATATTAATGATTAATTTGGGAAGTAAACGATTAAAGGCTCTCAGATTTACTCTGTATCTGGTTTCCAACTACATAATATTATTGTTTGTCAAGAACCGGCAATGACATACCTTCAATCTAGCTTGAATGAACTTAATTTGGGCCTTGGAAAAATCTTATTTCTCGTCTTTAGACTTTATTAGCACAAAACTAGGATGAACTCTTTCTTTACGTCCGACGCACTTTTCTTGATTTAATATACAGCCACCAATATATTAAAGACATTGTGATACACAATTAAGTGTGTTTGTGAACAAACAAAAAACAACAAGATCATGCGCGGTTATAACTTTAAAGTCATACCAAACGAGTTTCTTTTAATTATAATTTTCAGGTAATTTATGAGGCAATGTATTAGTACTACAAATCTTTAACGTGTAATCGACACACAACATTTCTTTGGTGATATCTGATTAAAAACGGCTATTTAAGATTTGAGGTTTTGTCGAATATTTTGATAATAACCTGATAAAAACATATTTATGCTATATATTATGTGTTTCCATTTGTAATCGCACTTTTATTCATCAGTTGATAAACAAAAAATGAATTAACCAAAAAAAAACTACAAGGTTACATTTAATTCAAATCGGGGGTCTCCTTTTAACTGACAACACCAACGGTAAGAATAAATGAATATGTATATGGGTGTCGCGGTTGGTTCTTGTTTTGTCGAGGCGCGCGTCTGCTGTATTAAATTATAAGCCTGGTATATTTAATAACTATAAGCTTGTCGTTATGTTCTATTGTATTGTAAACTGTCCATTTCTGTGTAGCAACATCTCAGCGGCACCAGCATATGGAGTATATGTCTCAATTGATACGTTACTCTAGAGCGCAGAGTACGTTGATTTTGTTGAACGAGGAATACGGTTTTCTCTAAAGTTGCGAAGACAGGGCTATGAATCAATCAAATTAAGGTCATCAACCAAGCAATTTTACGGTCGCCATCATGAGCTGATTGGCCATTATGACAAAAGTGTGGCAGAAATCATATCTGTCATAATAACCTTCCATCATTACCGAACTAAACAAAGTAATAATACGATGGGTGCCGTATACGGTGCAGGAAATGCTTACCCTTCCGGAGCACCTGATTTCACTCCCAGTTTTGAGTGGAGTTCGTGTTGTTTCTTAATTATTATTTATAACTGTTGATGTAATTGTCCTTTGGTTTTGTGAGTCTTTGTTTACTCCTTGGATTTGATTGTTATTGTCTTATTTGTGTATTTCTCTGTCCTGTATGTCCTTCCATTTATTTGTATTGTAGTCCTGTCATGTAATGTTGACATTTTAATGTTATATTTAACATTGCCATAAAATGGGAGGTTTGGCTAACCACAAAACCAGGTTCAACCCACCATTTGTTCTAAAAATGTTCCAAGTCATGAAATGGTCTTTGTTATATATTTCGTTTCTTTGTTGTTGCATTTTAGTGTTTCTCAATCGATTTATAAATTTAAAACAGTGGTATACTACTGTTGCCCTTATCTATTGTCAAATTATTTCGGGTTAAAGCATATTTCAGTATGACTGCCTTATTTCCACCGCAAATTATCATGGTTAAAATTACTCGTACAAAAATGCAGTCAGTTGACGAATAAGAGTATGAGAAGACATTATTTCCACGGCAGTACTTTTCTGAATATTTTTATGAAATAAACGTTTTGTTCAAAAACGAAAATATCTGTACAATTCAAGAATATAATTTAACCATTTCATTTATTTTGAAATTTGTGAAGGGCAATATGAATAAAGCTTTGCAGAAGCGACTTTTAAACACTACATTCCCTTCTTGTAGGTTTTCCAAAACTCAATGTATTTAAACAACAGCCTCCGAAAATAACAGGGCTTTTAAT
This sequence comes from Mytilus edulis, assembly GCF_963676685.1. Classification (NCBI taxonomy): domain Eukaryota; kingdom Metazoa; phylum Mollusca; class Bivalvia; order Mytilida; family Mytilidae; genus Mytilus; species Mytilus edulis. The sequence continues at coordinate 76,612,982 of NC_092348.1, forward strand.
TGGAGAAACTCTTAATCTTACTGTTCATATAATAGCTTATCCAAAGCTATTGAAAGTAAACTGGACTTTTCAGTCGTCTTCTACATTAGATGATGAGAGAAGTAATAATTATACAACCAGTCTAACATCTGATTTGTTTACACATGTTGCATACTTCTACAAGTATCATCTCAAAAATGATGATTTTGGAAATTATACATTAGCAATACAGAATGCCATTGGAGGAATAGTTGTACATTTTTATGTTGATCGGGCAGGTATGTATATTTATATTTGTATAAATTTTAAAAGAAGTCTTTTAAAATCCATTCGTCAAATTGGAACAGGTGACTTAAAAAAAAGATGACTTTTTTGCGAACAAATGAATTTTTTTTACAGACTAGATTTTGAATGTAAACGGGTTATGTGTCATAGAGACAACAGCTCGACGAGTAAAAAGTAAAACAGTTTGAGGCTACCAATGGGTCTTCAAAATAGCACGAAAAAACCTTCACACGGAGCCGGGCTTTAGCTGGCCCTAAACATGTGTACTAGTATAGAGCAGATGTATGTCACACTAGACTTCAAAACTAAATTAATGAACACAAAAAAGACTTGCAAAGGCCAGAGGTTCCTGACTTGGGACAGAAAGTGCGTCGCGGTTAAACATGTTTTTTTTTTATATTTCAACCCCCTCCCCTATTCAACTGGCCTATGTAGAATAAACAAAAACAAAAACATAACAATACGCACCCGTTAAATGCAGTCTTAAAGATGTACATTGTATCTGCATATGATTTATTAAATGATTTACCGTCTGTTCTTGACTCTTAAATCAAATTTTAATATTGATGTATTAATAATCAATTCAGGGGGGGGGGCATGTTGTAACATGTTAGACACATGTTCAGTAGTTGTCGTTTGTTGATGTGGGTCATAAGTGTTTCTCGTTTTTTATATAGATTAGACCGTTGCTTTCCCGTTTGAATGGATTTACACTGGTATTTGTTAGGGCTCATTTTCTTTTATCTATGTTAGTCCCTTACAGTTATCGGCTCTATAGTCGGGTGACCAAAGTTTCAATTTTTCAAATTCTTATTGTCAGAAATAATACATACGACCATTTGATTCGAAAATAGATGTACTTCAAAATTTATCTCGTCGTCAAACGAATAATTGTACATTTTTTTGTTCAGAAATCGTGATCAAAGGTCACTTACCGTTTTCAAATTCACCATTTGGGACTCTTGGTCTAATAGCTTCCTTAGGAGCATCAATTCTCTAGCATGGGCATCGTGATAGGAAATGCAAGCCCGGGAATATCGTATCAATCGGAAGATATATTCTACGTATGCAGACGCTGCTGGAATGTTGCAACATAGATATTGCAAGTTCAAAATTGGTTTTGTGGCATGCCAAACCTCCGGCTTTTTATGGCAATATTAAATACAACATTAAAATAACAACATTACATGATAGGACAAAACACAAATAATTGGAGAACATATAGGACAGAGAAACACACGAATAATAGCTAACAAAAGGTGCTAGGTTTAAAATTTAATACGCCAGACGCGCGTTACGTCCACACAAGACTAACCAGTGACGCTCTGATAAAAAAGTTTGAAAGCCAAAACAAGTACAAAGTTGAAGAGCATTGCGGACCAAAAGTTCCAAAAAATTCTGCCCAATACGGCTATGGTTTCTTGCCTGGGATAAGAACATCCTTATTATTTAGAATAATTCATACTTTTGCAAACAGTAAATTTTTATAAAATGACTATATAATTGATATAAATGATAAAACCGGTGAATAACTACAAAATAAAAACAGGTAAATAAATAACCTAAATCAGCATATAGAAATTCACAGCGTTAGACAAACTAACAAACGTTACTAAAATAAGTAATTCAGAACTCAAATCATTTTTTTTTGTTGGAACGTTAGAACAAGGCTCTTATACTTAGCTGAAATATATATGTTCGTACATGCAAGGCTAAGCAACGAAATCTGAAATATAAACATTGGTCCAAAGTCTCGTGATTAATAAACACGACTAAATTCTAAAACATTTGTTTTATCTTCAGTTGATTATGTAAGTTCTTCTTGGACTGTGTTATAATATAATCATCTTAATAGGATGAATAGCCGGTCTCGAAATCTCTGATATTTATTGTTTAGGTTTGCCAGCCCCACCAACTGATCTACTGGTAATATGTGAAACTAGTCCAATGGTAGTTCTCTGGAAACCAGGATTTAATGGTGGGACACCCCAATGGTTCACAGTGATATGGAAAGATATGAAAACAAACACGTCGATAGTCAAGTCTTCAATACCTGATTCTGATAACGGTCAATATGTCAAAGTTACAACGTCTTCTCTTATTGATGGAACAACTTATTTAATATACGTAGAAGCAAGTAACAAGTATGGGAGAGTAAGAGCAACAATGTATGACAACTGCACTACAAAATCAGGTTTATTCATTACAAAAGTATTCTTTAATGTTTAATCATTTCATAATACTATCAATTCTAAGGACGGGTTTTCGCTGATATATATATGAGCTTGAACATTTTAGTTTTTTTATACCTGTATAATATATGTTTTTTACATTGTTCGTGAATTGTTGAATTGTTGAAATGTGGATTATTAATTCGATAATCAGGCGCTGGTGAAATCTTGCTTAACAGAATGTAACGGTTAAGAGGTACTAAAATGCAAATAAATATATAAGAATAATTTTAAAATTCAAAATGATTGTCGAAAAACGCAAAAAAATGGATACAATTTATTCTTGCAATTATTGCGATATATCCAAAATATTGTCTGTTCATCATCTGCACACCTGAAGGATTTGGTAAAACACGCCACTAGCTTGGAAGTATATTAACAGTTTTGATAGATCAACGTGAGTATCAATTGAAACTACATTGAGATACACAAATGTACATCCTTTTATCGCGGCTAGATATCTGCATTTTATTCTTATTAAATGTTTATTATTAATAAATTATTGAAACTGTTTATGTACATGTAGTTTCCCGACGAAGAAACTGATTTTTAAATTTGGACACTCAGAAAACTTGCTACCAAAAGACGATGGAGGACGTAACTTGTTGATTTGCTTTGTTAATTGTACCATGTTCAATTAACTGTTGTATGTATAGCTCTCTCTTTAGAAGACTTTTCAATTTGAAACACATTTAATATTACAACATGCCTTCTGAAACATTTTTTTCCTTTTGATAAATAATGAGTTTTGTCAGGACAACAAAATTCAGTGGCAGTTTATTTTGATTAACGATCAGAAGAAAGATCATATTCATCAACATTTAGTAAAGCATAAAAAGTTACCCCTTCGCGTCACTTCCAGTAGATCTATTTCGAGTGCTGTTTCCAAAAGTAGCGTCGATTGGAATTTTCTTAGGTAAACAAAGTTGCTCAATTATCTGTTATTAGTAGACCAAATTGCATTATTGTTTTGCAATGTTATTCAATTATTTCGATATTTAGATAACGATTCAATTGTTATGTGTGTTTTAGTACCTCTTGAACAATTGGGATCATAAATTATCTCTTTTTATGTATACATAATTTAACTCTATATATAATTAATATAAGTCAATGATGTTTAATGAAAGTTGCACTATTTCAGACCCTTTCGATTTCAACATAATTATTATAACAAATAATTTACCAAGTCCAGGTTGAATGCGATACTTATACCAATAGAATATATCACCTGTTAACTGTTTCCTTATCTGTACGCATATTTATATAAATAGCTTTTATTGGCCCATAGGTGCATGCAGACTGTTATGAATGTTAAGACCAATTGTGCATTATAAGTACAGCGTAGTTGGTTTTAGGGCATAAGTTACAATATATAAAAATATATAAAAAGTCATTAATTTTGTTAAATAATTCATGAAAGTTAAACCAAGAATTCCCTTTTAACATCCAGGTTGGTTCAATTTTGTGAAATAAGCTACATTTTGTCAGCAACATCGATGATGAATATTCACTCGCAAGGAAAAATTCGATCTCATTCAATCAGTATTAGTGGGACCTTCAATGTAACCCCTTAGCTACAGATAGATTACGCACAAAATAGATGTGTACAGTTATTACAAGGAAAACACATGTCAGCATTGAAAGTAAAAAAGGGTAAATCATTTGACTGACTGATTCAATCCACAAAAATCATTCTCAAAAACGATGGTTAACATATCATTCTTAACCTATAATATGAAATTAAACAGACATAAAACATTCAATTGCACGAGTTTTCATATATACAAGCGACAAGAAGGACAGGACAATGAAAACGTCTTATTCAGCTCATGCAGAGGATATGACTATCAGAACTATAGACTATCTTTTGTTCATACTTTAATCGACAAAATTATTTTATATCTACCTGTTTGACGTTTACATGCTTATCAACTAATGTACGTCAAGCGCGTGATTCTACGCCAGAGTTACTGTTCACCTTACCATGGGCCTGTCAGGGTGAGGATTCGGTCCCAGTACTTAAATTCTTTCAATCCTTTATTTCCTTTATTGCTGGATTTAAAATAGCCTAATAGAATCGTAAAAAAAAGCAATGAATGAGGTTGTTAAATTTGATATATGTAAAAAAGAAGATGTGGTATGATTGCCAATGAGACAACTCTCCACCAGAGACAAAATGTCACAGAACTTAAAAACTATAGGTCACCGTACGGCCTTTAACAATGAGCAAAGCCCATACCGCATAGTCAGCTACAAAAGGCCCCGAAATAACAAAACGTACGGCCTTATTTATGAACACAAAAACAACAAAAAACAGATATTCAAAACGTCAACAAACAACAATTACTAAATTACATGCTCCTGACTGTGGATAGGCACATACATATAGAATGTGACGGGTTAAACATGTTTTTTTGTGCTTCTTTGTTTTATACTTGTTTGTTTTTATAGTGATTAAGATTATAACACAATGTTGACAGCTGTCCCCTTATTTTTTGACATTTTTACCTATTATAAAATTGAGAATGGAAATGGGGAATATGTCAAAGAGACAACAACCCGACCAAATAAAAAACAACAGCAGAAGGTCACCAACAGGTCTTCAATGTAGCGAGAAATTCCCGCACCCGGAGGCGTCCTTCAGCTGGCCCCCAACAAATATATACTAGTCCAGTGATAATGAACGCCATACTAATTTCCAAATTTTACACAAGAAACTAAAATAAAAATAATACAAGACTAGCAAAGGCCAGAGGCTCCTGACTTGGGACAGGAGCAGAAATGCGGCGGGGTTAAACATGTTTGTGAGATCTCAACCCTCCCCCTATACCTCTAACCAATGTAGAAAAGTAAACGCATAACAATACGCACATCAAAATTCAGTTCAAGAGAAGTCCGAGTCTGATGTCAGAAGATGTAACCAAAGAAAATAAACAAAATGACAATAATACAAAAATAACAACAGACTACTAGCAGTTAACTGACATGCCAGCTCCAGACTTCAATTAAACTGACTGAAAGATTATGATTTCATCATATGAACATCAGGCACAATCCTTCCCGTTAGGGGTTTAGTATCATACCATCATAACATATATGAGAAGAACATAACCCGTGTCATGCCAACAACTGTTTTTAGAATAAATGTGTTTAGTTCCGATGCAAAGATTCAATATTAACGCCAAAATATGCACTCTTTAATGACTTGACAACAGTATTGTAATTATATCCCTTCTTAATAAGTCTATTCAAAGGTTTTGTAAGTTTCTGAGGTGAATACTGACACCTTTGTGCTTTATAAAGAATATTTCCATAAAAAATTGGATGTGAAATACCTGAACGTATTAGAAGTCTGCATGTTGAGCTATATTTACGAATGATGTCTTTATACCGATGATAAAATTTAGTAAATGTTTTGACTAGTTTGTGATATCGAAAACCCTGATGTAATAATTTTTCAGTAATACATAAATTTCTCTCGTTAAAATCGAAAACATTGTTACATACACGAGCGAATCCTACAAGTCACCATATAAAAAACTGATAATTAACGATAGGAAATGAAAAATCATCCCTTTTATCATAAATTTTAGTAGTCAGCTTTCCATTAGTGATATAGATATCGAGATCCAGAAAAGGGCAGTGGTCATTGTTAGTATTAGCTTTATTTAAAGTAAGTTCAACAGGATAAATTTCATTAATATACATACTGAAGTCGTCATTATTGAGAGCCAAAATATCATCCAAATATCTAAAAGTATTATTAAATTTGTTTATCAGATGTTGTTTCGATGGGTCTTTGCTTATTTTTGTCATAAATTGTAACTCATAACAATACAAAAACAGGTCCGCAATAAGTGGTGCACAGTTAGTCCCCATTGGAATTCCGATAATCTGACGATATACGGAATCCCCAAAGCGAACAAAAATGTTATCTAGTAAAAATTCAAGGGCATATATAGTATCAAAGCATGTCCAATTAACATAGTTTTTTTGTTTATTGCTACTAAAAAATGACCTAAAAGAGTTTGAACATATATATTCACATTCTGATTTTTTGAATGCCCATTTAATTAGGTGTGTGAACTTTTTCTTAATGAGAATATGAGGCAATGTGGTATACAGGGTAGAAAAATCAAAACTTTGAACAGATTCAAAATCACCAATATAAGCATGCAATTTATCAAGTACTTCCAACGAGTTCTTGACACTCTAAAAGTAATTTATTCCACTATTTTCGAAGGCCTTATTTGAACAATTTATTATCAGGTTTTTAATTGTACCAAGTATGCTGGTAAGAAGAATAGACAATTTAGTAGTTGATCAATGGCTTGAAGACGAAATAAATCTATATTTGTAAGGGGTTTTGTGTAGCTTCGGAAGCCAATACATAGTTGGGACTTTCATTGTATTTGGCTCTGTAAACTTTTAGCCACCGCTTGTAAAGCGGTGGCTAAAAGTTTATGTTTGTTACAGATTTCGTTTTCTGAAAATGGAGTCAGTTGGAATGTTGGTGAATTGGTGATTCCTTTTTCAGAACCTCAATGTAAAATTTACGTCAAACAATAATAATATTATTAGCAGCTTTATAGGCCGGGACAAAAACAAATTCCTTGGCTAGTTCTATTAGTTTATGTTTCATACGAGAAATAGGTTTATTGTGGTTATTGTTTATAGTAAAATGTTCTTTAAAATGTTGAATACGTATATCAACTATCTTCATTACTGAATTAAAAAAAGAGTCCAAAGATTTTTTGTCAGCTTTTTCCCGTTTTATCCATTTCATACAGTAAGTATGGAGTGAGTCGTGGATGATATTACGACACTCATTCCAATTAATAATTGACGGGGGACGATATTTAGGTCCTTTACTGACGAATGAGTTTAACTCTCGGTCTTGAACGATGTTAAGATCTCCTGTTATAACATGGGAAATGGGTCCATAAATATATTCGGAATTACTGCAATTACATGAAGTAGGTGTATTTTCACTGATATTAACATCTTTACACAATTGACTATAATTAAACACAAATTTCCGGGTAGATTTCTTGTAAATATAACAAATAAGAGGTAGCTCAGTATTGTCAAAATATCCAGGAATTTGTTCTTAACAGAATGGTCGTTAAATATACCGGCAATATTTACAAAATCAAAGCCTTTATTGACATACTTAATTTTAATAAAATGTTTTTTATGATCTTCAGGGCGATCAATTTTGGGAAATAATTTAGAATAACAATATGCCATAATAATTTGAACAATTTCATACTTAGGACTGCTATATGAAATTGTGTTGCAATCCTCCAAAATTTTATTTAACTTATTAACCGGTAACGAACAGAGTTTTTTTAACAGATAATGTCTGCCGTTGTTTTTTGAAATAGAAATTAGGTCCGAAATATTGGTATGATTGGCCCGAAACTTTCTTTGATTGCGATTTGTTCTACGACCGTGAGAACGTTTTTTACGAACAGTTTTAGAAACTATATCCAAAATGTTAACGGAATTGGTCCTAGATATATTACCAATTCCCATGATATTATCATTTAGACCGAGAGGGTAAACTTCTGTAATTTTTTAATCCAATTTAATTCAATTATTTTCCGTGATCGTACAAACTTTGAATGCGATTCACCAGGCTGCTTATTTACTACTTCTAAAGGTTGAACTGCTAAATATTTAAAAGGATGGTTGTGCTTCTTAAGGTGTTGGTAAATGATACTTTTGAATTTAATTGCAATACTCATATAAGAAGACCCTATATCAATACTGAACGAATAACAATGAGACGAAGAACAACGATCAAGAGTTGTTGACGTATTTTCTAAAATATGTTAAAAATTAAACTAGAGTTGTCTCTCTTTGTGTGTTGTAAATTGTAATTCACAAATACCAAAATTCAAATACTGTACAGACTTTCTGTATATTTTACTCATTTGTGTAGAGGTTCCATCCTCTGTATTTCATTTACAACTTATACAAAAACAATCCTTTGAATTAAAAATACATTTTATTACACCAACTTGTATTTACATTTTCATGACTAGAATATACATTTTTACTTTGTGGCATTACTTTGGCTACAGAGTATTCTATAATATTTTGTTGAGGCGCCAGGGTGACTACCGATTACCTATACACAATGGCTATCAGCTGACCTATGTTGACATAGTGTCATAAAACCCCTGGTAGTTAAACACGGTTACACCACCACCTACCATGGGGAGTGACCGGGGAAAACACTCGTATTACCAATGCTCCAGTTATTAGTGCCCCACCTGTTGGCAGGTGTAGGCCTCCCCTCTATAAGATGAGGTGGAGGAGGTCCCAGAGTCACCCATCTGTAGACCCCACCGTTACCACTAACCACATTTTCCAAACCTGCAAGTTTTAGAACTTGTCAGGCCCAGAGCAAGGGCCGAGTGAAATAATCCCCCAATCACTACCAGTCTTCCTGGACCGCCACATGAGAGCCCAAGTCAGCTACCAAATCTGACATGGGTTCTCACCTCCACCAAATTTTCATTATTGAATCTTAGGAAAAGTTGATTATGGTGTGCGTAGGAAAGACTCAACCCCCACACCCTTGTATATTATTCAAGAAAATTAACCTGATTTCCAGTTTGTGACAAATTAGTTCCATTTGTTCTGTATAAAGACACTTCACGCCTTAATGTTCTCATGTAATATAGCTTTACCCCCATTTTCTGTAACAAAGTTTTTGGCCACTAAATTTTTCTTTTTCTGTTCTGTTCTATTATTGCACCCGCATCCAAGGGTGCAACATGCCAGTATCGCACTGTAGCATTGAAGACCATATTATAATAACCTTTTTAAATAAAGCCTGGTAACGTAGGGTAGACCATTTTTACATTTTCAATTAAACCATTCCCTGTCAATTCTAAATCTGTCAAATCATTAGCTCCACAGAGAATAATAATAAAATGAGGAGATGGTAAAAAACAAATATTCTTTTTGCATCCATTAGGGAGTCCAAATCTTAAAGAGACTATAGAGACAATAACAAGTGGAAACAAGGAACTATCGTTCATAAACTCGGAACAGTAACTTATCAAGTCCAATTTGGAGATTTAGTATGGAAGAGACATATTGATCAGATTCGTGAATTCGTACCGCAGGAAAATAAAAACATACCAAACATATTTAAAATTACCATATCTGATATTGACACTGAATTCATAACAATACCAGCATGTAATTCAATTGCGATACCGAAAAATCTGAAAATAACAATGAATCCGAACAAACTAAAATAACCAAAAATAAAACAGTTGAAAATGCTAATGATACTATATCGTTATGCACCGCACAGAAATAGTAAGAAAGGCACCAGAGAGACTTATTAGAAACATATGACTGTAAATATTTGTGGTTAAGTTAGTGTAGTGATATCACTGTAGGTTTAGGATTTCATAATTGAACATTAAAAATATAGACAGTAAAACTTGTAGCTATTTAGTTCAATTGAGTGCAAATTAAATTTATTACTTTCATTCACTAGAGATTAATCTTGTTTATCTTGATCTTCTAAATTAAAAGAGGGAGGATTGTTAAATTATGTTAACATTATACGTTATCACTTTTATAGTTGACTTGACTTATAATTAATACTGACAGTTAGGAATTTATAATCATCAGATTAGCGGATGTTGTGTATTTGTTCTATCACCCTATGATTGCACTGACACACAGTTTTGTACTATGGGAGATGTGATGTGTAATAGCCAATATTCACCGTGTATATTCCCCAAGATAAATTTGGATTCTTTTCTATTTTTAGCCTAAATTGCTCGTCATAGGTGGCCCAGTTTTCTGACCTCGTTGCCGCTAGTCTTATATCGCGCATATATTTTAACAATTCCTGTGCCCGTGTGCTGTATTTCTCAATGTAGACACTCATAAAAACCATGAATGCTGAAGTCCATTCATTTATGGACAAATAAACACTCGACGATCTTTTTTCAATGCAAATTTTTCCCCTTTTTAATTTCAAATCGCCATCGTCCACCTCTTCCATTGCTTTTCGCGTTCTCAAAAGAGAATGAAGCTCAATAAACCTTCCCTCCCAAATTTTTTTCTTAATTTTAAAAGACACGTGTTCCCCCACTGTGTCATGAATGCTAGATTCTTGAGACGGAGTGAAATCAATGGAATTATTTGCAATTTCAAAGTTTTGGTGTAACGGGTCGTGCCTTAAAGAGGGGAACGCTCGTGCATCCTCCTCCGACTCATTACCTGATGAGAAATCAGTAGTTTCCACCGGTCCTTCTGCCACCACATGTCCGACCCCTTGTGTTTTCTTGGCAGTTCTTCTCCGTCCAGCTCCGTCCTTCTTTTGTGGGATTTCCTCGTACTGCATTCTCTGTCCGCCTGTCCTGTTAGCCGTTCTTCTCTTCTTTCCCATGGCCCTGGATGGCGATCCTATGGCATTTCTCTTGTTTGGCATCTTTTCTTTTTCTTTTAAATAGTTTAACTTATTTGTGAAACACCTGCTTTCAAGTCGACAGCAAATTAACAAGTGCCCGATACGGGAATTCCAAAATTCTAATTCAAGCTGATACGAAATCTGATTCAAGCTGCGAGCGCCATCTATGGCCATGCCGAATATGGCAATGAGCTACAGACTGCAACACCCACGCATCCACACAAATATTCGATTGAATTAAACCAGATTATTGAAAATATAAAATTTTAATAATCTCTATTATTGGGTCTTTTAAAACGATACAGATGTTCTTGAGTGCGTTTAGATAAATATCGTCCAGTTTCTCCTACGTACTGAATACCACACCCCGGTTTGTTTCATGTGAGTAAATAAATAATACTGTATGTTTTTCAAGTTATATCAGTTTCAAAATTTAAAGAAAATGTGCGACCATTAAACGTGGACCTTACCGTATTGTTGGTGGAAAGACGGGGACATGTAAGTCATTTTTTGGCATGACACTTATCGATAGAAGGGTAACCACGATTTTTATTGTTAAAAATGTTAGCGATGGTAGTATTTTTAGATAACCGATTTTGAAGATTGAGACGTGTAGATACCCTTTGAACAAGTTTAGTATTTAGTAATTTTCCATTTCTAAGCTTCATAATTGTTTTGTTAGTGAATTATATAATAAAGGAGCAAAGATTGGCGTCCAGAATATGAATCAGCATACAATAATTCAAGTTATATAAAATGGATAAATTTGTTCGGCTAAAAATGTCAAACGCTATCAGTATTAATTACCCGAAAAAGATAGGGTATATCAGGGTAGGACTGATGGCTGACTAAAAAATAGAATGGGGCTGAATATTGAAATACTGCTTTTTGATAAATATTCATAAAGTAATGAACTAGAGCAGTTCTCGCTCGGACACACACTCCATAATCTAGTATATTATAAGAGCATAAACCTGAAGCACGGGGAGGCACTCTACTGCCTCCACACGGCACTAAAGACAAACTCTGTAAAAAATAAAATTGAGAATGGAAATTGGGAATATGTCAAAGAGACAACAACCCGACCAAATAAAAAACAACAGCAGAAGGTCACCAACAGGTCTTCAATGTAGCGAGAAATTCCCGCACCCGGAGGCGTCCTTCAGCTGGTCCCCAAACAAATATATACTAGTCCAGTGATAATGAACGCCATACTAATTTCCAAATTGTACACAAGAAACTAAAATAAAAATAATACAAGACTAGCAAAGGCCAGAGGCTCCTGACTTGGGACAGGAGCAAAAATGCGGCGGGGTTAAACATGTTTGTGAGATCTCAACCCTCCCCCTATACCTCTAATCAATGTAGAAAAGTAAACTCATAACAATACGCACATTAAAATTCAGTATGTCTGTTTGTTTTGTTCACGCATCGTTGTTAATATAATGGAATACCATGCAACTATCATACAAGTAGGAGGATTAACTAGCTATAAAAATAGGTTCAATCCACCCTTTTTTAAATAAGAAAATGTCTGTACTGAGCTAGGAATATGACAGTTATTCATTCGTTTAATGTGTTTGAGCTTTTGATTTTGCCATTTGATAAGGGACTTTCTGTTTTGAATTTTCTTCAGAGTTCAGTATTTTTGTGATTTTACTTTTTGCTATCCCTTTATATCTATATTTAAGCTTATATCGGGTTATATAACTCTTAACAGTCTTTGGAAATCACCTCAATATTTAATTAAATGACCTCTAGACTAAAATCCACATGTAATGCTGAAACATATGATTAAGCCAATGCATTATACTTTTGAGAAACATGTAAGTAAGTTATAAATAAAAATGTGAGACCTTGAGTCAAATCGGTGGACATTAATTTGACAGCGTATACCCCTTTAAGTGTTGTGTGTGTGTGTGTTCACTGAATTATTTCTGCTAAATGTACGCTAAAACATTAAACGGCACAACACATAAATCTAATATATACCTTTCTTTGAAGCGGAGTTTTTTCAATCTGGAAATTTTATTGCCGTCGGTGTTGGAGCTGGAATAGGAACATCTTTGATGATACTGATATTAGCAGCAATTGTTGTTTTTATTTTCAAACGACTTCGTCGCCGTGATGAAACAGGTATAAGATGAATAGTTTTTAAATAGACATGTTCTTATGCTGCATGCGGACACGCACTTTGTCAATAAATTGTTGAATTTAAAACAGAAAAAGAATATTGATGTCAGCTTATTTATCGATGCTCTTCTTTTTCTATAGGATTTTATTTCATATTTAATAGAATGAGTATCATATTCAACATGTAATATTGAAAAAAGGAATTATGATAAATTCGCGCCAATGGTGCACTAAAGAGGTCCAAATACGATTTGTAACCTGTAAACGTTTTACTCATAACATTTGAGTACATACGTTGCATTCTGACATTTGTTTGGTTCGGTGTATTATATTTTCCAAAAAATGAATTGAAAAAACAGTTTTTGTCTGGTTTCTGATATACACACTCTGAAAAAAGCGTACTTTTTACTTGGCCACTTAACAACGCCTTTTTGTTAAAAGAAATATTGACCTCAAATCATGAAACAACGTGATGTTAATGAAACAAAAGGTAGTATCGGAGACATTGACATTAACACATTATTCTCATAACCCGCGCTTAACAACATCGGTTGCAAACATGTAAATACGTCGATTGTGCAACATTTCACTTTTCAACATTCTGTTGCGAGGTGGACATGTACCCTTTCATAGCGGATTTTTATCGCTACGCAGTGAACGGACATTTGTGAATATTTCAAACACAACTTGTAACATTTTCTATCAGTTAAAATTGAAAATCAAATAATTTAACCGTATTTTGTTACACTTTTTAAAGAAAATAACATTCGAATTTACATTCTAGCATGGTATATCATTAGCACAATCCACGCAATTGGGACATCTTTGGTCACTTTTATTACAGATGTTTTGTTAAACTCATTTTCATTAAGGGCAATATATGTTTTGATATAAAATATTATAACTCAAATCCGACTTCAGAATAAAAACTATACAAACATGTTTGTTTTACATATGGGCAAACAATGAGGAGAAAATCGTACAGGCTTTCGTTCATATTTATAAATAACAGTAATATTTGTTATGGTAATTGTAGTAATGCTATTATTGTTTTTATTTCAGAAGGTAATGCTATTTATGAATCAACACAGTCGGGTTCAAGGCAAGTATATATTATTTCTCATCCGATATTATCGTTGAACCCATATTTTGTAGTCACATGTATCAAACCAAATACCGGTGTATGGAATCAGGAATGCTAGGAATGCTAGCAACAACTTCAGAAAAGTTTTTTAGATAATACTAAAACATACAGGAACCGTTAAAAAGTTTCTGAAAACGGTCATATTTGTTTATGTTTGATGAGAAAAACACATATCAAATTATCATTATTATATGGAGAAGACTACATAAGTATGATTTACTTGTGTCTAATTCATTTTGCTTTAATTCAGCAAACAAAATATGTTTAAACTAAACTATCATTATTAATTGTGAATTTTTGACATTTTCACTACCAATTAGATAACAATTTCGTTTAAAAAAAAAGCGAAAACGAAGTCCGTGAGCCATGCTTATTTTAAATCATTACAACAGAAATGCATGTACCTTATGAGGCAAAATTATGAACATGTTTTACTTATTGCATGTGCTTTCTTTACATAAGTTAACCTTTAAAAGATAATGTAATGTGACTTACCGAATTAGATTATTTACCGGATTTGTTATAACATAAGCAACACGGCGGGTGACACATGTGGAGCAGGATCTGCTTACCATTCCGGAGCATATGAGATCACCCTTAGTTTTTGGTGGGGTTCGAATTGCTTATTCTTTAGTTTTCGAAGTTGTGTCATGTGTTCTATTGTTTGTCTGTTTGTCTTTTTAATTTTTAGCCAGGCGTTATCAGGTTATTTTCGATTTATCAGGTTGACTGTCCCTCTGGTATCTTTCGTCCCTCTTTTAATCAGCAATATTTTAGACATCAACAGATAAATACATTTATTGACGTTTACCAGTTATAGTTCAACAAGCCAAGATTGTATTCAAAATTATATTAACACATTTGACAAAACCCTTTTACCGTTCTTTGACCATCACTCGTTTACATTTTTGTACTCATATACAGAAGTGCGCTTTTCAACGTATCCTCTGCATTTTTATGGCCCCGCAACGATTTTGTCGGTGCCATATAGTTTTACCCTTGTCCGAAATTCCGTCATTACGTCATTCCGAAACAAATCATTATACGGAGTTTTTTCTAAACGCTTTCAGATATTGGGCTAATATTTGTTATGTGAGTTCACTATGATGAGTTACAGATCAAGTTGAAGTTTCGTTCTGCTCTGCTAATTTTTGCCGCAATTACGGGCTTTTGACTTTGACAAATTGTTGAAAATCAGAGTCATACATATTTTTGTTCTAAACACTTTCACATATTGGGATGATTTTTGGCATGTGAGTTTACCAAGATGAGTTACAGATAAAGTTTAAGTTTTGTTCTGCTCTGCTAAGTTTTGAACAATTTAAGGGCTATAGACTTTGATAAATTGTTGAAAATCACAGTTATACGGACTTTTTTTCTAAACGCTTTTAGATAATGGGCTGATTTTTGGTATGTGAGTTATTCATGATGAGTTACAGATCAAGTTTAAGTTTCGTTCCGCTCGGCTTTCAGGCATTTGGACTTGATCAAGTTTAGCTTTTGTTCTGTACTGCTAATTTTTGCCAAAATTAAGGGTTTACAACTTTGAAAATTGTTTACAATCACAGTTATCCAAACTTTTTTCTGTACGCCTCCAGATTTTGAGCTGATTTTTTATGTGTTAGACTACCATCATGTTTGTGTTCACATGTGTTATTGAAATTGCACATTTTTCAACTTTTTGAGACGGGGCCATTCGTGTTGCATTGACACATCTAGTTTACAATTGTTTGCTTGATGCGATGAATGAGACATTTGGCTAACGGAAGCTCCTATTAACAAAACATAAAACTGTCCACTAGTGTAGAATCGGAGTACTTATTTTCACCCTTCAAACTATGTCATATTATTATTTTGTAGAGAACTACCAGCAAATGAGGATCATCTATATAACGACCTTCAACAATTCCAAGGGGGTAAGCTCTAAACACAGAAAACTTTCTTTCAATTTTATGACTTGCTGCAGTCTGGGCTCCATTAACTGCGTTGTTTTTAAAAACCTAACAAAAAAATGCAAAGGCCGATGTATTTTCATGCAAGTATCTCTTAGCAAGAGTGTTTATAAAAGATATATATAAGTGTTCAGTCTAGTAATTAGCCATTGAACGAAAAATCCAATGCATGAGTCCTCAAATACTTACATTTGTGTTGGTCTCGTTATGACGTAATATAAAAAGCAACACTTAGACGTGGTATTTTGGGCCTCGGCTTTGGCGATGTAAACAATGTTTTGTTGTAATAAGGTCGGTTTATGAGAAACCACCAGAGGATGAATTGGTATGCAGTTGTATATATAAGGGTATATCTTTTTTCCATTGATATTCTTTGACCCGGCCACTCAGTCATAGTCTACAAATATTTTTCATAGTTTACATTAAGGAACGTTTAAGATGGACCACTAATGATAAGTCGATCACATTTGGAATGCAACGGTAAGCACACACCGTGTTGCTCATGGAAAGTAAACGTTTTCAAGTTTGTTGATGTGTTTCCAACATGTGAAGTCAATATTTACATAATATGGACTTGAAGGATTTGTGTGCACAACCACACAAAGTGATAAGACATTATGATTAACCATTGTACGTTTATCTGACATTCGGTCCGCCTTAAATTTTGTGGTTTGGTCGATTGAGAAAATTTTAGAATGAAATTAGATCACTCGATAAATATGCGGCTGATAACTTGATTCACTTTTAGTAAGGTGAACCGTACCTGCATTTTTGATTTAGAGGTCTAGCATTTTATTCCTTCACGCTCCTGGTTTTCTTAAACAGAACAAAACATAAAGATCTTCTATGATTTTTATACACTAATTATCAAAATGTTTGACTAATGATTTTAATTTTCCTTTTAATATTCTTTTACCTCATCTTGTAATATAATGAAAGGTATGAATGACGGGCTGCAGCCGAAATCTTCCATAACGCTCTGTTAAATTGTATAACTCTCTAGAAGCAAATGCCAGTCACGAGTATTCTTGATAAGAACATTCAACACTCCAATAAGTTTACAAAATTTGAACCAACACCACCACGTATTATGATTCATCATCATCATCCATGATCGTTACTTTAATCAATAACACACGTATAATGTTGTGACCACTGAATATAATGTTCCGACAACTGCACTAAATATTGTCACAACAGCACATCATGTTGTAACAACAGCATATAATTTTCCGAAAGCTAAATATAATGTTGTCACGATCGCATATCATGTTATAACCACTGCATGTAGTGTTCCGACAACTGTATATAAAGCTTCAACGATTGCATATAATATTTTGACCACTTCATATGGTGTTGTAACCACTACATATATTGCTGTCATGAATGCATATAATTCTGTGATCACTTCATATAATGAAGATTCTGAACATACGGTAGTCATAACATTTTAAATATACCAGTCATATTAAGAAGTAATGTGCTAGCCGGTTTTGTAAAGATAAGACAAATCTTGGATAAAAACAAATATAGGAAGCTAATTATATACGATTAATAGCGGTTTTGACACTATGGAAATCAAATCACAACAAGTGTTGGTCAATTTCAAACCTACGTACGCCTGAAATATTCATAGTTTTTGAATGATTTTTATGATAATAATGTTATAATTAAAAACATTACGACAGATGAGGTTGCTACTTTATTTCTCCGCAGGCAGGAGTGCCCGACACTGGATACGTGAGACAGTGAAGGACAAAACGTCCACCATCAGTGACAATAACTATGTTGATTTTAATAAAAGGTTTTCAGTTATTTAATGTTAAAAATGTAGCAGGCAAAACAAATACACGGCAGAGGTGAAGATATTATGCATCTTTTTTACGCCTAACTTCACTATTTATAAATTATCATTTTAAAAAGTAAAATCACAAAAATACTGAATTTTGAGGAACATTTAAAAAGGAAAAATCCCTTATCAAATGGTTCAAACACACTAAACGAATAAATTACAACTGACATAGTCCTGACTTGGTACAGGCATTTTCTTATGTAGCAATTGGTGGATTAAACCTGGTTATACAGCCCTTGGATGGTGTAAACTTCCGAAAAAAACGTGTATGGTGTATTGCTGTATGGCATATGGTGCGATGGTAGAAGGTGTATGGTGCTATGGTGTATGGTGTAAGGGGAATGGTGTAATGGTGTAACGTGCGATCGGGAATGGTGTGAATGAATGGTGTACGACATTTAAAACTATAAAACTAAGTTTACAGCATCCAAGGACTTTAAGCTAGCTAAACCTGTTATAATATTAATCACTATATATATATAATAGCATAATGACTGGATGTACAAAGAGGCATCATTTTTGTATCAAAGAAACATAAAAATAAATATAGACAAAGTACATTAGCAAAAATGAAAGACTTATTCCTACAAAACAATGTGAGTTTATAGAAATCATCCAATTCGTTCGTTCTTTCGTCTGTATGGATATCCTGTTTATGAGTTTCATCACAGTGCTAGTTTTAGATTTCATTCTTTATTATTCTAATTTTGTTTCAGATAACAACAAACAACATATAGACCAAGCAACGTATGCCAATCAGAGTTTTTGAAATTAAATCCGCTAGAAAAAAACCATCACATACAATTATCTAATTGATATTACAATATTTTACGTCTAATTTATGTTACTTACCATCAATCGCTTTTTTGTGGCTATCATTTATATTCGTTTTCTAACAACACCAATATAACAATTGTATATATAATATAAAATTATGTATTTTCTTCCCTTATCATGGAACGTTTTAAGAAAAGAAATAGCATTACTTAGGTTTTTTACACAACGAACTTAACCCTTGTTAATCAAATCACCCTATTGGATGATGTTCTTTTCATATACAATCTTCATTTTTCTTATTGGATTCCATTAAAATATCCTCAAGTACTAGCATTAAAAAAAATATAGAGAAAGCTTTATCCGTCTCATTGCTAGACTTATACATCGAATTGGATATACGGTGATAACTGTAATCTTTGTAAACGAAAATATTTTAATTTTTAAAATTATCAATTTCCACCCACTATACCAACTTCACTTGCAAAAGAGATATGCATTTTGCAACTTAGTCGGTATCCATGAGCTTGCAGCTGATAATGAGACTTAAATAATCGAAACCAGTCACTGACCATAAATGTGACAAACCAGGGTTATGTCAAAGAACGTCTCGATCATTAGCCATTTACGGAAAGTCTTGGTACCGACTGTTGACACCGACTCTGTCAGGTAAAATGAAGGGGATCGTCTCAAAATAATAAAAGGCACTAATTGATTAGCATTTCAATGTAAAATTTTGTTTCTTTTCTTTTTTCTCTTGAATGCCCTTCACAAAGAGTTACGGAATATTCGATAAGAATTCTATATTCGTCAATGATTCTATTTAATTTTGACCCTTGCATTTCTGGTGATCACGTTTTGCTATCGCGTAAATGGCATAATAACAGGATAAAATTGAGAATGGATGCCGATTTGGATGAATTTTATCCATTAAAGAATGATGGATTATTTGTTATCTTCAACTTAAATTAAGAAATTAATTTTCAAATAGCTAAGTGAGCATGTTTATGTACATATTGTTTGAAGCAAAATTCTGACCCCCTCCCCCCGATGCGGATCCATATATTCGAAAAAGAGTGCCGGCTACATTTCTTTCTTGTAAAAGGGACCGGACCATATTTTTTTTTAGATTTCCGTAACCGTTAACGGGGCCCGGAAACACTGATCTACTACTTAAAAAAGAGGGACGAAAGATACCAAAGGGACCGTCACACTGACAAATCCATGGCTAAAAATGAAAAAGACAAACAGACAAACAATAGTACACATGACACAACATAGAAAACTAAAGAATAAGCAACACGAAACCCACCAAAAACTAGGGGTGATCTCAGGTGCTCCGGAAGGGTAAGTAGATTCTGCTCCACATGTGGAGTCTGCTTCTGCCACTTTTTTGCGTAAATTTGTATTTGTAAATCAAATTGACTTTCTTAAAATATAAAGTTGGCTTTTTGCTTTGAACTTTTGGTGATTTACAAAAAATGTCTAAGTTCCTAACCTTTAAAATATTGAATATGCGAGCTGATTTTGGGACGACAATCGAGCGCACCCTTTTCCGTTAAATTGAAATTTACTTAAATTCCACACGTTATCGGCATACAAATTGTCAACATGGAAAACTGATAAAAAGTTTGTTTTTTTTTGTAAATTAAACAAAGCAATCATTTTAAAATGTCACAATTATTTTATCTCAGCATTAAAAAGAAAATGATATTCTAATTGTATAAATCTTTTTGATGCAAAGATTGAGATATGAAAGATTTTTTTTGTATATCAAAGATAAGTTTGAATACATTTGTATATACCTATGGCATAGATGAAGGAAAAAACTCAATCAAAATAACATGCCAGGCTGAATGTGTATGAGATAGCAAACATATCCGATTGAAATGTGCTGCGTACGAAACTCTTGATTCAAATTTTGATTCTTATTTTGGGTTAAGCAATAGTATACTTCGCTTATGGACAACTTATGAATCTAATGAATCTCT
Organism: Mytilus edulis; assembly: GCF_963676685.1. NCBI lineage: Eukaryota > Metazoa > Mollusca > Bivalvia > Mytilida > Mytilidae > Mytilus > Mytilus edulis. Next base: position 76,633,775 of record NC_092348.1, read on the forward strand.
TAATTAATTTTTGAGACAACCCCTGTATTTTTTCCTGTCAGAGTCGGAGTCAACAGTCGGAACCGAGACTTTCCGTAAATCTCTAATAGCAACTATGCAAATTATATGTGAAGTAATGAGTCTAGGTACTGATGTTGTTCATCATTGTAACAACGCTTACTTTTATTTGTCTTTACAAGTAATGATTAATCATGAACTTTTGACGAGATCAGACGTAACATATAGAATCGCTCAGATTATGTTGACCGAGAAGAAAGTACGGAGCACTATATGACATAACTGTTCCGTATGTAACGTATCGACTGAGTGAAAGTCCTTATTTGATATACACAATTTTCGTGTTTATAGAGCAAGTTTTAAAATGTTATTAATGCGATGTTAACATGGTGTCAATATTATTTAAAAAAAATACTAACGTCCAATCAATTTGTCAAAATAGTAACAAAACATATAAAATGTTAATTGAACAACACGTAACCAATTTAACAAATGAAAAACAAGAAAAATCAAGGTAATGCAAAATTAACCTGAACTATTTAGTCAATTTTTATGCCCTATTTATGGGCATTATATTTTCTGGTCTGTGCGTCCGTCCGTCCGTTCGTTCCGCTTCAGGTAAAAGTTGTGGTTAAAGTTTTTGGTCGAGGCAGTTTTTTATGTAGTTGAAGTCCAATCAACTTAAAACTTAATATACATGTTCCCTATGATATGATCTATATGATTTTAATGCCGAATTAAAGATTTTCCCACATTTTCACGGTCCTCTGAACATAGAAAATGATAGTGCGGATGAAGCATTTGTGTACTTGGGACACATTCGTAGTGGCTCGGTACTTGTACATCCCGCAATTGTGTTATTATGCTATGGCCATTTTTTGTATTTTTGTATTCCATTTTTGCTTGATGTGATTAGTGTGTAAGCCATTTTGTTTTTCTTACTGACATTTTTGTTTTCTTTCATAGCGATCGATTTGTATTATAACACATTATTGACTGCTGTAACTCTATTGTTAACATGTTTACTTATTATGTATGTTTGTGTTTTTCACATAGTGACAGTAAATATAACAGAAGTGTATTCGACTGTAATACAAGTAAGAGGGTAAAGTTTCTTCAAACAATCGCCATTCCCTTGTTTCTTTATTTTTATGATGCTGACTTCATACAGGATCTTCTGGTATCCTTTAACTTATTTGTCTGCAATGAAGATGATGTTCTCTCACTGAACAATTAAACAAAAATGTGACTATATTTAACATGTACACATATATCCAATTGATTTTGTGATAAAGGATTCAACAGATACAGTTAAGTTTGTCTCATATCTTGACTTACAATTAAAAAGCACAATGCTGGTCAATTGATAACAAACTTCACGAAAAAAAAAGATTATTTTAGCTTGCCAATTTTGAACTTTACATGTCTATGTAGAAACATTCCTGCATACGGAGTATATACCTCCCAATTGATACGATGTTCCAGGGCTTGAATTTCCTATCATGATTTCCTCGAAATAGTGTTGCTACTCACAAGAAAGCTTTTACACCAAGAGCTATGGTGAGTTGAAACCATCCCTTTGTTAACTTTACGGACGCCAACACGAGTTGGTTGACTGTTATTGATCAACCGTTTCACAGATGATGGTTTGTAAAAAAAATAGCAGCACGACGGGTGCCACATGTGAATACTTTTCCGGAGCACCTGATATCACCCCCAGTTTTTTTAGGGGTTCGGGTTGCATAGTTCGTAGTTTTCTGTGTTGTGTCTTTTGTATTATTATTTGTCTGTTTGTCTTTTATTTTTTAAGCCATGGCGTTGTCAGTTTTTTTTCGATTTAGGAGTTTGACTGTCTCACTGATATCATTCGCCCCTCTTTCTAGTGTCTTTGCTAAAATCTCGTCTCCTTTTCCCGAATGTGACCTACCGAGTAAGACTTAATACCAGGTTATAAGCAACACGACTTGTACCTCATGTTGAGAAGGATCGTCTTACCCTGCCGGAGTACCTGAGATTACCCTGAATTTTGGATGGTGTTTTTGTCGCTTTGGTTTTGTTTTTCTATGTTGTGTTTTGAGTAGTATTGTTGTCTTTTTGGTTGTTTTTTTTTAGACATATCGAAGTAATGTTTTATTCTACAATTTATCAATGTCCATCTTGTATCTTTAGCCTCTTTTTCCCATCACTTTGCGTCCGGCGTCCGGCGTCGTATCTCGTCGTCGCCGTCGTCGTTAATTTTTACAAAAATCTTCTTCTCTGAAACTACTGGGCCAAATTAAACCAAACTTGTCCGCAATCATCATTGAGGTATCTATTTTGAAACTGTGTTCGGTGACCCAACCAACCAATAAAGATGGCCGCCATGGCTAAAAACAGAACATGGGTGTAAAATGTAGATTTTGGCTTATATCTCTGAAACCATGCATTTAGAGCAAATCTTACAGGGATAACATTGTGTATCAGGTTGAAATTTTCAGATGAATTGGAGAACCCGTTGTTGGGTTGCTGCCCCTTAATGGGTAATTTTAAGGAAAATTTGCCATTTTTGGTTATTATCTTGAATATTATTATAGATAGAGGTAAACTATGAACAGCAATTATGTTCCGTAAAGAAATTTCTACAAAAAAGGCAGCATCATCAAATTGTCAATTGACCCCTAAAGGAGTTATTGCCCTTTATTTCCAATTTTCAACAATTTTTCGTAAATGTTTGTAATCTTTTACAAAAATCTTCTCCTCTGAAACTACTAAGTCAAATTTAACCAAACTTTTCCACAATCATCATTAGGGTATGTAGTTTTAAAAATGTGTCCGTTGACCCGGCCAGCCAACCAAGATGGCTGACAAGGCTAAAAATAAAACATAGGGTTAGAATATAGAGTTTGGCTGATAACTCTGAAACCAAAGTATTTAGAGCAAATCTGACATTGGTTAAAATTGTTTATCGAGTCAAGATCTATCTGCCCTGAAATTTTCAGATGAATCCGACAACCCGTTGTTGGGTTGCTACATGTACCCCTTTATTGGTAATTTTAAGGAAATTTTACCGTTTTTGGTTATAAACTTGAATAGTATTATAGATAGAGATAAACTGTAAACAGCACTTATGTTCAGCAAAGTAAGATCTACAAATAAATCAACAAGACCAAAATGATCTGTTGACCCCTTAAGGAGTTATTGCCCTTTTTTAACAATTTTTCGTAAATTTTTGTAATATTTTACAAAAATTGTCTCCTCTGAAACTATTGGGCCAAGTTCATTATAGGTACAGATAATTGTAAGCAGCAAGAATGTGCAGTGCAGTTAAGTAAGATCATCAAACACATCACCATCACCAAAACACAATTTGATCATACATTTAACTCATGTGCCCTTTGTTTATAATGCACATAGACCAAGGTGAGCGACACAGGCTCTTTAGAGCATCTAGTTTAGCAAGTCATAAAACCAGTGTGAAAACATATTTTTTTATATAATTAAACGCCTGTACCAAGTTAGGAATATGACAGTTGTTTTCAATTCGTTTGATGTGTTTGAGCTTTTGTTTTTGCCGTTTGATAACGAACTTCCGTTTGAATTTCCTTTCAGTTTGGATTTTTTTTATACTTAACGTGTGGAAAATACGCTTTGGAATGTGCAAATATTTTGTAAATTAACTACACTTTTTCCTCGTTGGGCTCACAACTGGGTTTGACACGCCTAATTGTTTAACTATGAAAAATACAGGTAGAGTATTAAATAAGTATTGTATATTGTTTATCAATTTATACCAGAATATGGTGTGATTGGTTTATCAGAACAATATAGCACAATGGTCGTACATGGTCGTATAAATGAAAGCTTAAATTGACCAAATACTTGGTAAGCAACGTGTTCCGACGTATAGTGACGTTATGACTATATATACAAATTCCTTCTTGTTTAGCCTAAGTTTTTTTGTCGAAATAGTTATCAAAGGTACCAGGATCGAAAACGGTTTTCAGAGAACATGGCCAAATGAATCACATTAAGATCAGAAACGAAATCTTTTTACCGTTTAAAATCGTATATTTTAGTTGTTCGGCTGATTATAGTCAATTTTGTAGCGATTTTGTTCAAGGGCAAATTCTGCGTGCTGCTTTCCTCAACAACGTACCAGAAGTTATTGTTATAGGTTTTAAATGAAGTCAAATGATATTTTTAAACCTTCACTTTAGGCAACAAATCATATCTAAAATCTTGGAATAATTACTCCAATCAAGTATCTATTACCTAAAAACAATGAGCATAAAGGCCTAACTAATAGCTAACCTTTTTAATTATAGAACAAAAATTTTAAAATTAATATCTATCATATATCAACTTACATCAAGAAGAATAAATTATTTAAACAAAATCATTTCAAATTATTTTATTGAATGTGATGATCCCCTAGGCGTTTCATACTTTCAAAACTATTTTTACAGTATTGATCTTCTTTTTTTCCTAGAATATTTAATTTTGTCTAAAGCACAAGGAAAATTTAAAGTACAAATGTAGTCAATATTTTACAGTGATTATTTCACCTGAAATTGAAATAGATACTACTCTTCTAAGGCTTCCGATCTTATAAATAGCAATTCGTAGAAATGTAATTCGGTTAACTATTTAATTTACACGATCAACACTGAAGAAAACAAAATAAGAGTTCGGCATAGAAATTCATAATCAACTTCCGCAATCACATTTTCTTTATCTGTTACATCCAACCTTACATATACGTCGGAAAGATTAGAATTTACATTTACATCCAGAAACCAAATTGTAGTATCTCATTTACCCTCAAAACATCGAAATGCAGTTAAATATTGAACAGTTTGATTCTGGCGGGAAATCTGACACTCGTTCGGCATGTGACAATTTTTCTGAACATCATCGGAAGTTCGGTAGTTTATAATTAAAACAAAGTAAACATATAACATAAAAAGGTAGAGCCAATTTGATAGGTTCAAACATGTATGCAGTGTTATTTAACAGGAAACACATTAGCTATACATAAAAAAAAACATCAATTGAATCATTTTACCAATGCATTGTGTGATTAAATCAATAAATATGTTGTTATGCAATAAGCTGTCTATAATTAGTTACATAACCTTGAACAAGTTTTCATGATTTTCTTTTGACTGTAAATAAAACAATTAAGTCAATTAAACATTGTTTTATTTCGGTCAGTTGTTCAAAATCAATTCATAAATGAAGCTCTTCCCTGTTTTAGTATTAATACGTTCGAGTTGTCGCATGGTTAATACTATGTGAGCCTGTAATGTTTGTAATTTGACAATAACTGAAAACAAGATGAGACGGAGAGCTGATTTCTTAAGTTTAATGTATAAGTTGTGATCTCGGGAGAATTACTTTTTTTCATTATTTTATGTAAAAACCTAAAAACCTTTATTTGTAAACATGTCTTGCGATTTTTAGTATTTTACGGAAAAAGACCAGATAGCATGTTTTCGGGTTTTCAACAACTGAAGACTATGAACAAAACACTGAAGACTGGATCCCAAATAAAACTGGGGCTGAAATAAGGTTTATCTTTTTGAACATCATATTTGTTTATCAATTTCGAAAAAAATATAGATATCGTGTTTATGAACTATACTAGTGTACTCGAATAGCGTAGTATAATTAGGGAGTAACAGTACAGTAGTTGAAGAGTTGCCACCGTCCTATCATAATGCATTACAACAAGAAATAAAATGTAAGGGCTTGAAAAAATGTATAAATTTGACAAACAAAATAATTCCCCGAAACTCTAGTAGTGATTTTGGCGCGAAGGCTTCATGGCTAAACGTGACGTCATACAAATGATAACTTACAAACTGGAGGTTATTACGTTACCTCTACGATTCAAATTTCGGATAAAATCACAAACGGCGAATTCGATGTAGGTGTTGTATTATTTTCGATAAATATTGTAGTAATCGAACATTGTTTGATCCAATCAATTCAAAAAGGCGGGTCCCTCCTTCGCGAGTTACGTCTGTCAACTGTGATTTGACGCAAACTTTTAGCCAAGAAAACAGTTGTTATATAAAAATTACATTTGTGTTAACTTAACCCTATAATACAGAGAAAAACTAAACGAGAAAAAACATTACTTTCGATACACTTAACACGTTAGAAAAAAAGTATTTAAAGCTGAAAATATCAAACCTATAATAATCTGGTCTCTGTCTCTGACATGCCAAGGACATGTATAATATTATTCGAATCTCTTTTTTTCCCGAGTGTTGTATGTACAAATACTATTTTATAAATTTGAGAATATAAGAAATTCAAAAGATTGAAATCTTAATCTAAAACAGGTCAATCTTCACACGAAGATATACAATGGATTTTAGCGTTTCCATTGACATTTATGCAATACATCAGTCAATTTAGCTGCATAGTCAATGAAGTTTTTGTCATACAATGTTTTGTGCTAAAAATAATCACTTCATTAAGTATAACTTAAACGCAAAAATCTATTAACAGTATATTGCAACACAAACAAAAGTTCAACTCTAGAATCTTTATTACGAGTCGGCAATCGAGATTATAAGTCACATACCAAAACAAACACTGCAATACACACTAAATTATTTAAATAACCACATAATCAATGATAGCTTCTTATCTAAAGATTGTTGTCAAATTAACAAATATGTTCTCGAATATGAAGTAGATTGTTGTCAAATTAACAAACATTGTTTGCGACTATGAATTATCTATTTCATAGTTGAATAAGGTTTGTAAATTTGTATGTATGTATGACTTATTAGATTTTTTAAACATCAAATGGATGTTTGATGTAGAGTATAATATATCTAAGGTCTGAGGAATTAAAAAAAAAGGTTTTCATTGAAAATGTACTTTACATGAATGAAAACGTACGAAAATAAAATTAATAAAAAAGTGGTTTAGAATACATTATGTAATAAGTACTAAGAATATGTTGCTGTTTCAAATCGACTTTTATACAAAAAATCGATATTACAATGCAAACCCTCTACTAGATATTCGTCTATCAGTCAATCAGGTATCTATTCCAGTTATGTGTAGGTAGCCAGTTTCGTTATACACCTTCTAAGGGCACTTTGAACGTGGAGAAATCGACTTGATCGGTAAGCATACATTGAAAACCAACTTGATTTAGTGTTATGCGTGTAATTAACACTCTTGAACAAATCAACACAGGTCAGAATGCAAACATCCTTCAATCGCTATAGGTAATACTGTCTATACAAATTATTAGCTTAATACTATTTTAAGATTCATTTGAATATTTAATATTAATTTTCTACGGAAAGCTGCGTGGGTATTTCCCTCATGGAAGTCAAGTTACGGACATGTTTACAAACATTATTACGTCCGTTCTGTATTTTTTTGTTATTTGTGTTTCCGTGTGCATCGGTTAAATGAGTTTAGCCTCCATCAACTGATATGTATAGCTTGTATTTAGGATGTAATGTTACACAACTGCCCTAGATTTTGTTCAATCAAAATGAATAAAAAAAAGATGTGTTGAGAATGCTAATGAGACAACTTCCATCCAAGTTTTAATAAATAAATAATTAACAAGTATACGTCAAAGTATGGCCTTAAACAAAGAGCCATGTTAAACCCCGTCCAATTCTAAATGTGGTTCATTTGCCTGTTGTTCATGCTTTGTCGTCTGCTTCTGTATATCATATAAAAAAAAGAAGATGTGGTATGATTGCCAATGAGACAACTCACGACAAGAGACCAAAATGACACAGAAATTAACAATCAAAGGTTACCGTACGGCCTTTAACAATGATCAAAGCCTATACCGCATAGTCAGCTGTAAATGGTCCCGAAATGACAATGTAAAACAATTCAAAGAAGACAAAAGAAATGGCCTTATTTATGTACCAAAAATGTACGAAAAACAAATATGTAACACATAAAAAAACGACAACAACTGAATATCAGGCTCTTGATTGTTTTTCACTTATTGTGTTGTAGATAAATAAAGCCGTACGTTTTCTCGTTAGATTTATTTAACTTTTGTCATTTCGTTTCCTTTTTTATCTTACTATTCCTTATGGTATATATGCTTAGTTGAAGGCTGTATAGTGGTCCACCTGAGTCAACTACTACTTTGTGTGGTCTCTAGTAGAGATTTATCTAATTGGCAATCATGCCGAATGTTCTTTTTATTAATATTATGTATTGATTGATTCCTTAGACAGTTTTATTGGTGGATTAAAAGTGTAGTTGTTAAAATGCAATCTTTGCTTATTATCGTTTATACATTTGTAGGATTTTTGTCTGGTTTTATCTCAACCAGAACTGGTTCACAAGATGTTGTTGATTGGGTTTGCTTTTTTTTCTGAATTTGTATTTTTCTGTGAAATTTATTGTTTATTTTAGTTTTTCCGTTCTTCTTTTTTTCTTCTTTTGGTAATTGCGTTTTGTGATTATGCTAAGTATTCCTCCTTGTTATATTCACCTTTCGTATTGTATTTATTACTGTTTTGTGTTTTTCTTGTCTTACAAGTAAGGCACAACATCGCTTAACTCTCATAGTTCCGATTTCGGAGAAGTCGGAAGTACCTGAAAGCTATATCAAAATTAATCATATCTCATGCAACACTGAGGTATCCAAGATAAGTAAATAATCAGTACTAGTGTAAATCAAGTCAATAGTATCGCATTCGTGTGTTTCGGCCACATGAAAAATCTTTCCATTTAACAAAACGGGTATTCTTTTACGACAAAGTCCTAATTTTCGAAGAGCTGTAAACTAGGACGAAAATGTGCGGCATGTAAATTAGTTTACGCGTAATCAAACCGTCACGAGAAATGTCTGGTTTGTTGCATCAAAATATTTACAAAACCGATTTCGGAATAAAATCAGGTCATGCTATAAAAATAATAACATGTTTTTTTTACCATTTTTTTAGTAATTGTCCCTTGAAGTTTGTCGTTATTATGTTGAATGTAATAACCGAATTCCAATATGCATCATGTCCGAGGTTTGAAATGGCATGTTCATCGATGTTGTCAATATTCATAAAAATGATATCAAATAGGTTTGCAGAAATGATAAGAGTTATACGGAAATAATTTGATATTGTTTAATACAGGTTTTAGATATGAGTTATGATATAATGCATACTCAGCTTTATCTGTTTTATCCTTAAGCTTTACTTCAAGTTAGTATTTGGCAAAACGTCTAGGAAATTTGGTCCTCAATGCTCTTCAACTTCGTACTTTATTTGGCCTTTTTAACTTTTTGGGATTCGAGTGTCACTGATGAGTATTTTGTAGACGAAACGCGCGTCTGGCGTATATACAAAATGTAGTCCTGGTATCTATGATGAGTTTATTTAGATGGAAAAGATACGTTCAAAAGTGTCCCCCTTACACTATTTTTTTGATAGAAGCAACGTAATTGTTTGTTGCTTGTCATCCAAACGAACCAAATACGATGTCAATGAAGATAACTAGATAATTGATATGATAAAAATAAGTAGATGTGATGAGATTGCTAAACTTCTCAAACAAAATTAAAATGGAGTGAATGGAAGCAGTTATAAACAACTGTACGGCCTTCGACGATGACACAATCCCATGCCGTACAATGTCGGCTTTATGTACAGTCCTAGTTACATGCTAAAATGAAAACAATAGACACAAAGCACCGCAGTAAGATCATCGACAGTTATTAAAGTCTAGTTCAAAACCAGTTACATCTAATATCTAAATGATGTTCTCCCAGTTTCAGATACTATTGTTTTCAATTTGACTGTTTATTTTATGTATGACCTTTGTTAGTCTTGTATGATTTTTAATTTTAGTTTTTTTGTGCATAATTCGGCGTTTAGTATGGCGTACATTATCACTGAACTAGTATAAATATTGTTGAGGGGCCAGCTGAAGGACGCCTCCGGGTACGGTAGTTTCTCGCTGCATTTAAGACCCTTTGGTTGCCTTCGGTTCTTGTATGCTCTATGGTGGGGATGTTGTCTCTTTGACACATTCTCCATATCCATTCACAATTTTTTCACTTGAATAAAGGGAGGAAAATCAAATGTTTTATACTATTGGAAGTTGAAAGAGAGCTTCGATTGTTTGTTCTTAAGCAGATCTTTGGAACGTTTTAGCATCCATATCTGAATTGAATCAATACGCCTCTTGAGTAGGTATTTAAGCAGTAACTCTTAAGTCTTATTTAAAACAAAAAAGATTGGAATGCATGGAATTTAGGGTGACTTGTATGACCTTTTGATATAAAGAAAAAAGGACTACAAGCATGAAGATACACTATTAGCTAATAACTTGAAAATCATTTTGGTATATCATTCCTTAACATTATCCTAAAAATATTATTCGCTATCAATTTTTTCCTGATATATATTGTATCGTCCAGACCATTACTTTGGGTACTGTTAAAACAGATGAAACTCTCAAAAAGTAGCTGCTAGGAAAATGTGACCATTTATAAGTTCATTACTGTCGAAACTGATACAAGCATGTGAAACGATATTTCGTGAACACAATTTACTAGATTTGAAAAAGTTAAGGAAAAGATTAACTTTTGTATTAAACATATATTCCCCATACTTATATGTCAATCTACAAACAATAGTAGTACCTGGAAATCTATTTCGATCAATTACTCATAACAAATAAACAAAACCAAAGGAAAAACCCAACTAGGTCGGTAAAAATAATAATGATGTGCATCCGTATATTAGTTTTCAATTTAAACTATAACCTTCCTTTACTGGATTTATTAAAGTAGATATAAAAACTGATCACTTCAAACAATTTAAAAAAACTCGTAAAATAGAGACTCTTCGGAGCCAGTATCGCTCACCTGTATATGCTATGAATGGTTTTGAAATCATGTAAAATTAAAATCACAATAAATAGTATAAAATACCCCAATGATGTTTTATTTGAGACCAAGTTTGTTTTAATTTGAACGAGTAATCATCGTAGTTTAATGTAAAGCAGGTCTTCCCTTTGAAGATTTACAATAGTTACTGAAGACCCCTTATCATTATTTGAATTAGTTTTTAATTTGTGACCATTTAATTGACAATTTTCCAAAGACATCAATAGTAAACCCATAACATAAAGTATAATTTTAGCAATGGTGGCAATGGTGGCAATCTTGGTTAATGGGCAGGGTCATCAGATACGTTTGAGTAAACAGATACCCAACATGTATTGATAATTTAGACCAAGTTTGGTATAATTATATTCAGTAGTTGCAGATGAGAAGATATTTGTTACGATAGCAAAAAAAATACGGTTTTTGTGATAATGGACAATTTTGTCATGTTGACTTATTTGTGGTTGTTACTGTGATGAACAGTTATGCTGTTTACAGTTTATCTGTATCTATTATTATATTCAAGAAAGTAAAAAAAACTGCCAAATTTCCTTAACATTACCAATTCTGTGGCAGCAGCATAACAACGGATTGTCTACTGCGTCTGAAAATATCAAAGCAGATATATCTTGACCTGATGAACATTTTAAACATATCACGAAATATGTTAATTAATTATTTTAAAACAAGTAAATAAAGCTTCATATCTTTTATTTATCATTATTAAATATGTCTCATTATATCTTGTTTTGATTTAATTAAAGCATATTCATGATATTCAACAAAATAGTCAACAAAAAACCACGAACAACCTTTACCTTTGATAATTCTTTACAAAACATTTGATATAGATATAAATTTGAGAATAGATTAGTTATTGAAATGTTGATTAAATGCATAAACCACGTACATTAGCCAACCTTTTATTTGTTTTAATGTCAACTTTAGATTATACCTCCTATACACTATTTCTAAAGCTTAAATAGCTTTATAGTTATAATGTTATGTAATTTAACAGCAAAAATGTGGTAATATGTTTTGTTATCGTTTGCATCAATTGACAAAGGATACTCGAACGATGACGATGCAAAATATATATGATATAATGGAATTTATATGGTAAAATTGGGGAAGTACAAATAGTGTTCACTTAAATAAAATGTCAAGATATTTCATAACTAATTGAGAACAAACACTGCTATTGATATATTGTACATGTATACTTCTAATTTATAAATATACTTTGATGTTCTATAAATTTGTGAAAATCAAATTAAGTGGTCGATTACGTATTCACTGTGTGACATTTCGGGTGGAAAATAATTGCTGCATATCACTTAACACCAAAAATATATTAACAGCATAATACAACTCATATCAAATGTTGTTATCTATAATCTTAATTACTTGTAGGCACATACGACCCACTATCAGTTACACATAAAGGGAAAATCTGCAATGCATACCCAAATATAACCCAAATATAATCTCCAAATACATACCAACGTTATATATGATCATTGTTGTTATTTTAAATTAAAATACAGTACATCCACGTATATGTCGTTTTGGAGTATTCACCCTATTGTAAATTAATTATGTAGCTGTTACGTATATGAACGGCTTGATGTTTTATTTTCTAAAACCAATGGAGTTTTCATGTAACGCAGGCTTTTCACTAGAACTAACAAAATGATAAAGTCCTGATACAGTTTTGCACCAATAAACTGTCTATTCCACTTATTAGTACACTTGGTAAATGAAAATAGCGGAATTTATTACTTTTGGAAAGTCGTTGGAAGGTCTTGGTAAATTGCATGCTTCTGTTGGTTAGCTGATTAAATGGGCGTTTGAAAAGTCAGAATGTGTTTAAACTCTTTTTTATTATTGTTCATCAGTAAAAACATACAAAAGAACTATGTCAATTGGACCTGGTAAGATACTATAACTGCCGTTGAAATTTTGCTAGATATGTTTGTTCTCTATGGAGATTCTGTACACTATGAACCAAATCAACAAGCATAACTCTCGGCAAATCAATTGTGCGATGTTCAAATTTTACAAAGACCCAGATGTTAAATGTTCGCGACGATTTAAATCGGCGTTTCTTTTTTCTTTGCGCGAAAATTAAACGTTCGTGAACATTTTTTTCGTTTACTGTATCGTCAAGTTATCGTAATTTCAATTGGGACTAAGTGTGCACCCTTTTTAGGCGGACCTGTTTCTGTATATAATCAGTTACAATTTATAACTAAAATCAGCAAACACCCATCGAAACAAGATGAAAATCAAGAAAAGATAACTCAAATATGAAATGAATGTACGTTTAATTAAAGTTAAATACTAACAGAAATAATAATTCTTTCAAGCTATTTAAATCGAGGATATTTGAGTTATCTTTTCCTGATTTTCGTGACGTCACGAAGAGATTCAATATGCATGGATTATAAACAATATTATCTTGGGAAATAAGTGCGACCTGAACCTTGGTTGCAATTCCGAACGTTTTGAAATAGGAAAAATCCGTAGCTCTATGGTCCGCAAATAATACTGCTCCACAGCTAGTAAACTGGCATTGCAAAAAATCCAAACTTGTTAACATAATTTATTTGATTTGAAAAGTATGAATAAAATAACATTATAACAAAATGAAAAACATAAACATAAAACAAATCGTTAACACATATCAAAAATGAAAACAAACTTAATAATATGCAAAAAATACTATTAAATAAATTTAAAAAATATAATACATGATAAACATTAGTCGCTAATCTTTCTTTTTGACCATCAAGAATACCAATCCTGGCTTTTTTAGTTTCTCATGTACATTCACCTTTATGTTTACCACTATGTTTTCATAATTCTGCTTGAAGGAATCTTCTGATTAATATTTGCAACCTCTCAGTATCATACCAATTTTGAGATTTGAATCTTCAGACAAGTATGTGTAATCTTTATAGTATTTTTTTTCAACACGCATTTATAAAATCTGTTTTGTTTGATATGTGTCATGAATTACATCTTCTACTGTTAAATACTATAATCGTGATTAGCTGTTAATAGCAGGGATAGCTGTAGTATATTTATCTTTTATTGTATTGATTGGCAATTTTAAACAATATACAATTAAAATAAAATGAAGTTGATACCAACAGTATTTTTCACAAATATTCGGTAGTTCTAGTTATAAACACAAACTCTAATTTGTTGTTAGCAATATACTATATGTGATAACTGCAAAACTTAATGTCTATGTCACAAATTACTATACATTATAATGATCGTTCTGTGGAAGTATATTTATTTACGTTCTAACAGTACAATGTAATTAGAATGAAGTAAAAAGGTCATATTACTGATGATATGATCTATTTACATGTTACTTTATAATGTATATAAAAGTATGGAATACAAACCTAATGCATAGTCCCTTACTTTATAGGTTGCATTCAGTACTACTAAACACTAAATGTTTTATTTGATACCAAAGTTACTTATTAACAAATTTACAGTTATGAGTATGAACTCTTTTGTTTAAAACATACATAAAAATTGTTTGTATCTTCTTTTTTACTGGGCCCGAATTAGTGTGTTTTTTTTACCTATAATATACCTGATTTTGCATATGTACATTTCAAAGGGTTAATATTCCTGTTGAATAAAAAATATAACTAAATAGTATTTCTATATCGAAGTTGTGATTGATAAATCTGATTCAGATTGAAATTTTGATTAAAATTCTATGTTTTGATTGTATTCGTGTTTCATTCGCAGAATAGGGATTGTCATTAAATAATAAGTGAAGGCACAGTGATGAAAATGTTTTGGAAGGAGTCAACATCATCAAGAAGGGGATCAGTTATGTTAAAAAAGTAGAGAGGGTCATTAAAAAATATTCCGGTTTTTCAAAAACTTTTGAGCCCTGAGGACTAACGACTTTTAATACCTTACTAGATAAATGAATACCATCATCTCATCGTAACATAGAAACTACCAAATTACTTTAGTTGTTTTTGCTCACAGATTATTAAATTAACTGATAATATCATGTGATTGAAATATTAATGTAAAGTTTAAATTTTGTTTTAGAATGTTTACGATGATGACTTTAAAGAATCCACCTTCAGTTTCTTAACTTTTTAATAATAATTTAAAAAAAAACACAGTCACGTAAAAAACCACACTCATGAAAGAAATAAAACAACACGTATCTGTACATTGTCACTACAACATTGCAATGCAATTTTAATACGTGGTCTAAGCAGTCTTTCAGACTTTTTTGTATTGCCTTCACTAGACTGGTCCGAGTTGTCACCAAAAGAAGTTTAAGTACTAAATCCCATCAGTTTACCTATAAAGTTAAAGCATATTCATGCAAAATTGCTTTCTCAAAATACAATTATTGTTTTAATATTTCTAACCTGAGAAATTTTTCAAGTTCCTGTTTAATTGAATTGTAAAATATGTGTTTGACAATCAAATGAAAAGATATACCATACAATGTTATAACAAACTTGCAAAACGTGTACATTTACTAATTATTGTCTGCATGAAAGCAAACAATAAATTACCTATCTTATTAAAAGCACAATACTAGTAACAATTGTTTTGCGATAACAAACCGAAATACACTTTAAATTCTTTTGTAGCCAATTGCGGGTCATAGCGGGGCGGAGAAGGCGTCATGTGTGTTTAAATCTACAGAAAGACACATTCAACCATATTTGTTGCAAGGAAATGTACCTCAACAGAGCTACGATAAACCAGTACATTAAGGGGTAGTTCACGAACAATTTTTTGCCTTTAAAAATAGAATTTGTAATTATTAAAAGTGTTAAAAAAAATATTTATATACTTTATGCTTAAGTGGCTAAGAATATATTGACTGCAAGAGAGAATGTAACCATAATGTGTTAATTTGTAGCTTAGGAGCCAGAACGCAATTTCCCTGTATCCATTTCTTTTACACATGAAAATATATCATAAAAAAAGAACAAAATCACGGGAGCGGAACGGAAGTAATATATCTATCTTTGAATTAGATAGCATACACGAAACACGGTAAACATTATTCTAAGTTTTGGTTCGTTAGTATGTAAAAGAAATTACTATGGTATTTACAATACTAAGTATGCGTTTCAATTTGATAAGCTACTTCTCACATGTCTCAAAAGTTAATGTATATAGTTTAATGTTTCTATGTCCAGAAAATCCATCATTCACAAGCTGGGGACATTAGCTAATTTTTTATACAACATTGATAACATAAATGTAAAACAAACAAAACAACTAACTGATTATAATTCTTTTTTTTTTAAATTATCTAACCAGCCGTTTTAAAAGAGTCATTTTCAAAACTTGAACTAATATGTTAAATAAAATGTTAGCGCTTTCTAAACCAGTTTTTTTTTAAATAGGCAATTTATATTGTATGTTCTAATAATACTAACGTTTTCCTGTCTTACCATTTAAACTAAAACAATATTCCTAGAATGAATACCAGGTAGAAACAATTCCAAAGATTTTCTGCAAAATCAAATAATTCTGCACATAGTAATATACTAATGGATTGTGATATTTTACATTTTCAATGAAGCCTACATATAAATGGATCTAATTGAAATGTTGCTTAATCGAGCGACTGCACCAACGCCACTTGACTGTTTTCCTACTGAAGTTATAGTAAATTATTATATTTTATCACCTTGTCCATCTAACTATAATCGCAAAACGTAAAACAAAATATATAATACATAATGTATAGTTGACAATCGTCAACATAGGTAAATTTTGTTATTCCTTTCACCCAGTTTTCAAATGTTTAGTATATTGGTGGTAGAACAGAAGGGATTTTTTAATAAAAAAAAATAGTAAAACTCTTTGCTCTAGTGGTCATATTTTCAATTTGATTGAAAAACATTGCCTCATTTGATAAATTTAGATCCACATAGAAACTTATGTTCTTACTCCTTTTGTCGATGATGACAATATATGAATTAAGCTAAATTTTGGATGATTCTTTGTGCGTTTCGGATGAAGGTCAATCAAGACAAGTGCGTCGTATTATATTCATTTGGAGTTCAATGATAGTTACGTGCAACCAATGTTACCATGTTTGTCAATTACTCAACATTAAATATAAATAGTATGTACAAGGTCTCCATTTTGAAATTTTTTTGAAAGTGTTTTTGAAAGTGTTTTATTTTGAATCATCCTCTTGTTGCTATATCTTCAATTCTATGGAATTCAAAATGATAATAATTCATTAAACTCATCAAAACACATCAGGCATATCAGGATTGTATAACAACAACTAGGTAAGTGAATACTAAATGACATGGGGTGTTCCTTAATTTTCAAATGCGATTGAAGGCAGTGTCAGTTACTACTGTGTGTGATGTTACTGTTTCAAATTCGCTCGGAATATATGCATTGTTGTTAGAGAGTAGAACAATCTGAACTAGTATCGACATGTCATATACACTATGTTTTTCCAGGAGCAACGAACTTTCTATTGTGTATTTTTTCTTATAAACGTCCCTTCGACTATGACACTGTAATTGTGGTATAGCAACATGAATCTGAGACATTGCAATTATATCATTTGTTTTCAAAATGAAGTACATTTAGTATTCCATTTGCCTCAATGGATTAAATTTCATTAACATTTACCACCGTTGCGCAAATTTACAGGTAAAATGTGGTTTGAGTTTATCAATCACGTTTTTTTCGTATTAATGGAAAAGTCAACAACAATGATACAACCATTAATAAGTGACTCACAATACAAATATTATGTCATATAAAGTGCAAGCTATTTCAAACATTTACCAGAAACACAAACCTTAATGATATTGGAAATGGTACTCACTATTTCTTAATCCAACATCATTTCCAGGACCTATAAAAGACCAGGAACAAGTACATAAAAACAACTCTCCAATAATTTTTTACTTGACAAAGATTTGTTTCTATGTTTGGAAGCCGGTAAGTGCCACCCCTCAAAGAAACTGACTTTGATTGTTGAAGGCCGCACGTTTACCTATAGTTGCATTATGCGTCTCTTTACCACATCATATGTACACGTTGTTACCACTACATTGCTAATTCGTATTTATTGCATCATGATCCAAAATAGTCACATCTGTTATTTAAACAGCGATATGAGACGTTTATATTTTCTGACGTCATACACGCGAAGCAATGCATGTGGCTTTTAAATTTGATACATGTTTTTTTTAGCTTTTTAGGGAAATATTTTGTTTTGAGATTGTGACACTATGATGACTGATGTACCCATATTGTGACTATTTTACCTATTATGACTGTTTTATTCAAACATCGTGGTAAATATAAAAGAATTTGATGCGACTGTCATACAAGTGAGATTTAATGAGACTGTCGTACAAAGTGAGAGGTTTAGCGGTATCAAACCAGGTTCAATTCACCATTTTCTACATAAGAAAATGCCTGTTTCAAGTTAGGAGTATGACAGTTGTTCTCCATTCGTATGATGTGTTTGAGCTTTTGATTTTGCCATTTGATTAAGACTCATATCTAGAAATTAACAGTAAGGGTCGGTTAAACTAAAACTTTACGACTGTCATATAAGTGAGATTTGATGAGGCTGTCGTACAAAGTGAGAGGTTTAGCGTTATAAAACCAGGTTTAATCCACCATTTTCTACATTTGAAAATGCCTGTACCAAGTCAGGAACATGACAGTTGTTGTCCATCCGTTTTTGATTTGTTTTGTCATTTGACTTTGCCATGTGATTAGGGACTTTCCAATTTTGATTTTCTTCTGAGTTCAGTATTTATGTGATTTTACTTTTTATCTCTCTTTTTTATGTTACGTTCATGAAGTCGATGAACGAAATTACGAAAAGTTACAAAGAACTACTTCAAAGGAGTTGAATGAAAATATATTTACATTGCATTATTTGTATATCATTTTCATGTAGGTATATTGTTAATAAATTATAACAGTTAAACCACTTTAAAACTGCAAAATTGAACCCCCTTACCTAAAAGGGTAACCTTTAACTCTATGATCTATTTATCTTGAATGAACAATATATTTAAACAGACATGCTTTCAGATCATCTTAGCAATGGTCCGTTGTCGTCGTCGCCGTCGTCAGTTAACTTTTACTAAAAACTTCTTCTCTGAAACTACTGGGCCAAATATAACCAAATTTGGCCACAATCAAAACTAGGGTACAATGTATCTATTTTGAAAAAATGTGTCCGATGACCCGGCATACTAACCAAAATGACCGTCATGGCTAAAAATAGAACACAGGGGTAAAATGTAAATTTTGGCTTATATCTCTCAAAGCAGAGCATTGCGAGCAAATCTGACACTGATCAAATTGTTAATCAGATCAAGACAATAACAATCAAAACCAAGGAGTAAACAAAGACTTATAAAACCAAAGGACATTTACATCAACAGTTATAAAAAATAAATAAGAAACAACACGAACTCCACCAAAAAACGGGAGTAAAATCAGGTGTTTCCTGCACCGTATACGGCACCCGTCGTGTTATTTCTTTGTTCAGTTCGATAATGATGGATGGTTATTATGACTTAGGAAGAATATCAGATATGTCAATTAAAGAGTCCAGCATGGCAGTGATATCCTCTTCGGTGTATTCTTTCTTTGACTCTGTATGATTTTTCACAAAGTTAGCTGAATTTCAGATATCTAGTGCCCTTTTTGTTAAAGAAACATAAGCTGACGAGTTCTTTTAGTCGGGCTTTAAGTTTAGTATGTGGAATAGTGGTATAAAGAGTTGAAAAATCAAAGGTTTTAATTTTGGTACAATGTTTTAATGATTGAGATTGTAAATTCACCAATAACTCTTTTTTTTATTTTTCAGTATCTATCTGTCAAGATCTATCTGCCCTGAAATTTTCAGACAAATCGGACAACCTGTTGTTGGGTTGCTACCCCTGGATTGTCTATTTTAAGGAAATTTTGCAATGTTTGGTTGATATCTTGATTAATATATTATAGATACCGATAGACTGTAAACAGCAATAATGTTCAGCAAAGTAAGATCTAAAAATAAGTCCAATGACCAAAATAGTCAATTGACCCCTTGAGGAATTATTTTTCATTATAGTAAACTTTTAATAATTTTTCTTATTTTCTTAATATTACAAAAATCTTCTCCTCTGAAACTACTCAAACAAATTTAACCAAACTTGGTCACAATCATCATTAGGGTATCTAGTTTTAAAACATTTGTGTAATCTTTTACAACAGTTAAATCCTCTAAAACAACTAAGACAAATGTAACCAAACCAAATCCACAATCATTTTATTTAGGTAATCTAGTTTTAAAGAAATGTTCGATGACCCTGCCTGCAAGCCAACCAATATTGCAGACATTGCTAAAAATAGAAAAAAAGGGATAAAATGCAGTTTTTAGCTTATTAATCTGAAACTAAAGCAAAAGTATAACGGTTGCATTAATTTATGCATCAATTGTAAATTAGAATATCAGGTGAGCGACAAAGGCTCCTTGGAGCTTCTAGTTACCATTGAAAATTGGATCCCATACCCTAATATTTAAAAACTGTATAACTTATAATAGTAATACCATATCGAATATTTAGTTGATAGATTATTTTATCCTCTTAGGTAAAACATATCAGTTTATAATAACATTTCCATCACTGTTATTAGTACAACTGCTACGTTGCGTATATTGAATGCAAAACATATTTCTAGAAAGTTTTTTGTTGTACTTTTTCTCCGTCATTGTATGTTGACCCCTATTCCTCTCCATATTATGGAAAATTAAACCTACCCTAATAGGTCAACATTTTAATTTATGATAGAATTTACACCGTTGAAACTAATTACATGTATTATGCTACAACGAGTATTTTTATAAAAAGCTTATGTTTAAAAAAAAAGTATAGCATTTTTTCTTAGCAAAGATCCCTATTTCACAGAAAAGTAAAACCCATACTGTTATGGGTAAACTGTATAATTTATGATACATTTACACCACTTAACGAAATACACAGCACAGCAGCATTAGGTATCATGAAAGATAAAATGCTAAGTAGTTTTTTAATAAAAATAAATCTATTGAAGTTCGTTTTCAAAATCTACCACAATTCACTGCTCTTTGAAACATTCCCCATTTCCATTCTCAATTTTAAAACAAACAGCGTGCAACGAAAGTATACATTCTTCCTGTGTGAATATATGATAACTATAAAGAGTCCTGAATGCATTTATATGTCCTGGGCAGTTTTCTTATTGATACATGATCAATGAATTTTAATAACATATCTAATTTGGGGTTACTTCGTCCATTCACTCAGAGTATATACTGGTCATCTTACGTTTCCAAAACTACTAAATTATTTGTACTTTTAATTATAATTTTTAAAAATAAAAAAACTGATTCATTTTATTTAAGGATATTCGCTTGTCATGTTTTGGAATTTTTGAAAGATTTTCGGATTCCTCTGGTTTAAACAATTTGAATGTGTTTTAAAAATTTGCCCACTAACCCCCATCTTTCTTTTTATAAATCTTTTTCATTTATAATTATTAGCCATCTGTAATAGTCTTATAAATTGTTGGGTTTTTTTTAAAGATTTTGAGAATTGAATTTATAAATGATAAAGTTATGAAAAATCAAGATGGTACATGTTCCCGCCAAAACTTCTATGGCTTATATCTAGAAAACAAGCACACGGACCTACATTTTTGTTTCGCTCTTTTTGTTTATTAATCTCCTATCAATATAAACTATTGTTATGAAAAGCTTGTTATTTTGAAATTGAGTAGCAAACTCCCTTAAAAGACTAATTTGACAGGTCATTGCCTACTAAACCACCAAATAGATAGTTCCGGGTAAAAAATATCGATGAATTTATTCGGCAGATAAATGTGTTTGATTATATTCATTGACAATGTTTTACATACTTTATGGTGACACTATATTCGATTCTTGGGAGATTGAATCTCATTTCCAACACATTTGATGTTCGGTTAAAATAGATAAGATTTATTGTAGTTTATTCTGTATGCTTAAATGAATTACACGTCTGTACATAGTTTGGCGTCACACAAAACTTATTTGAACACGTCGGGTTTTAAAATAGTGAATAAGTTACATTCCTAACAATGATACAAATGATTGCACAAATGATGCGGCATGGCCGTAAATTGCCTGCCCTGTAAGTGGAGGCAGGCCGCCGAGCGGAAAATGTTTGGACCCATTTTATGCAGAAAATTATATTTTTTTCGGGCAATTATCCTGTCACGATGTAGTGTACCTTTGAAGAATCCACCACTTGTTAGAGTTTTGTTACATTTCAATAAATAAGCGCCTGAAATATATTGAATACAGTTATAAACTAGAGTTAAATTAGGTGTGCCGGTAAAGTAAGATTTTTGTTACGCTTTATCCTGCTTTATGACTCTTCACAAAATATTTTTACTTAGTTTTAGGGAAACTGACAACTTGCGAACTTTAATTAAAAGTCCCCTCTGAAGTTGAGCTTTTTTTGAGTGGTTTATCCTGCTTTTTTTTTGGCTGTTACAATCGAGCTATAATTTTAACTTCGTTTCACAGGCACAGTTTTCAAATTTAAAATGAAAATGCACACGTAATAACTAATCAATTTAATTATGAATTTTAAAGTATTTTAACGAAACCCTGTTTGTTCAAACTGAAAGTTTCATTCGGTTAAGCTTTGTCAAATGCTAAAGCGATTTGTATATGCCCAGATGAATCCCATCTCCTTAGCACTTCTAACTTTAAATGGATTCTGCGACACATGTAGAGGTATATACAATATATACAAATTCTAGAATCACTATCAATGAATGGAAAATAAACGACCAAAAAATGGAAGGCCGAAATTGTCTTATAATGTTTATTTTCATTATATGATGCGCAGTTGTTTTTATATGCAAACAAGTTTATATTTTGTCAAGTTGACATTGTATATTCTTACGTTATGTTCATTTATCCTTATATGATGTGCACATATACGTTCAAATATATTTATATGCAGTCCAAATATACGTATATAATATACAAAGATACTTATATAATGTGCAAAGATGTGGCTGTGTCATTATGGTATGTGCTTTAACACTATAATTGTTATGATGCGGTTTGGTTTACTTTATTATATAATGTCAAACGTATTCAAAGCGACTGTGCACTGAACATCTTGAGTACAAATATTTAATATACAAGAGGTATTCTGTGTTTTGTATAACTCTTTGTACAAGAGAGAGCTTTAGCGTTATATTTATTCCCTCATTTTTATTCAATGCCTTGTCTTAATAAGATATTCAAAGAATATAGCAATTTGATGCAAATTGATATCTCAAATATTGGAAAAAAGATACAATGCAAAGTTTGTTTATGTATATGTTTGGGTTTTTCTTTTTAACATATAATTTGACATAGAAAATGAATTAAGACAGGATAGTATCAACCAAATAATTAATCATCATTTTCAATTTTCAAGTCTCAGCTTGAATACTAAAATACAAATTAGTTTATAAATTAAAACTAAACATTGAATATTGAAAACGAAATATTTCATTATTCATTAATGCATTTCGATAACCGAAAATTAAATAATGAACGTACTTCAACAAAGTCAATTTGAATCCTTATTTGTAATAAAAATAAGGTGATTATTTTTTTTACAAAAGACCCTCATATAGTTTCGTTTGTTTAAATAATATTACAACAGAGTCAATCTTCATATTCAAACGATCAATTTAACAAAATCCTCTTTACTAAAACTGCAAAACCAAATGCAAGAAAACTTATGTCTAAAGGCATGATGATTTGGAGACCCCTTTCAATAATTACTATTTACTATTAATAGGTTGCCTATAACGGTCATAGTAGCAAACAAATTGCGTATGATTTTAATGAGAACTGTCCAATATGAATCTTTTGAACAAAAAATAATTCAGCAAGCGTAACGTAACGTCTTGAAAAGCTTGTTTGCTAAGGTGATGACCTACAACTTGATAATTTTAATATAATAATCTTTGCATTTTAAATATACTAGAACACAACCGCGAAATCGCGGGCAGTTTAGAGAATATGTCAACAATCTTGATATCTATATCATTAACGAGAAGCTTAATACAAAAAAATTATGATAAAAGAGATCATTTTTCATTTCCTATCGTTAATTATCCTTTTTTATATGGTGACGTTCCCTTGTCATCATCTTATGGTGTTTATATATCCCAACTTGTACGATTCGCTCGTTTATAAAACAACGTATTAAATGTTTATGTAAGAAATTTATGTATTACTGAAATATGATTACACCAGGGTTTTCGATATCTAGTCAAAACATTTACTAAATTGTATCATTGGTATAAGGAAATAATTCGTAGATATAACTCAACATGCAAACATCTTATACGATCAGGTATTTCACATCCAATCTTCTATGGTAGTATTCTTTACAAAGCACAAAAATGTCAGTACTCACCTCAAAAGCTAACAAAAACTTTAAACAGACTTATTAAGAAGGGATATAGTTACGATACTGTTGTCAGGTCATTAAAGATTGCATATGTTGGCTTTAAATTGATTCACTTATAGGGTCTTTGCATCGGCATTAAACACATTTATTATAAAACCAGTTGTAGGCATGAAACGGGTTATGTTCTTCTCGTATATTTCATGATGATATAATACTAAACCTCTAACAGGAAGGACTGTGCCTGATATTCATATGAGACAGACATAATCTTTCAATCATTTTAATTGAGGTCTAGAGCTGGCAAGTCAGTTAACTGCTAGTAGTCTGTTGTTTTTATATATTATTGTCATTATGTTTATTTTCTTTTGTTTCATATTCTGACATCAGACTCGGACTTCTCTTGAACTGAATTTTACTGTGCGTATTAGTGCGTTTGTTTTTTCTACATTGGCTAGAGGTATAGGGGGAGGGTTGATATCTAAAAAAAAAATGTTTAACCCCGCCACAATTTTGCGCCTGTCCCAAGTCAGGGGCCTCTGGCCTTTATTAGTCTTGTATGATTTTTAATTTTAGTTTCTTATGTAGATTTCTGAGTTAAGTATGACGTCCATTATGACTAAACTAGTATACATATTTGTTTAAGGGCAAGCTCTATGCTTTATACAATTCGAAAATTAATTTCCAATATAGAGCGGGTAGTTTTTGAAATGGCTTTTATTCTTTTGACTTTGATAATAAATAATTGTAGGCAGGAAATTAACTCTAAATAATGTCAATACAAGCTCTTCTTTGATTGATAATAAAATCATTCTACTTACTCTTACTAAGCGCAAATGTAAAGTCATATGTATATTCTGCTCCTGATGGGAGGTCATAATATCCTTCAACATAAACAGAAACTATCAATTTAGTTTCTATTGAATTGAGAGCTTTTAGAATAGGGAATGTTGTATTTATTGTGCTCATGTAAGACGATTTGTTTTTGCATGTAAAACTGTCAGAATTAGTATTTGATATATCTTCCAATGATGAACCAGGCTACAATAAAAAAAAAAACACTTTTATTAAATTATGAAGAGTATAAAGGTTTAATATAACATCAGTTGGGATAAAATGAGATATTTTAGCAAGATATAAATAAACTCATCATAGATACCAGGATTGAAATTTTATATTAACACCAGACGCCGGTTCGTCTACAAAAGACTTACCAAGTAACGCTCGAATAAAAAAAAATTAAATGCCAAATAAACATTGAAGACCGAGTATTCCAAAAAGTTTTGCTAAATACAGCTAAGGTAATCTGTTCCTAAGGTAGAAAAGTCTGAGTATTTCAAAAATTTAAAGTTAACAGTTAATCTATAATTATGTACATATATTGATAACTCAAGTCAACACAGAAGTGCTGACTACTGGGCTGGTGAAACCCTCGGGGAAATAAATCTGCACCAGCAGTGGCATCGACCCAGTGGTTGTTAATAAACTCATCATAGATACCAGGATTGAAGTTTTAGACCTGATTTATGCAACTTGTTTTAATTTTGTTTACTGATTAAAAAACGTTCAACTGAATATTTTTATAGTTTATGATATTACAAACATAAATAGCGTATGATTGTTTTCAGAAGGGTGTGGTTTAAATGTGTATCGTTTTATTTCAAATATTATTGGTAGGTTGACCAGTGTTAAAAAAAGGCCACTTGTTTACGAGTTTGGAGATAACAGAGTAAAACACGGGTTAATTAATTTGCAAATAATAGGAAAATCTATTATATTTCATATTGATCATGATTATAAACGTAAGTTTTCGTGGTCACAATTTTCTTAATTTCGTGTTTTACAGTGTACATTGTACCATTATCATGATTATAGGTACATTTTATACGGGGAATCTTTAACATGAAAAATAAAATCATTCGGCTCTTGTTATAATGTTGGTGCTGGTAGAAATTATAATAGTTATTATAATATAGTTTTGATGTTCAATATTATATTACGAAAGCGGAAAATATTTAAGGAATTTTAGACTGATACCAGAAATTTATTACATTTTCATAAAATGCAAAATCATGTGTATCATCCAAAGATTTGTATTCTTCTTTGAGATATATATTTAACGTTCACGTACAGTTATCACAAAAAGAATAATTGAAACATTTTAAATATTTAAAGTTAAAAATCTAACACATAACATACTCCTCAAAACAAAAATAAACTAAATTTAATTTTTCAAACAAATAATTCAATAATAAAACAATCAAAATTGTGAAATGTATTGGATGCCTATTATTTTAGTTCGTGATTTTAAACTGGAAGCAGCAATATAATAATCGGCACAAGATAACTCGTGGTGAAACAATTCCAAAATGTTGACTTTATATGAGTTTTTAATTGCTAATTTCTCAGATACGAATTACATAAGATACACGAAATGTGTAACATATCCAAAAACGCTTCATAGCTTTCAAATATATGCCACTGTCCGCCCAACTTCTACATTGAAAACATCATCCTTAAAGTCAGCGAAAAAACAACAAAAAATGGGGAAAACATTTAACAGAAAAACTAGAGGTCTGATTTTCTTAGAAACATAATTGTGTCCTGTAGAATGAATTTATGTCCTGAATACAAATAATGCTGCAGATGCAAAAGTGATATTTCAAAATACCCAAAGTTGGGCACATATGTCACTGTAAGAAGTGTTATTTGGAAACGCGTCTAATACAAGTAGATACTCTAAAAATGAAATCTCCAACGATCTCCAAAAAGAGCAAATATCAAAAGACGACCTGCAAATCTTCCTAATATGAACAAACTTCCAGCAAGGTGAAAACTTCCTAGCATTCAAACAGTAGAAGGAGTTATCCGGATGCGATATGCACCTCAAATGCAAGTAAAAACTCCGAAAAATAAAAAGTTCCACTATCTAACAAAGAGCAAAAATTAATACAAATCAGAACCCTGATGACATGCACACCTTTTATATATGTACGAACAGCCAGCAAAATGAACTCTTTCTAGCATTCAAACCTAAGGAGGATCTGGAATAACTATATGTCCCTAATGTGATTGGCGAAAGGCATGACAGACGCACGGACGTACAGGAAGGGGTAAACAATGCCCTCTCCCAAATTTAAGATTTTTTTATAGGCTCAAAAAGAATCTGGTTTGGTTTAACATGTTTGGGATAAGTGTGTATGAGACAACCTAGGAAATAACTGTTCGAAACAGTAATCGTTGGTTAAGATAATTCCTAACCTAATAATATACCAGGTATGGGGGAAATCGTAAAAGAGATAAGAAGAAATAAAATAAAACACTGAGTACTATGACAAGAAATAGACAGACAATGTATTAAGTTGGTTTATATTTTCAAAAAAGAGTTTAAACTTGGATGTTTAAATATTTAATATAAACAAGAGTGCACACGCTGAAATGTCTCGCCTTCTATACTAATCATTGATATTATGTTGATAGTCCTAAGTATAAAGCTAAGCTTTAATACAACTGTCACATAAACTTAACATTAACCAAGATAACTAAACAAAGACCAATGAACCTTGAAAATGAGGTCAAGGTCAAATGAACCATGCCAGGCAGACATGTACAGCTAACAATGTTTCTATACAACACATATAGTTGACCTATTACTTATAGTTTAAGAAAAATAGACCAAAACACAAAAACTTAACACTGTGCAATGAACCGTGAAAATGAGCTCAGGGTCAAATAAAACCTGCGCGACTGACATAAAGATCATAAAATATTTCCATACACCAAATATAGATGACCTAAGGCATATAGTATTAGATAAAAAGACCAAAACTCAAAAACTTAACTTTGACCACTGAACCATAAAAATGAGGTCAAGGTCACATGACATCTGCCCGCTAGATAGGTACACCTTACAACCATTCCATACAACAAATATAGTAGACCTATTGCATATAGTATTAGAAAAACAGACCAAAACACAAAAATTTACCTATAACCACTGAACCATGAAAATGAGGTCAAGGTCAGATGACACCTGCCAGTTGGACATGTACACCTTACAGTCCTTCCATGCACTGAATAAACTAGCCCTATTGCTTGTAGTATCTGAGATAAGGACTTGACCACCAATACTTTACCTTGTTCACTGATCCATGAAATGAGGTCGAGGTCAAGTGAAAACTGTCTGACAGACATGAGGACCTTTCAAGGTACGCACATATCAAATATAGTTATCCTATTACTTATAATAAGAGAGAATTCAACATTACAAAAATCTTAACTTTTTTTTCAAGTGGTCACTGAACCATGAAAATGAGGTCAAGGACATTGGACATGTGACTGACGGAAACTTCGTAAAATGAGGCATCTATATACAAAGTATGAAGCATCCAGGTCTTTCACCTTCTGAAATATAAAGCTTTTAAGAAGTAAGCAAACACCGCCGCCTCCGCCGCCGCCGGATCACTATCCCTATGTCGAGCTTTCTGCAACAAAAGTTGCAGGCTCGACAAAAAAGAGATGTGGTATGATTGCCAATGAGACAACTGTTGATAAGAGACCAAAATGACACAGACATTAACAACTATAGGTCACCGTACGGCCTTCAACAATGAGCAAAGCCCATACCGCATAGTCAGTTATAAAAGGCCACGATAAGACAATGTAAAACATTTCAAACGAGAAAACTAACGGCCTTATTTATATAAAAAAAAATGAACGAGAAACAAATATGTAACACATAAACAAACGACAACCACTGAATTACAGGCTCCTGACTTGAGACAGGCACATACTCAAATAATTTGGCGGGGTTAAACATGGTAGCGGGATCCCAACCCTCCCCTTACCTGGGACAGTGGTATAACAGTACAACATAAGAAAGAATATGCATATGTCAGAAACGGTTTTTAACTAAAATGACGTACTACCCCTTCCTTATTTTACTTTGCTACTTTCTAAGAATTCAATCTACCCGTTACCCAACTAGACATGTGGAGCCGGATCTGCTTACTCTTATCCTATTACTTATAATAAGAGGAAATTCAACATTACAAAAAATCTTAACTTTTTTTTCAAGTGGTCACTGAACCATGAAAATGATTATTCTTTCTTACTTATTCTTTAAATTTCTATGTTGTGTTATGTGTACTATCGTTTTTCTGTTTGTCTTTTTCAATTTTAGCCATGGCGTTGTCAGTTTATTTTCGATTTATGAGTTTGACTGTCCCTCGCTGGTATCTTTCGTCCCTCTTTTAAATACATATATATCCCAGGTATAGTTTTGTTTAGGTGATATGAATTTCAGAACCGTTAGTTTTCTTCCCAAAAGAAGTGTGGGTTGTGAAACAACCGTATTTACAAAATCCAACCTTAAAATATATCAGTGTGTAAAAAAAAGGCAAAACAACATACCACGGTCGTCCAAACAAATTTGAGCGTAGCTGACATACAGCCACAGTGAGCAGAAAAATTATATACTTTGTCACGGGTTAATTCCGAACCAGGAATCCAACTCATGAAATGTTTTTCATAACTTGACAACGAATCTGCAAGATGTCTGCCTACAAAAAGAACAAATGTTCAGTCAAGTAGCCTGATTACAGGTTCCAAACTGAAATTGCTCAGCAAACATACCGTGAACCGTAAAAAGTAAAAATAAATTGACATCTAAGAATGAACATTTATTTATTTTAAGTAAACACTTTTTTCTCAAGATATATTTATCAATTGTTTTACTGTATTCAAGGAATGACTGTAATATTATTTGCTGTCTATGACGAAATAACATCAAAAATGTGGTGCACACAGTAACGCGCGAAGCGGGTTATTTTAAAGTGTGCACCACATTTTTTATGTTATTTTGAATAATTCTAAATTCCATTTTAAACCCTGGAAAAACGTTGATAACGTCACGGTCACATGACAAAATTTGTTTATAAGCTGATAAACAACACAACGTCAGCCAATGAGAAGACGTGTTACATCCAAAATTAAATTATAAGTATATTGTACACCACATATTTACCGTTTAAATAATATAAAGTCTGGAGTGTTTTCCAACATTTTTGACCAAACTATGTAAATTCGTTATGCCCGCGTCACACTGTCCCGATTTTTATATACGATGGACACCCGAATGCGAAAATTGTAAGTTCGTACGAAGTTGGTCCCGATCTCGTTAAAATACCCAAAAGTGACCGAAGCAAATACGATGAATAAAGTCTATACGAGGGTGCCGAAAGTATATACGATAGCAAAAGATGGACAAATGAAGGTTAACCGAAGACGGTATTTAAGCTTCATATCTCAGCCGAAGCCTACAATATGGATCACGAAGGCTACACGATGGATTACGATGATGGCGCGATGGTCATACGATGTCTAAAAGACATCGTGTACAGCTTACGATGCATTTAAATTATATGCCGAAGGCATCACGCGTTTTAAATTGTTGAATCAATATTGAATATACATTATATTGTACATTTAATTTTTGGTTTAATCATAAGACGGAAGACCGTGGGTATTTCCAGTTACTTAATAATTTGGTTGATTTCTAAAAAAATAGTTTATGTATCAAATATGCGTATTCAATTTACCATTTTCTGCATGTGTCATATACAAATATAGTGTCCATATTTGTCCCCAATATGTTACATACGAGGGGATGCCACGCTCGGCATTGCCTTGTTTGAACTGTAAAATGTGTGCACTAGTCTAAATAATCACCCATACTTATGCCCATGTTTACTGATATATCTTAAAGGTAAGGTAATGGGTTCGTTGATCCCTTTTATTCAAAAGGAAATGAAGGATGTTGGGAAAGCAACAAATGCGGCAAAATATGACATATACATGTAGAAAACAAAATGTTTATGGAGTAAACATTCGTGTGACAACAACTCAGACGATACATAAAAAATCAGAAAAATGAAGAAAAAGTTGGTTTCCCTATATACGTGTACCTGCAGTGTTGGTATACGAGGCGCGTTTATGATTTTTATAATGTTATTTGATATGAAAAATTGACAAAAAAAAAAATTATTTGTAAAAGTAAATAATGAGTCTGTAATACCTGCTCTTCTTGTTCCATTTGAATTAATAGAAACTGTCGCCTTTCTTGTTCTCATAGAATCAATGTCCATGTTTTGTGAACATCTTTCTTAACTGTCGTATTAGACTGACCAGTGCACATCGCGCATGGCACTTTAAATGTATTTAAGCGCGAAAATACACTTACATTTAGCTGGATTTATTGCCGTCGTAGTTCCATCTTGTCACCTTCGTACTTTTATTCGATGGCATCACGACGGGATTGCGAGGTCTTCACGAAGTCGTGTTGCCATCGTAAGACCTTCGGTTATATTCGTGATTCATTCGTGTAGACATCGTAATGTCAAAACTGCCCGATGGAAACGATGGAAACACGAATGCAATACAATGTTCAAAGATGCATTCCCGGTGACATTACGATGGTGAGGATGGTGATACGAACTCAATACGAACCCTAAACATCGGACGCACCTTCGGGGATTTTTTAACATGTTAAAAAATTTAGAACCCTTCCCGAAGTTGTCCCCGAAGGCTAGAAAAAGTGGCCGATGGTTCTACGATGGTTACATTTGTAAAAATGGCACTACGAATAGCCTGATCTGGATACGATCAGTCCCGATTTTGAAAATTTCCATAATCGTGTTGCCATCAGCGTAAAAATCGGGACAGTGTGACGCGGGCATTACGGTACCAAAAACTTACAAAATGATATTTACTTTAGCTGATAGTGCTTTGGGTGTATTTACATGTATGCATATCCCAAGTAAGTGTCTTATATTAATCTAAGACAAATCTGATAAAATTAATAAACAAGAATGTGTCCAAAGTACACGGATGCCCCACTCGCACTATCCTTTTCCATGTTCCATGGACCGTGAAATTGGGTAATAATCTAATTTGGCATTAAAATAAGAAAGATTATACTATAGGGAACATATGTACTAAGTTTCAAGTTGATTGGACTTCACTTTTATCAAAAACTACCTTGACCAAAAACTTTAACCTGAAATTCCCACTTTCATTTTCTATGTTCAGTTGACCGTGAAATTGGGGTCAAAAGTCTAATTTGGCTTTAAAATTAGAAAGATCATATCATCAGCAACAAGTGTACTAAGTTTCAAGTTGATTGGTCTTCAGCTTCATCAAAAACTACCTTGACCAAAAACTTTAACCTGAAACTCCAACTTTCATTTTCTATGTTCAGTGGACCGTGAAATTGGGGTCAAAAGTCTAATTTGGCTTTAAAATTAGAAAGATCATATCATAAGCAACAAGTGTATTAAGTTTTAAGTTGATTGGACTTCAGCTTCATCAAAAACTACCTTGACCAAAAACTTTAACCTGAACGGACGGACGCACGCACGCACAGACGGACGGACGAACGAACGAACGGAGCCACAGACCAGAAAACATAATGCCCCTCTACTATCGTAGGTGGGGCATAAAAATGATGCTGGTGAATGAGATAGTTCCATCTGTACTTCTCTAAACTAGAGGCATTTTCAAACTTGAGAATTGTGAGACAAAATTTATCACAATTTTGAAGACAATTTAAAGACCCATAGATGTTTTTTTTTAAGTTTAATTAGTTGCCATCACATTAATTGGAATCTGTACTTTTTTCTTTTCTTTAAAGGGGAACTAGCTACAAGAAATATATATATATAAATGAGTCTAAATTGAAAACTGCGTTCAAACCTATGCTTGCGTTGGATAAAAACCGCAATTTTTATACATGTGCATGTAAAACAAATTTTGTTGTAGAAGGGTCTAAATACAACACAAACAACATTTTCCAAAGATTAAAAAAGTGAAGAAGTATATTTAAACAACACGCATTTGACTAACAGGTCGAACAACTAGTGTTCTTTAACCCTGCTGTATTTAGACCCTTCTACAACGAAATTTGTTTTACATGCACAAGTATAAAAATTGCGGTTTTTATCCAACGCAATCATAGGTTTGAACGTAGTTTTCAATTTAGACTCGTTTATATTTTTTCGTTTGGGCTTGTATCATATTTTCCCTCCGGTTTATATATCTACAACGAAATTTGTTTTATATGTACACATGGAAAAAAGTATTGCAACACCTTGATTTTTTAAAACTTGAAAAATCAGTCTCTTTTTTTGGATGATTATAATAAAATATTTGTATAATATTTATTGAAACATAGTTTATGATAACATTGGCACTTCAACGAACAAAAAATGTTTGAAAAAAATGATTTATATAACCACAATTTTAATAACAAAATGAAGTGTCTTTTTTGTACAAAAAATGCATTTTACAATTTTTACTGTAGTCGAATTTTACAATGTCAGACATTTCAAAATTAATCTTCAGATGACTGTTCACATCATGGTTGATCGTTATACGCCAAAGAATTAGTACTTTGTGCGCAGCCTCCATTCAAACGGATAATCGCATCTTAGCGTCTGCTGATTCCTGCCATAAATCGATCAATTTGTTGCTAAGGTAGCAACAACCATTTCTGAATAAGAACATTCTTAATTTCATGATGTGTATGAACTGGGGTTTCCTTTTTGCACTTTACACCCAATAGTGTCACATATATGCGCGATATGGTTCAAATCCGGGCTACGATCGGGCCAAGGAAGATGAACCGAATTCCATTGGAACAATGGATCTTCCTCAAAGATGCTAATTTCCAACTTTGGCGAGCTCTGCACTACATTGGATACGGAAAACTGTGTGTCTGTTCGTAAGCAAAGGTCTCCGAAATGGTCTTATCGCACGATAACCAGTAGCGATGAGTCGATCTCGAACAATTCTTGCTAAAAGGCTCCTGTATGCCCACAACTCTCTGTTTAGGATTGTATTGTATGCAATGGGTTTCCTTCTGACCAACCTTCATTATGCTTGATTTTCCCTAGCAAATGGTATAGGGGGTCTTCTTGATCTCGGAAGGTCTTTGACATCGTTTATTGCCTGTTTGTTATTCTCAAAACGACTTATAGTGGAATAGTGATGACCAACAATACGTGCGGTTGTTACAGCGACATTCCTGTTGCTCTCATGCTGAAAATCTGCCATCTTGTTGCAGTTAAGAGTTGTCGAGGACCCATTACAAGGTGTCAATCACATAACTTTAAAAACTTGGTTATTTAAAGTGTTGAAAACAATGAGGATAAAAACATCTGTTTTGCCGTTTACGGGTACAGTAGCTGTATGTGCAAATAAGAACTTATCGAGTCGACATTTATTAATTAAACTCATGTGATATTTAAATAATGTTTAACTAGTTCTATTTTAACAAATTATATCACAAAAAAATAAAGAGTGTTTTTTTTAATTTCAATTTCAATTTGGTGTTGCAATACTTTTTTCCATGTGTATCACTATATATATAAATATTATTGTTTTTTTTAAATCATTTATGAAAGCTAAATAGTGAAATAACTATTCGCTTTCAGCAGCCAGTATGGTTCAATTTTGTCAAAATAAGATAAGAAACATCGATGACGAATTATTCACTCGCAAGTGAATCATTTGACCCATTTGAATCCAGATACATGTGAACTTCAATTTTACCCCTTAGCTAGAGATGGGTAACACATTGATTGTATGTGTTATTTAAATGAAAAGACTGTCAACATTGAAAGTAAAACAAAGGAAAATTATTTAACTGACTGATTCAATCCACAAGAACATAATTCTTAAACAGGTAAAAACGATGATAACCATGAATTTTAATCTTCAATATGAAACTTATCAGATCTAGAAAAATTCAATAGCACGAGTTCGCTTAATCTATTTATATCTATATGTAGGTGCACATCGCTAATATGGTTATCAAATGACTTTGGGGGTCAAATCGATGGTTAATTACTAAAAAAAAAACCACGAGAAACGAAGCTACATTTTATCAGGCATATGTCCCGTTAGTTGTTTATTTAGACTTTTAATAGTTTGGATAAATGTTTTACATGGTTATAAATCAAATATGAGAATATGACTTATCGGTAAACATAAGGATGCCAGCTAGTGCCCCTTTAACAATGAGTCAATTTATGAATAATGATAACATGGATATATTTCTGATCCACATTTCCTTCAATTGAAATGGCTGTATTATGTTTGTAGTTATTAATATAACAGGTACATTAATTAGCGATATAATGAAATTTGACATTTACGTAGAACCGCTTATGGATATCATAGACATAATAGATGTAACTGTTATACTTTCTGAAATATAGCGTATATAAAGTGTATAAACAATCATAGACTATTATGATCAAAAACATATGAGAATGTGGAGCAAAGGCAATTAAAAAAGAAGATATTTTGAAAATTTTCACATGCATACTTCACATGTTCTTACTCTATTTGCAGGGCATTTAATTTGCTTGTAAATGGAAAAAATCAATTTTATTTGCATGTTCTAATTGAATGCACAACTTCTCACAAAATCAATAAGATGAGTCATTAACGTAACTAACTGACACTTTAACAAATAACCGCCTCGGTGGTGTAATGGTTAGCGTGCTCGCCTCGAGTGCGGTAGGTCGTGGGTTCGACCCTCGGCCGGGTCACACCAAAGACTTGAAAATTGGTATTTGCTGCTTCTCCACCAAGCACGCGGCATTAAGGAGTTAGAGCAAAGACTGGTCGGCCCGGAGTCAGAATAATGTGTCCGGGTAAGGTGACATGTCTTCCTGCGAACTGTTACCTTGTGAGCTAGCACGTTAAAAATCCGGCTTAGCGTGTCGGTCTAGTACAAAGCGGGGTTAATATTCATTTATCATTATCATGTTCTCGTCCTGAATATGCATCTGACTTGCCACTGGACGTTAAACAACCATCCATCCATCCATCTTTAACAAATATAGTGGAAGATAAACAGTTGTTCCATTTGTTGAATTGGGTGTATCTTAACTACCTATAATACGTTTCATTTAAGTCGAATACGAATAAATAAACTGGTACTATTTTCAACTTTTTCATCAGTAATTAATTTGCTTAAAATTTATATACATACTTGGAAGCGGAGACTGTAGATTATATGTTGCGGATTCTGATGAATGCAAACAAGTCCACGTTCCATTTTTAGAATTTTCTATTGTCAGATTCATAGAGACAATTTTTGAAGTCTCGTTTACAGCTAATGTGTAACCAGTAGCCGAATCGCAGGTCGCTGCAGAACCGGGTTCGGGGGGATAGCAAGATCCAACAGTTGCACGTGCAGGATTGGTAATTGATACCGTATGTACTATAGAATCGAGAGAACATTCTAGAGTCCACTGTTCATTCTCCCAGGGAACATTTCTGGGACCTAGAGTTAGTAAACCTAAAATCAGAAATAATATAATAAAATGTGCAAATTGCATAACTTCACGCTAATCACACTTCAGGTAAATAAAACAGCATCAACATAGATTGTTTCAAATATAGATAAAGCAATTAAAAGTGTGTATTATATACTAGTCAACAAAAGAAACGATACACGACCTTTTTTGGAATTCAAGATAAAGTTTTCATTATATACGACCAATATTACAAATGGTAATACCGAATGACCACGGAACAATAAATCCGTTTACAAAAAATAATGTTTTACTTCCATGACGTCGGATTGGGCGAAATTACTTTTTTGGACAAAAATAACAAAAAACGACAAATCTAAAATCAGAAGTTCCAACTAATGATGCCAACTTTTCATTTAAAGGTAAAGACAATATTAGCCATTCATTTGTTTTTCTAAAATTATACAGTTTCTTCGTTTATCTGTAAAGCAAAATTCGGCCCCATAAGAAATCTGTAAAATGTATACACTATCTTTTCATTTACCATATACAGTATATGAAAAGTGAAATTCAAATACACGGTACCAAACTTAAAACTAATTTGAAAGGTTCCAAATTTACAGTGTGGTGTTTTGATATCTATAGCATTTTGCTCCAGTTGGAAAAGTTTTAGGGAAAGTTACTCCTTCGTGAATTAATGACAAGTACAAAGAGTTGGGACGAGCCTCTTCCGGAACTTATGCGTGATAAATGGGAACACTGGAAAGATTCTTTACAAGGACTACATCAGTTGTCAATTCCACGCTCTTATGCAACTTTCTCATGGGGAGACATGAGTCAAAGAGAAGTATACGTTTATTGTGATGCATCAGAGAAAGCAATCGCTGCTGTTGCCTTTCTTAAAGCTACAGACTCAGAAGGTGAGGTTCACGTTGGATATATCATGGGCAAGGCTAAGGTTGCACCATTGCACGGACATAGTATTCCCAGATTGGAACTTTGTGCCGCCGTGTTGGCAGTTCAGATATCTGAAACCGTGTCTACTGAGCTCGATATTGATATAAATTTGTTTCGTTTCTTCATTGATAGCAAAGTGGTGCTTGGTTACATTCACAATACTACAAGGAGGTTATATATGTATG
Organism: Mytilus edulis; assembly: GCF_963676685.1. Lineage (NCBI taxonomy): Eukaryota > Metazoa > Mollusca > Bivalvia > Mytilida > Mytilidae > Mytilus > Mytilus edulis. Next base: position 76,671,615 of record NC_092348.1, read on the forward strand.
GTACGAACCGTGTGTCAAGAATAAGGAAGTTGCCAAAACCCAACCAGTGGTCATACTTACCTACTGAATTAAATCCAGCAGATGCAGCTACCAGATCCGTTCCGTCAGATAAACTACAAGACAGTATGTGGTTAAATGGTCCACCAACGCTAAATGAATCATCAAAGGATTTAGTTGATACCGACTTTCCGTTATTGAACACATGAAGGACAAAGAAATTCCACCAAACGTACAAGTTATGAAAACAGGTCTACAGGAGAGTACGTCATACGCTTGCACTTACTCATCGTATTGAGAGGTTCTCTGTTTGGAAAATTCTAGTTAATACGTTCAGACGTTTGAAAATCTTTGCTAAGACATTTCAGAAAGACAAAACCGATGATTTATCAACATCATACAACGCTACCGAAAACTTTATTATAAGCAATATCCAGAGCGAAGTGTTTTCGATAGAAATTAATTGCCTTAGGAACAAATTACCCTTACCGAAGACTAGCCGAATTCGAAACTTGAATCCGTTCATAGATGATATTGGAATGTTGGGTTAAGGTGGTCGAATTAGTAGAGCAGACATTGATTACAAACTAAAACATTCTCTTATTATTCCAGGAAATAACCATATCGCTATTCTATTGATCCGTCATTATCACAGTGAGGTTAAGCATCAAGGCCGTCCCTTTACGGCAGGAGCACTCAGAGATGCTGGTTTCTGGATAGTTTGTGAGAAAAGATTAATCTCGTCGTTGCTACACAAGTGCGTTATTTGCCGTAAGTTACGTTAGTTCGGCCGATTGGTGCAGATATAGAGCCGAATTGCTCACTTGATGAGGAAAGCATGAAACGTTGCATAGTAGTTCTTGGTTATATACTCTTTAATTTCAGCTATGGACCCACTCTGTAAAATCCAATATGGCTGCCATTTTCAAGATGGCGGAAAAACGGTATAAATATTAAGATTGTCCTAAAGATATTCTATATAATTTTGGAAATTAAAGTAATGATTCTTTAAAAATGGACTTCATGTTCTTGAATTTGTTATCAATTAATTTAAAAATTAAAAAAAAAGGTTATTTCAATAACACATACATTTGCAAATATGGCTGCATATACAAAAACAAATAGTGAAATTCAAATGTTAATCAATATGTTACATGTCATTGTAATTGTTCTTTAAACGCTTTCAGTTTTAATGGTTGGAATGAAATAGGTTGAAACGAGTCGATTGAACATTTATATAGGTCGGTTAAATGTGGTGGAATAGTAGGTGACTCATCCCAAATTTGAGGCAGTGCCGAGGGCACCTTGTCTCGTGTCTCTTCAATGTCACGTCATACGTCACTTATCGCGTTTTCAGCTGCGGTACCCACTACATCGTCAAATTATTCTATGTAATCAATAGGTGTACCTTTCTTCAGGCGGATTAGACGATTGCCATAATTTAAAATGGTTTAGGGGTAACTATTTCCTTTTCCAACTATGTGCGAAACCAATTCGCAACTATTCAGCGAGCATGGTCCGCACTTTTATTAGTTTTAATGGTAACAGTCATTTTTTAGTTGGGCGGAACGTGATGGTTCGTTTTATGCAAACTTGCTGAGTTGAAATCTCGTTTCCGCTGATAACAAATGCCGCATTTATCACCTTATTGTTGATGGTAATTGTGGGAGTACTCAGGTTTATCATTACGCCCAGTGTGCCCGAAATATCTAGCCTAAGTATAACATCGTCTGTTAATGGCTCTTTGCACACATCCCATTGTATGTTTATAGATATCGGAAGATGTGGTGTGAGTGCCAATGAGACAACTCTCCATCCAAATAACCGTTTATAAAAGTAAACCATTATATGTGAATGTACGGCCTTCAATACGGAGCCTTGGCTCACACCGAACAATAAGCTATAAAGGGCCCCAAAATTACTAGTGTAAAACCATTCAAACTGGAAAACCAACGGTCTAATCTATCAATGTCAAGAGTCGTTCTTTATAATCTTCCCAATAGCGTTACGTTCTCAAAATCTCCATTTTCTGCCGGAATTAATTTCTCATTTAATAATGTAATCATTGCAACTGTGTCCACAATCATGCTCACATTCTGGTCATGTATAGTACCTCGTACTGCTAAGCTCTTTCAAATGGTTCGTCTGCTGACAATATCGGACGAGGCCGTGGGCCTCTGTTCGATTTTGTGATGAGGTGATGTTTTATGGCCAAAAGACTTTGAAATCGTGCGTTGGCATACTGGCCCGACCATTTGCTGTTTAAAAACTCCTTTGTTGGGGTTACACTTTGATTTGCTCTGTATCCTGGTGAAGGTGACCGTTGTCAGAAATGACCGGGATTTCTGGTGTTTGTCCGTGGAGGTGCTAACCGTTTTCTTTAGGGACTATATGATCTCTAGCTCAGTGGGGGTGTTGCTGATCGATAAGCATACATTTTTAAAGCTTGGGTGTATTTCTAATTGACGATCTACCGCGATTGTATTGCTCAGGAGATCTTCCACGTGTATATTGATCAGGTGATCTTCCATTGAACTGGTGATCTTCCATGATTATTTGATCAGAGTCCGAGGTTATATTGATCGGCCAATCCACGGTTATGCTGATTAATTGAAAGCATAACATCAGCTAGTTTTGTGACAATTTGTGTGAGGTTACGCACCTCATTATCCAAAGAACTGCTCATATTTCCTTTATCGGTCGGTTATACTGCGCCTTCAGCAAAGTAGACTTGTCGATGGTCATAATTGGCACAGGTTTTCAATTGTTTTAAAGCCTTGTTGAATGTTTCTGGGTTCCTCTCTATTACATGCCTTGAAGAATCTTTGTATTTACATCTTTGGAGGAATGCTTCGGTTCCAATCTGGTTTGATCGTCTTTCTTGCTGAAGCGCTGCTCTAAATGAATGCTTGTTTTAAGGCCTTGGAATCCTCATCTGTGTTTACCTTGCGAACGTACTCAAAGCCAACATCGGCCTGGCAATCTGGGGCCGACACATTTTTCCTGCTTTCCCATTGTAATCTACCGGCAGTTCGTTCAAATTGGTAAATGCACGCCTTCCAATTCAAGGATCCTCTTCAATTTAGTTTTTGCATTTTTTGGAGCTGTGAGACTTCGGCTCCAGTTCCTTGCACCAATATTTTCTTGCCATCGGGTATATTCTCTCTCCAATGAGGAGTCTGAAGAAGAGCTGTTGCTACACTCTATTGGTTTCCTCTGCCCTTTCCTAGATCGGTCCGTGAAGTCAGCTTGCTGTTATGGGAAGCCTGTTAGAGCTCCAGTAGCTGACGAGGTTGTCATAATTGGAGTGATAAATGTGGGGTTTGCCATTGACTCGACGGGGATGATACCGTAAGTAGGCACTGCATTCAGCATTGGAAAAACTTGATAGAATTCACTTGCAGTCAACTGTTTCTGTAATGGTATGCTGCTCTGAACCAAATATTATTGACTCAAAGTAGATGGTAAGTGTGCGTAAGAAGACACATCAGCCTTTTGCTGGTATCCTGAATAGTACTAGAAGTTTATAGAATTTTCTTAAATGAAGATTGTTGTTGAACAATTTGAACTGTCTTATGCAGGGCAAAGGGACCTGACATAGGACTTTTGACTTAAGGTGAAGACACCTTCAACAGAGTTGGCGCGGTTGATAGTTCATGCGAACTACAAATGGGGGAAGACCCTAGGCATGGATTTTGTTGTGTACTTTTGATAAACTTGTGTTGTACTGGCTAAGGTCAAATTTTGGCTAAGATGATGTGTCCATTGCAGGAATTTTAACTTCTTTATTTTGATTGTCCACTAATTCATTTACAACAGATGCCAAGTGTTGGAAGGTACCCTGCTGTTCAAATGCAATTTTGAATTAAACTGTGTCTCCTACCTCAGTTGTTGTCAGTCTGTCCATCCGTCTCACCACAACATTGAATATCTTATTGGTCTGACCATCAATTCCACCAAGCAATTACCACTAGCCTTGTGGTCTATCCTGTCTTCAGACTGCTGAAGTTGCTGATATATTGTTCCCATCTGTTCGTTGTTAATATTCATTGCCTCTTTCTGTTCAGCTTGAACCGTAATGACATATTTTATCAATTAGCGATTCGCTCTGTTTTATATTGCGGTAAATCTCAGCTGTTCTTTGCGCATTAGATTTTCTATATGCTAAAATTCTTGGTACAATTGTTTAATAGTTATTTCTGAGCTGTCCTCTGTTAAAGCGTCTTCAGCTGTGGGTTTCTCCATGTCCCCATGTGATTCAGTTTCTGCCATTTCAATGTTCTTGTCCTTGTCCTCAATTCCTGCCATTTCACTGATACTAGTATGTGTTTAAATGATTCTCAATTCACATTATAATATCTCAAATTGCAAATTATTGCGGCCAAAGAAATAACAGAGGCACTGAATAATATCTTAATGCAGATCAATCCAAAATCACAGCTTTTATGTGTGACCCAAGACAACAAATAGTGCAGCTTTTAATGAAAGCTACTACTGCTGTTTTTTATGAAAGCTACTAGTTTGTGTATGAAATGACAAGCAAGGCAAAATCAAAAGGGACAGAACTTGGACAGATACTAAATGACACTATACATCAATAAAATGCTTATATTCAGGTCAATTCTCAATAATGAATATTTGCTTATTTTTCAAGTCGGCCATTTTGAAAATAGCCGCCATTTTGTATTTCAAATATAGATCACAACAAAATATTGCTAAGAACATCAAGTCATTCAAATATGTTGATTTTTGTGCTTCCACTGTGGTTTGTGCAATACTGAAAAATATTTTAGAACGGACGGCAGCCATCTTGAAATAAGCCGCCATATTGAATTTTGAGGGTGGGTCCATAGCTAATATTGCTTTGTACACAAAAATGTCCCATCATGCAAAAATTGGTGCTTTCCTCATTATTTGAGCAATTTTTTCACCGATCGGCCGGACTGGCAAACAGGAACAACATCTTATGTCTGATTTACCTGCAGATCGGTTATCTCCGAGTCCACTGTTCTCATCAGTGGGGATAGATACATTCGGACCGTGGTCGATAGTGAAAAGAAAAACAAGAGGTGATCAAGCCAACAGTTAACGTTGGGCTTTATTATTCCCGTGTTTGTCAACAATGTCTATAAACATCGAGGTTGTCGAAGAACTGAGTTCGTCATCATTCATTAACGCTCTACGAAGATTCATTGCCTTACGAGGAAGTATTAAGGAAATTCGCTCAGACCGAGGAACCAATTTTGAGCGTTCAGTAAACAAGTGAACATTGCTTCGATTAATGTAGAAGAAGGGTCAGTTCATAAATTTCTTGAAGATAAACAGACAGTGTGGATTTTCAACCCCCCACATTCCTCACATATGGGAGGAGTGTGGGAACGCATGATTGGCATAACCCGAAAAATTCTGGATTCTATGATTTTGGAAGTACAATCGAAAAATCTAACACATTAAGTGTTAATTACCTTTTTGGCATAGGTGTGCGCCATCGTAAATGGTAGACCGATCGTTCCGGTATCGTCTGACCCGGAATCGCCTTTAATACTTAGTCCGGCGATGTTACTCACTCAGAAACCCGGCTGTTACCCTGCACCTATAGGAACAGTTGATACAAAGGATCTGTATAAAGCACAGTGGAAACAGATATTTTCTGGCAAAGATGTAACAAAGAGTATCTTCAAACTCTACAAACACGTCGTAAATGGACAGATTCTTCTCCGAATGTGAAGCAAGGAGATATAGTATTAATTAAGGACAAAAACGTTTCGAGAAATGAGTGGCCAACATGCATTATCGTTAATCTTCTACCAGGTCATGATGGACGAGTTAGAAATTTAGGCAGAGGTCCGAGTCACAAGAAATGGTTCAACTTACACCAGACCTATTTCCGAAATGGTGCTGTTGCTTAGAGTGTAGACTTTGAACAATGACTTTATCAAACATTATTCCGTTGTCCATTTGCAAGATATGCTAGGGATAAGATTTCTTTTTGTTCATTCATAGTTCATAACTTATTGATTTGTATATGTTTAATATAGTGATATTATATATTAATATCAGGTGAGGAGTGTTCTGTAACATTTTTAAATGCTTTCCATAGATACTTTTTATGTGATTATCTCCCTTAAACAACACAACTCGTGTATGCTCGTTTCAGAACTTTGGATAAATTTTTGGCGTATTTTTGTCCACCACACTGTAAGTTATGCTATTTTTGTATTATTATGTATATTTCTATATGTACCGCTAGTTCCATAATGATTTCTATGACGATTTGAAGTAATTTCACGGTAAAGCCTTTGCAAACATCAGATTTTGATTATCATTTTTGGGCATTTAAGCAAGTTAAATACATTTTATAGTAGTCCAATCCCCTTTTTGTGTAAGTATTTGGCCTGGATCGCCCTCTAAAATTTGTATTTTTTGCTTTGTAAAGTGTCCCCTTTTTCGATTAAATTTTTGTATGGAACACCATTTGTGTCATAAATATTTGTAAACATTTTTTTGACATTGTATTGAAAATCGTATTTTTATCTACGTACTATGTGTTTGTTAAATTACTTAAGGTTGTTTTTATTTTATCTTTTGTAGTTTTTACCTTTGACATCCAATAAAGATGTGGTTGGAGAACTTTGTGCTTTTTTCAATGCATGTTGGATTCAACCGGTTAAACTAACTGTCACCTCCGGGATCGGACAGAACAGTAAAAAAGTATGACGATAAAATAAATCGACATGGCTGATTCAGAAAAACGTCTGCGGACTCATACAGAGCAGGGAGCAGAAATTTACGAAACAACACGAGATAAGTACATCATTTCTCTCGAAGATTCATGGAAGCGTGTAGACAACAGTATGCATACCGCTTTACAGAAAAGTGAACCGAAGGACATTTCTAACCCAAGAAAAGAACTTTCTCGACAATATGAGATATTTTGTAAAATTTCAGAGGAAGACTGTATTGTAAGGACAGATCATAGGCAATGAAGATGCTTGCCATGGAATTCATTGTTAATTTGCTTTATCATATCTTTTGACAAGTGAGTTTCTTGTGCCTTTAAAATGTCGCATTTCTGTTGTTGAAACCAAGAAAATAATCTAAAGCGTTTTTCCTTTCTCGCTTAACCTTGACAATTAAGTGAACAAATGTGAAAGATTTTTGTTTTCATTATATAGCAAATTCAGTGGCGGATCCAGAAATTTTCATAAGTGGGGGCCCACTGACTGACCTAAGAGGGGGCCCGCTCCAGTCACGCTTCAGTGATTCCCTATATAAGCAAACAAATTTTTTCCCAAAAAGGGGGGGCCGGGCCCCCCCCCCCCCCTAAATCCGCCTCTGAGCAAATTAACCTGACGATATCGGGATATGGGTATTTAGTCGGATCTTAACACGTACTTGTGATTTGTTTAAAACCGGTTTTAACGAAGAAATGTCGAAATGTTTAGAACTTAATTAAATCTGTTTTGGGGTAAGATGGTGCAAGCATACGATTTTTATTGCGTCTTACACTTTGAGAAGCGAATAATCTTTAGCTACTTTATTTAAATATTGTGTAAAAACGTAAATTATGAGCTATGAAAGTCAAGTGGTTGTCATTTTACTGAGGAAGTTTTTAAAAAATGCAAAGAAATACTTTAACAGTGGGTTAGATTTCATTAGTCTTTACTATCTATAGATTAACAACTTTTGGTTATATTTATAATTTAGAATTATCATTGAAGGTGGAGCGTGATTGCACAGTTAATTAATATATTGATGTGCCATTTGTATGCAAGAGTGACATTTCGTTGTATTATGTGCCAATTCGAAAAAGTTATGCGAGTATTATCTCCCTTTAACAGGTTCATTATTTTATAATTAAGTTTAGGTTTCTGATATTAATTTGAATAGTTACAAAATGTATCGATTCAATATATTTCAGTTTTTGTTATTGGTGTATCAAAAACATTGATGTACGAATATAATTTCATAAATTTGAAAAAGACTTTATGTAATGATTGAAATCCGTATTAATTATCTTCCCTTCATGATAGATTGATTGGGAAATCAACCAAAGTTACAGAGAGGGACTTGCAAGCAATTTTTAATTGTAGCTTATTTAACGTTAAAATAACTTTCCACTATAAACAAATGTTATTTTATACAAATATAAGGACCTTGTTAGCTAAATCTACAAATTGTATTAGATATTATGAATTTTTAGTACAATAGATTAATATGCTACATTATAGTATTAAAGAAGTTCAATTGTTAATCCACTGTGTCTAAACCACACCGGCAAAATTTGCTCGGACTCGATGGTATCTAACATCTGGCACAATGACGGAACACCAATAGACAAAAGAAAGGTAGGTTTCTCCTTATTTTTTTATTTTTTTTATGATATCGAAATAGGTCATGTCAAAATGGAACTGGCCGGTTTCGTCAATGTATACAACCCGGTTTCGTCATAGATTTCAAAATGCATAACCCGGTTTGGTCAAATAAAAAAAAATCATAATTGCATTACATTATAATTGATTATTTAACTTCAGCGTTCAAAAGGAGTTTTGTGGGTCGTTGGAAAACAAGTTCGTTCACCGGACAACGGCTTATTATTTATATGAGTCTCGGATTCAAATAAATGACAAGCAAAAACTTGAATTCCTACTCTTATAGAACACAAATATTTTAATTTACTTTGCATTCCGAAATTTTTTAACAGCATATTGAGATTAAAGCTCTCTAAATATGCGTTTTCTATATGAGTTATGGGAAAATATGTTGAACATGTTTATACTTGAAATTAAAGTTAACGGTCTTAAAAATCGAAACACACAATTGGTATGTGATTTTCTCGCACAAAAGGATGGACATGCACCTTTATAAGTAATCTAATCATTCTATGTATGTAATTTTTTCCACAATCGTTAAAATAAATCTTCTTAAGGATAAACGTTGATAATAAGACAACTGTATATGCATGCATAATCGACATAGAACATGAATGTAGGATTACAACTACCATGCATTAAAATAGTTTTTTTTATCCCTTATTGTAACTATACTGCTATGTACAAATTAGTATAATAGTCTCAGGTCATCGACAAAATTCAATAATAATTATTTTGTTAACATTACTAAAAAAAAAACGAGTCTGTACTGTCGCCGTTGTGTTATGATGATCGTACACTAACGTTGGTCAATATATTTTGACAATATATACGGACAGACGGATTCAGTTTATTTCAAATTGGACGTAATTCGAACAACTTTTACATACCGCCGAGCGTATGTCTATCAACATGAAAAGTTCATACAAATTCCAAGCGACAACAACCCGACCATAGAGCAGAAAACAGCCGATGGCCACAATGGGTCTTCAATGAAGCGAGCAACTCCCGCATCCGGTTGCGTCCTTTACCTGGCCCCTTAATAAATATTTATACAAGTTCAGTGATAGTGGACTTCATAGTAAACTGCGAATACATGTATATTTATTATATTTAAGGGATAATTTTAACTATGATACAAGTTTTGGCACACATCGCGCGCATTTACTATACAGGCTCTGTCATCGGACGAGTTAAGGTTTTTTCATCATTTTTTATTATTTGTACTTTTGTTGTACTGTTTGAGTCTTTGACAACACTTTGACTCAGTCCATTCCCGAATCACACGCTTGTAATTCCATGGTTGTTATAGCTTGCTTTCATGCAGTTTGTGTGTTTTTCTCATTGTTTAAGGCATACGCTGACCTAAACTTAATTAATTCAACATAATTTTTGTGTCTAAAAGAAAGTTGTCTCATTGTCAATGTTTATGGGATAAGTGGTTACCGTCACTTCTTCTTTATAAAACCTAGATATAAATGACGGTCATGTTTTGCAAACCAACTTTTATTCACATTGAAAATACAAAACTGTCAGATATTGTGTTCGAAAGTTATCTTGAAGTTTCAATTGAATTTGAACTGTACAAAAAATGAATTTGAACTGTAAAAATAATGTGAAAAACATGCCTATGAAAATAAATGTGCCTACCAGAAACGGGGAGAAAGTTACAAATCTCACTGCTATGTTATGGATGCTTAAGTGTGAAAACTCGCTTTAGTGCGCAAGTAACATAGTATATATAGTACCAGAAAATCTGGCAGGACTGCATGCATGATTAATTTGTGCAGAACAGTATAGACTATAGTCGGTTTGGGACTGTTCGTCAATGATTGAATGCATAAATGTATTAACAATTGATAGTAAATATTGTAAAGTAAGTGTATATAATATAGTAAATTAAAATTATGGCACAATCAAAACACATCCTTTTATTTTTTATCTTTACATACTACTATTATAAACAAAGAAAATATAATAATGTTACAAAATAATTAGATACCAGTGTTTGCTATTCAGTATTTATATTCCATTTAAAATTAGTTTGAAGTTAAGTGAAATAAGGGATACGCCTTTCATTAGGAAAATGTGTATTATCATAATTAACTATGTCCAAAAGTGCCCGTTTAAAATAGATTTTAACACGCCAAGTTTACTTTACAATAAATATATATTTAAATTCTCGAAAGACAATGTTCAGATCCGTGCCAAAGTTTCTTTTCATAAATTGTTTGTTAAAAAAAAAACCAAAAAAACCGGGTGATATATATAGACGAAACCGGGTGATCGTGTAGTAACAACATTGACGAAACCGGTTTATTTTATAAAATAGTGCCTAACAAGATTTTGTGAGGTAGACGAAATTGACTTTAAAACGATCGTATTGACTTTTGATGTGCAGAAATAGTTAGATCGGACATATTTTGACTTTAGTTACTTACTTCTTAAGTTTGGGATTAATTGTAATCAACATATTCCAATGAGACTGAAAAATGCTTTTTTTTATTATGATAAATAATAATTTTACCTGCCGTAGTCGTGCGTAAAATATATTTCGGTATTTCTCTTACGAAAATGACTTGTTTAATGGAACAAAACGTATTATTTGTAAACTTTCTCTTTACTCTTCACAATAGGCTTTTAAAAAATAACCTTTCAACTGTATATTACAAAATTTTTGTGAAAATCGAATAATTGGCAATTCTTACCTTTCATACCTCAACTTTCATTGATAAAACATAATATTGACTCGTCCAGTGTCCAGTTTGAAGGTCATTTTAGTTACCGTACACATTCATGCACGTTCTAATTAATCAATTGTCATGTATGAAAAGCATAAACAAGTTTGAAGGTAAACAAATAACAACTTAATCCAATCAAATTGCCTACGATTCAATAACAATGACCAGTCCACATCATAAAAATGTATAGGGGTAAACTGGGTAGGGAGAAAATGTCAGATATATTAAGTTCATTATTTTGCAATAACGAGTAAAAATTTGTTAACCAATAGATTTGTTATAATTTCATAAACATGTCGTTATGTATTGGTATAGTTTTTGGATCTTTCATTAGCGTATTTAAGGCTGTAGAAAGTTTGGCCTTCAAAAGTCAACATAATCATTGACGTTATAAAGAAAATTCGCCTTTTTAAAACATTGAATGTTTCACAAATAATACGCGACAACAAAGCAAAATCATTTCTTAAAACACTGCAAAAAAAATAATTCTGATTGATGCAGTGGTATTGTCATAAATTGCACTGGAGTGAACAGTGGTACATCAAACGTCGAATTCCCTCACACAATGTTATCACACACTATAATTTGACATGACCCTTTTCTTTCGTTCCATACACAGAAATACAATTATGGAGATGCTCATAATAACTAAATTTGCAATCTCCGTGTCAATATCTATCTTCCCGTACCTTTCCTTCCGTACAATGTGAACAATTTAACGAGAAATTAAACAATTTCAAGGCAAGGTTCACTCAATTCGTCATTTTGACATGCATTTTGACTTATTTCTCCGTTAATATAGAACGGTTGTAGAAAATATTGCATCTCACAATAGAAAATAGTTGTATATGTATATATATTCTTCGATATCATAAAAAAAAATAAAAAAATAAGGAGAAACCTACCTTTCTTTTGTCTATTGGTGTTCCGTCATTGTGCCGGATGTTAGATACCATCGAGTCCGAGCAAATTTTGCCGGTGTGGTTTAGACACAGTGTAATCTCTTAGGCCGTGATCACACCAAATTCCATGTACAGTAAACTTGTTTACAATTAGTTTAATGAACTGGACATTGGTTTCACATTAAATTTGTTCACATCTATACACCTTGTTTAATTACCTGTACATAAGATTTGTTCACATTTTGTAAACTCTATGTCATTTAAATTTTCATAACGTAGAATTGAATGAAACGTTTTCTGACAACTTTTCTAGCAGTAAGGGAACGACCATTTGACTCTAAATAGGTGGGATGGAAATATTCCGAATCCCAATTGGATAAAGAAAACAGTTCTGGTTCTACAGTTGATAAAAAATAATCTGAATCAAGAGTTTCCCCATACATTATAGTGTTAAATGTTGAAGAAAAAAAATTTGATTACCAGCATCGAAAAAAAACCCGGAATAAAACGTTTGCGCGGCCAAATTCTGACTCAGATAAATAAACAAAATACCCCCCACCCCCCTTTTTGAAATTAAGTGGTTGCTTCTTTGTGAAAGCAATTTTGATGATTTGCAGTAGTTTAAAGATAATAAATATGTCTCGATTAAGCATTACAAAACGTAGGCTGCAACACATGCTTACAGACGAAGAAGAAGGATTGATATACTAGGAACCACTATATTTCTATCTTTTCTGTTTGTTCAAATGGTATTTCCTCTCCAAGAAGTATTTGGCAAAGGGAGGGGGTAATGTTTTTTTTTACTTTTTAAGTGTAATTTCACGGATCCGAGATACTAGACAAAAAAAACATTTGCCTCACACTTTTTAAGTAATGCATTTATGAGTGAATCGTTGTTTGAGTAAAGACCAGTGGCAAATATTTCTGTGTAAGTCAAGTCGATTCGGAAAGACCTTAATTTTCAAATGAATTATGTGTTCGGCAATGATGCTGCTTTGATAAGGGCTTAATAAAGCTACGTTAAGTTTTATTTCTAAACAAAACAAATAAATACATCAAGTTGAGACAAACTTCTGTAAAGAACTTCATAAATAATTGCTATAAATATCAATTTTATTAAAACATCGTTTCTTCCTTAAATATGCACGGTGAAACTAATGTTTTAAATGCCTAGTTTTGTGTACACTTAATCTACACAAGGCCTACATCGAGTATCGACTGCATGTAGACAAAACATGATTTACACTACATGTAAACATTGAGTTTTATCAATGGGAACGTAATTTTGTTTATTTTACGTGTGAGTTACACTTACACAACACCGAGTTTAGGTCAATGTGAACACGGCCTTATACGATTTATTTAAATATATCAAAATGTATAAACCTGTTCTATGTATCGTGACCCAGATAAACACGAAGTTATTTTTAGACCTATAAATAGCACAGGTAAAGTTAATTTCTATTTTTAGTTTCATTACTGACTTTCCGAAAACGTCTTGTATTTTGTAAACATTAACATTGTCACATACTGTAATTTTGATAGCGTGAGTGGTTCTTGTGTATTTACAACTTTTATTTTCTTTTAAAGATATAGAATTAATCGTACCACGGAATGTTGTTGGCCAAATGACTTTACTTGAAGTGCTAAATTCTTAAAATGTGTGCACAACGAAAAAGTGTGTGATATTTAAGTTCAAGAACAGGTGGATATTTTTGACTGTTTCTCTGATGTTTAGCAAAAATAGCTGTGTAGAAATATGTTCATATCCTGAAGAAAAGAACATCTGAAGATTGTCATTTACCGAAACTGTACTCTTATAATTAAAGAAGACTGGCTGTTTTTTTACTTGATTTCAAGAATATCTTTTGACAAAGGATTAATGTGTGCCTATAAACAAATTCTAGATGGCTATGTGAAGTAAATTTGATTTTTCCCATGGTGATCCTGCATTTCATTAATTTAGTGCTCCAACCAATGAAGCAATTTTCATTCTTTTTAGATGTGCGTGGAACGAATTTTTTTATCCAAGCAGATTTACCAACTTTAAATTCATAGTCTATACATTTTTCATTTACAAATAATTTCATATATGCTGTATTTACTACATTTTTAAATAAACAACTATTCTGATATTTCTCTTTTGAATGTATGCTATCTACAATATAGACATCACATTCACAAATTACAATTTTGTTGACTTGATAAACACAGTTTATGTTTATGATACAAAGTAAACAAAGATATATATACAATATATACAATATAAAAAACATGAAGATTTGTAACTGATAGTTGTAATTAAGATGAGCTTAGGATTTAGTTTTTTTCACAGGTTCTTCTCTCCAGTGAAGCTCATCAGTAGGAGTACTTGCTGTTTGTTTAGTACGTGTTTTTTTTTTCTCTTCGTTGGTTTTATTTGATGGAGTTCTAAAGGCTTCTGCTAGGAAACGTTCCATGCTCGGCTGATCTTTATTTGTATTTTGTTTGTCTGTTTTATTTTTTGCTCGTTTAGCTTTTTTGACATGTCGTTTTGCCTTTTTTTCACTTAGGTTTGAATGATCATCAAGATTGTTGCTTGCCTGTTTGTTGAAAGTGAAGCTAGGCGTTTTATGTTCTGCATCAGCTGCTTGGGTTGTTTGTGACACATCCTGTTGACAGATTTCTGGATGTGTGGGAATGTCTGAATCTGATTCTGATTCAGATTGGCTATCTTCACTAGAAGAATCAGAGTCTGCATTGCAGTATTTGGCTGTTTGACCAGATTTCCCACATGTCTGACATACCCAATCATCTGGGCAAGTAGAGCAATAGCTTGCTTTATGACCGCTGCCACCACATGTTCGACACACCCAATCGTTTGGGCATTCATAAAATTTATGTCCCTCTTGTAGACATTTATTGCATGTAATGTTTGTACGGGTGTCAACTTGACCTCGATGGAGTACTACTGCTTTGTATTTACCTATAAATAATGTTTTTGGCAAAGGATTTGGTATTGGGTCACATATCGAAATGCGATCGCCAGTCTGACAATTTGTTACACGTCCATCAACTCGTAGCATTTCACGACATAATGTATGTACTACACAGTGACTAACTTCAAGGGCTCTTTGAATTTGACCGTCTTCTGCTGAGCAAGGTATATATTTTTTTCTTACGAATATTGTTAGGATTTTCATTTTCAGCAGTTTTGGGATTTCTAGTATATGTTTGTATTAGCTTTTTACGAATAACAATACCATTTTTAAATGTTTTATCCCGGTCTTCATGATTGTCAAAATATAATCTCCATAATCCCCTAACCCTTTGTAAAGCTTTCAAATGACTGGGGTCTACAAGATGTTCAACAGCTCTGTATAGCTCGATATGAGTCAGGTACTGATCTTGTGTGGGCTTACTAGAACCAAATAAGTCTTGTTCCAAGATGAAGATTGGTTTAACTTCACTTACTGACTGGTCATTTGACGATTGGTCCCTAGGAGAAACTGCTTCAGCATCAGACTTGGACGAACCTTTTGGATCTACATTTGCATCCGCCATTTTGAAAATTGAGACGACTTCTAGACTTTGAATCTCTCAATTATTAACATCAATGTACATTAAATCGCACCTAAAACTTAGCTACGAAAGGAATATTGTATATTCTATGCAAGATACGCTCAAAAACTTTTAAGAATCACTTCATTAAATATTACAATAGTGCAAACGCTGATATGTCTCGCCATCTATACTAATCATTGATATTATGTTGATAGTCCTAAGTATAAAGCTAAGCTTTATTACAACTGTCACATAATCTTAACATTAGGCAAGATAACTAAACAAAGACCAATGAACCTTGAAAATGAGGTCAAGGTCAGATGAACCATGCCAGGCAGACATGTACAGCCAACAATACTTCTATACAACATATATAGTTGACCCATTACTTATAGTTTAAGAAAAATAGACCAAAACACAAAAACTTAACACTCTGCAATGAACCGTGAAAATGAGGTCACGGTCAAATAAAACCTGCGCTACTGACAAAAAGATCATAAAATATTTCCATACACCAAATATAGTTGACCTATGGCATATAGTATTAGATAAAAAGACCAAAACTTAAAAACTCAACTTTGACTACTGAACCATGCAAATGAGGTCAAGGTCACATGACATCTGCCCGCTAAACATATACACCTTACATTCATTCCATACAACAAATATAGTAGACCTATTACATATAGTATGAGAAAAACAGACCAAAACACAAAAATTTTACTATAACCACTGAACCATGAAAATGAGGTCAAGGTCAGATGACACCTGCCAGTTGGACATGTACACCTTACAGTCCTTCCATACACCGAATATGCTAGCCCTATTGCTTATAGTATCTGAGATATGGACTTGACCACCAAAACTTAACCTTGTTCACTGATCCATGAAATGAGGTCGAGGTCAAGTGAAAACTGTCTGAAAGACATGAGGACCTTGCAAGGTACACACATATCAAATATAGTTATCCTATTACTTATAATAAGAGAGAATTCAACATTAAAAAAAAATTGAACTTTTTTTTTCAAGTGGTCACTGAACCATGAAAATGAGGTCAAGGACATTGGACATGTGACTGACGGAAACTGCGTAACATGAAGCATCTATATACAAAGTATGAAGCATCCAGGTCTTCCACCTTCTAAAATATAAAGCTTTTAAGAAGTGAGCTAACACCGCCGCCGCCGGATCACTATCCCTATGTCGAGCTGTCTGCAGCAAAAGTTGCAGGCTCGACAAAAATCTGATTTTTTTCGAGGAGCTCTGCCTACCGTAGTTATGTCATGGACGCGTTCGAATTATCATTATTTTTTTTTGGTACATTCTCCCTTTTCTGAAACAATAGTATAGCATCGCTACATAGAAAGACACACTATAAAATATCAAATAGCTTAAATAAATCAAAAAACGTAGTAACACAAATTAACACAATGAACGAAAAAATTTAATCTGTGGTACAATGTAAATACATAGTGTATAAAAATAAGGGATGAATAATTAAAGTAAAAGTATAAAACTGCTGTGAAATGTTAAACAATTATAGAAAAGCATCAACTTTGAAAAAAGTACGTCATATTTTACACAGGTAAATGAAAATGATTTTGTTCTTACGTATACTTTTTCTGTCTATATAATTATCCGTTTAGGAAGAGCAAGATTTGTTTTTGTATGTCAATAACACCTATCTCAAAATTGGTACATGACTTTTAGGGGTGAATATCAGCAATAAAACTATAAAATTGGCGCTCGATAAAACGTCGTGTTCTTCATGTACAGGTGTCGGAACAATATTTAAGGAGAAAGGAAATAATTTTTATGTTCATAGTACGAAGAAGTGACAATCTGTAGCCATTGCAAATAATCAAAGCTGGTATATAGACCAGATACAGTTTATCATTAAATAAGAAAAAAACATTACAAATAGTATCAACAGGCCAAATTAACAAGAAAGTACGATTTGAGAGTACTCACAGTTACTGACAGCTAGTTAAAAGCCAAAACAATTAATAATTAAAAATCAGATGCATCAGAGACTGAAATCAAATAAAACACTTCCCAGGGATTTAGTATGTTAACGTCATGAACAAAAAAGACATGACTTAAACAATGCAAAAAATAAATGTATAGCTGGCTATACAGCATGGATTTTTTCAGTGTTGAAGGTCTTGTGGTAACCAATAGTTGCTTAAATGTACATCATTTGAACTGGTGTGTACTTTCTTCATTAGATATCATACCAAATCGCCTTATCTGTCTTACTATGGACAATTCGTATCTAGTTATACTTTGATTGATCAACAAGATAAACAATGTTTTCTTACATTCAGCCAGAACATAACTGTTTAAACTACACACCTTAAGAATAAGAGTGACAAAATTTGATTAAATTAGCCCAGTATAGTTTCAGAGGATAAAATTATTCTGAATGTAAACGAATAACAGACGATAATGCCATTGGTCAGTATCAAGCAGACATAGTTTCATAAAATAACATAAAAATCAAAAGAAATGTTGACCAAAAATATTTACCTCTGCAAAGACATCTTAAGCCTAGTAGATAGAAAATGACAAACTTAAACCAGCTGATCATCTGTAAAAGAAAAAGATAAAACAATGATAAAAACAAACGAATATGAACTAAATGAAAGATGAATGCATTTATATGTTAATAAAATTACAATCGTATACGTCAAATAATCTTACATTGGAATTAACAAATAAACAACTTGCCGCTGTTGTCGACACAATCACTACATGTACATTGTATGTACCACATTCGACAGAAATTAGGTTCTGACACATGCCCTTACTTGCTTTAAACATATAAACACTCCTGACAGTTTACAGTGTTAAAAGAGACAAACAATACAAATACTATATTACAAACGAAGTGGAAGGTGTAGAAGATGAAAATAAATAAAAGAGACTTTCTTTTATTACAAATATGCCTGCTGATTTGTCTTTTGTCAAAATGATAACAACAAACATTTCACGGAATTTTACAGATGTTCATTGCTCAATTAACAATTGGTATGCTATGTGTATGAAAGAATATCTCCACTATCTTCTCTGCAAAGCACATCTACTTGAACATCATATTTTTAAAGTAACATTATAATTATGTTTGCGTCAAAATGGCAGTACAAACGAGCGGAACAAATCTTCAAACATTTTAAAACACATAAAAAAATCAAACCTACGGAGGCAATCGTACGATATGATCAGTGTAGTCCACAAGGCAGCACCATAATGACACATTGAGGTATATAATTATATATATAATTTGATTGTTTCGCTTGAAGGAAGAAATTCGAAAAGCTGCTGCAACTTACTAGGTTTTTTTCGTATAAAAGAGTCCAAATAACGTACTTTAATTTTTTAACACTTTGACAGATAAACCCATAAACCCAAAACGTTATTCAGCTACATGTATACTCATTGTTGAGGAATATGGCAAACTGTTGTTTTAGTTTACACAATCATGTATTCGTATATATGACACGTCAAGTAACAAAAATTAATCTTCAAGATAACACAAACATGCACGAGTCATTTTTGGCATATTAGAGAATTATCGTTAGATGTTCTGAGGGCCAAAGGCCGGTTTATTTTTATGAAAGTCATCTGTTTTACCTTTGAGATGTTCGCTTTTTTCGTGGGTGGTTTTTTTCTGCACAATAGGCAAGGAAAAATTTACTATCTATTAAATACACTATTATTTCCCGCATAAAGTGCATTAAATGTTGCAGAATATTCATATCAATCTTGTGTTATCATTTTAAGTTCTTGCCAGGCTAGAATACATGTATCATTTTTGTTAAATATAAAATTTCCAGCAGAAGTTAACACTGTGTTAGACTCAAAACTCTGTGCGGCTCAACATTATATACGACAAATTGGTCATACATGTCACTCTTTTAATGTTCATGTCGTTCTTTTTATAATAGTTGTCAAAAAATTGTTAATAACATTTTTTTCGAAATAATTTGTTTTTGGTGAGTTGATGTTGTTATTTACATGATTTATTTTCTTTGAAATTTCTGTTTCTTCTTCCTTGACTTTATTATTGGGTAACAAATTATAACGTACTCTATAGGCACATTTTGGTAATTTAAAAGTAAACGACTTCTTGTTCTCTCTTTTATTAATGTTATTAATATAGTCGAAACATTTTGACATACCACACAAAGAGGAAATAACGGAATTGAATTAACAGAAAGTACACAATGAAGGATTGGAAATCCAGTTCGGCCACAATATGATCATATAATTTTAAAACATTTAAAATAACTTTCCCCAAAATAAAAATATATAAATATACTTAAACGCCTTTCATAAAAACAAGCATATAATGTGTATTCTTACCGTTCTGTCCATTTTCAGTTTTAAATATTTTGTTCCTGTTGAATATGATACGTTTGCATACATATGTTGTATTGGTATTATCGTTCTTTGATTACGAGCAAGACGCAAACAGTTATCGTTCCTTGGTGAATTTTATTTGGGAATGCAATTAAGATATGTGTACTTTTAAAGCCTTTATGCTTATCAAATGTTTTTGTAAAATTAAAACTGAAATGTTAACAATATACATAATGTTTAACCACACCTCGTATATTCATATAAGGGTCATTTACAAACTCAATTATCTATACTATTAAACGAGAAGACCTCATTTTGTGTGTCGCTTTTCTTCTTTCCACAATAAATTATGCATCATGCATTTGTGTCCTATAGGTACCATGCATAGTCGCTTTTGTCATCCATTCCCTATGATTATTCAGTTTGGGTTATTTTGGGAGAAAAACGAGAGAAAAAAAAACGTCCGGATATTGTTCCGTCATTGGACGTAATTTTAAGTCAGAATATACTTCTGGTTTACGTTTTTCTGTATACTTTGATACATGAATAAAGTGTATTTGGCAAATTGCTATTTGCTATCATTTTCAGGTTTACTATCAACGACGGTCACAGAGTTTATTACATAGAGAGGGTCTATGTAATATATCAATGAGTCAGACATTATTGAAATTAATAGAAAAAAATGGGAATTTTGGGGGAAAAAAGGAAGACCGGGCTAGAAAAACATTTGTCCTGTCCCAAAGCCAATAAGACTTTTGATACCTTTTCTGAAATCTCCAGTCATAAAATCTTTTACACACATTGATCGGGTCACAAAGTATATTAAATACAGAGGGTCTATATAATATATCAATGACCACCGTGGATTGATTATTAAACTGAAAATTGATAGTAAAAATGTTCATATTGAAATTAATAGAAAACAAACAAAAATGGGAAAATTTGAAGAAAAAAAGAGGAATTGTCCTGTCCCCAAGTACCTATGACTTTTTATAGTTTTCCTGAATAGAAAACAAAAATATGGGAATTTTGGAAAATAACGGAGGAGTGTAGAAGAACAATTGTCCTGTCCCCAGTACCTATGACTTTTGATACCTTTCATTTTTTTTTACAAAAACTCATCTTTCAATACTTAACATACATACAACCACGCTTTGAATGCCCGCGATTTCGCGGTGTCTTCTAGTCTTCGAATAATAAAATAAAAACAAAACAAAACTTATGGAAAAACACTCTTATCTGGAAAGTGAAGCTGAAGTAACTCTAATATGGCATTAAATGTTACAGTACTTCGCTTCAAGTTGATTGAACTCATCAAAATATACCTTAAACCAAATTTATTAACCAAAAACTTTAACCTGAGGTTAGAGGGACCGGCAGACAGAGGAACTAAGGGACGGACGGAAGGACTAAAATTGTTCATTTTGCAGCTTCCAAGGCATTAGGGAAATCACTTACCCTGCGAATGTACTCAAATAAAAAACGTAAAAAATCTTATTAAGATTATTATATACATATATTTTTGTTTTTTAATTTTACAAACAGAACTATTTTAAGTTAAATATTGCTGTTTAAACTTAAAAAAGTTATAAAAAAAACTTTCATTTAAAAATTTAAAAATTTAACATAGGTGTACTGAAAATTTGACTTTTTTAAAAACTTTTATGACTGCGGAATCGCGGTACTATTCGGCAAGTGTTGAAACAAAGACGTCGGGTGCATGCGTTTTCACATACAAAGGGGGAGTGTCTGGACGTCGATGCCTGTGTTAACACATAAAAAAGAGAAATGGTTCACTCCGACACGTTCGACGCTCATTTCATTTATAAACAGATCTGTAAAAAGGGTGGATGTCCTTTCATTTAGCAAACAGATGCACTGACAACACAATCAAATACAGGATTCTTATGGGCCTAACTATCCTTTTATCTATCCGTCTTACTCTCACTTGGATTTCGCGGGCAGTACGTCAAATGAGCATGTGCGAGTGCGTGTAGGACACGGGTCCATAACGGTCTCCGAATTTTTATATTTTCTGAAAGAAATTGCTGTTTCTGTGGAAAAAGGATCGTTGCAAAGACAAATTTAGAAAGTACAAAACACTGCATTTAACATATCATACTGAATCTTTCGAGCCTCTGGACTGTTCCATGGACAATGTCGTGTACGGAATCGAATGTACTTTGTGTGGAATACTTTAAGTTGGTGAAAATTCGACAAACTTTGCGTAAAAGGATGAATCGACACCGGTCTGGTAATAAAGATCCGCAATTCAGGGTTCTTTATAACTGTTCCGGACCATATGAGTATTTGGACCATACGCGTATGGTCATGACTGTAGTATTGATGGCTCATGTTTTATATGCATCAGGCCAATTTAACGAAATACATTTGAGAAGACATGTTTATTCAGCATTGTTTACAATCATAATATCTGGTACCCAACGGGTACTTTCATACAGTCACAGATCGTACAGAACAGCCACAGCACTATTCAGAACGTATTAATATCGAATATAAGACAATACTTAATATACTACACTCTTTTCTTTCTTTAGAATGAAAATAACTATTAACTGACTAGAAAATAAAACTGACTGAATATTCTTTATCTTTGACAAGAATAACTACTTTCTAAAATATCAAAAATCAAAAATGAAAATTCTTATTAGAATTATTATCTTTTCAAAACTAATCAAAAACTTTTTCTGTCTATATTAAATCCTACTAACATAAAACTTTAACTGTCTATATCAAATCCTACTATCCTACGTGCTACTAAATTATGAAACATATAGTCATTAAATTTTGATGGCATTTTTCTCTCTCTCACTGGACGTCTTGTTACATCACCAGCTATATCTGAAATCGGTTTGGGTGTTTCGATCGGATTATCTAACATAACACAGTCATTGTCCTATTCACTTGAAACAGTTCGATCATTGTATTTCTTTACATGTCGCGTTTCGACGGTATTGTACACCTTCGGGTGATTGTACAACACATTGATTACCAATTTTCTCAACAAGTTTGTAAGGTGTTGAAATAAATGGAGTTGTCATTTTGTTCATATATTGGTGTTTAACTAAAACATTGTCTCCAGTTTTCAAGTCACTTTCATGCGCGTTTCTTTTCACGTCAATGTACATCTTGTTCTTGTGTTTCGCGTACATGTCTTTCACTTCTTCGTCAAGTGTTGTGACATCTTCTTCGCAATATATTTCGGGCAACTTTGTCCTTATCTTACGTTTGAATAAGAGTTCCGACGGTGAAACTCCAGTCACACTATGCGGTTTTGTCCTGTACGCCATTATATACTTTCTAAGTTCTTGTTTCCAGTCCTTTGCATCTGCCTGTGCGATCCCTATCCGTTTCATTAAAGATCTATTCTGACGTTCCACTTCACCGTTCGCGGCTGGGTATAATGGTGTGTTTCTATCATGTTTCCCATCAATATCCTCCAAGTATTGCTTAAATAGTTTTGACGTAAATTGCGGTCCATTGTCAGAACGGATAGATAGTGGTAAACCATGACGCAAACACATGTTTTCAAGCGAATCATTTTCTCGCTTGAAGTGTCTTTTGTAATGTCAATCTCATAATAGCGACTGTAATAATCTATTACAACAAACAAAAAATGTCCAGATGGTAGTGGCCCTAGCAAATCAATAGCCAAGTATTGCCACGGTCCTGTAGGCAACTTTTTCGGTTCGAGCGGTTCTGGATGTGAAAATTGAGATGTTATCTGACAGCCATGACATGATTTAACATATTTCTCTACATCTTTATCCATGTTCGGCCACCAGACCTTACTTCTTAGCATCTGCTTAGTTCCTATAATTCCTAAGTGTCCTTTATGAGCTAATTGCAAGCATTTAGCTTGTAGTGTTTTTGGGATTATAATTCTTCTTCCACGCATTACTAAATATCCTATTACACTCAGTTCGTTCTTTACAGGGTAATAAGCACTCATAACAGACTGGTTCCATTTAGCTTGTTGAAGACAATTTCTAACTTCTGATAATTATGTGTCCACTTTTGCTTCCTTTTCAATCTCTTGTGTTGTTAACGCTTTAGGTGTCCCTTCCTGTGCGCAAAATCTTACAAATTCTTCAGCGACATTTCTTTCTTTGAGTTCAGTTTTGTTAATTGCCACCAGTCGTGACAGTGCATCTGCAATATTTTGTTTTCCGGGTAAATATTTTATTTGATAATTATACGATATAAGTTTCAGCTTCCATGCCATCGTTGGATTCTTGCATTTTGAGTAGTTATCAAACACTTTATGTTATATAAACTTTCTAACGCTTTGTGGTCTGTAATAATTTCAAAATCTATTCCGTATAAATACAAGTGAAACTTTTCAAAAGCCCAAACCACGGCTAATCCTTTTTTTCTGTTGCTGAGTATTCTGTTTCCGACAGCGCCCTACTAGCATAACTTATAACTCGAGACATTCCTTTATTTTCTTGCACTAACACAGCACCAAGTCCCACATTGCTTGCGTCTGTAATAAGTTAAGTTTTATCTGCATCTAGTCTATAATATCCTAGAGTTTCTCCTTCACTGAGTGACTATTTTAGTTTTTCAAAACTTTCTGGTTGCTCTTTGCCCCATCGGAAGGACTCATTCTTCTTTGTCAATTTTCGAAGTGGTTCGGATATGGTTGCAAGATTATGTATGTACCTTGCACTATAGTTAACTAAACCTAAAAAGCTCTTAACTTCCGAACCATTTGTCGGCTCTGTTGCGTTTAGCATATCCTTTACTCTTTCTTGTGTCGGTCCTATTCCATTTCTTGATAAGATATGACCCATAAATGTTATTTTGTCCATAGTGAATTCACATTTGTCACCATTTAGAGTTAACTTTTTCTGACGGATTCTGTCTAAAACTAGGTTAAGTCTTTCGTCATGTTCTTCTTTTGTGCGACCAAATACAACAATGCCATCTGATATGTTCTGGACACCTTCAATATCATGAAATACTTGAGATATAACTTGTTGGTATTTCTCAGGTGCGGCATTTATCCAGAACATTAAACGTTTATAACGGTAAAGTCCCCTGTGTGTGACAAAAGTCGTTATCTCACGCGAACATTCTTCAAGCTCCAATTGATGAAATCCATATCTCAAATCCATTTTACTAAACCATTCTCCGCCATTCATTTTGTACAATATTTCGTCCACAGTTGGTATTGGGTGCCATTCGCGTACTATCGCCTTGTTTTCTGCCCTCATGTCAACACATAACCTTATGTCGCCATTAGGTTTAGGAACTACAATAATTGGACTGACCCACGGTGTCTGGTCATTTACTCTTTCAATGATGTCTTGTGATTCTAATTCATCAAGTTTTTTATCCACTTTTTCCCTTAATGTGAACGGTATCCTATAATTCTTTGCGCAACTGGCTCAACTATTGAATTTATGTGTAACTTTTATTTAAAATTTTCCAATTTGCCTACTCCTTTAAAGCAATCACTATATTTTCCTTTTAATATCTTCATTTATTGAATATATTCCTAAGTTCAAAACACCTAATTGTATAGCTGTTGCTTTACCTAGCAAAGATACACTTTTTTCCTTTTACAACATAAAATGCACCTTCAACACTTTCAGATTGACCTTTGACATTTATTTCACATGTGAATTTTCCTAACACCTCTAGTGGTGTTTCACTACCATAAGCGTATAATTTCTTTTCTGATTTTTCAGATTTACACACAATTTTCTGAATTTTCAATTTTTCCCACAATGCACTTGAAATTATATTTACTGATGCACCGCTATCAATTACACATTTTATATTTATGCCACCAGCATTAATTTCAATTTTATCATTTTTATTAGTGTTGTCAACGGTTAATCGGTTAACCGTGTGAACGACCGAATACCGAATACCAAAATCGCTTACCGGTTAACCGGATTTTTTTTCTTCAAATTAAATAGATTTGATATAAATTTTAATGAACTCATTAGATAGTGATGATTTATTTAAATCGTCGCGGTAATTGATTTGACAGATCAATTGCCGGTATATTGAATGCTATTGTTAATCCGACAAACATAAATTAATTACACTTTGTCTCTTAGCTCGGGACAAGATCTTATGGAAACATTATTAGTATACACGTTTTGTAAACAGTAACTTAAAATCAGTAATACGATTGAATGAATTTTACGATTTACTTTTTTCATTTTTGATCTAATATTGCGAATCTGAATGTGCAACCTCCGTCGTGCAAAGCTTTGTCATACTTTAAACGTAATGCTAACTCAAAAATTGTGAAATACAAACCGATGTGAATGGAATCAATGTATATTGATAATACAAGTAACATGCCTAATCATTTCAAATTGAAACACTCCACATTATTTTCGGAGACAACAAGAGAAAAGAAAGAATAATCGGTTTAGGACATATTCAATTCTACTAGATCAAGAAGTTTTTATATTCAATCTGAAAATGGTACACACGCCAGGGTTGATACGGTGTATTTGATTATTAAAAGTCCATCTTCGCCAGGAATCATCACAGACAAGCCTTATATTGCCAAAGGACGAACTTTAATCTATCGTATTATAAAAACGTAATTTCATGACTTGGATGGAAGGATGTCACATTGACACTTATACCACATCTTCTTAGATCTATGTACATGCCCTATAATTCAAAAGGACAAACTTTAATTTATCGTATTATAAAAAACGTAAATTTATGACTTGGGTGGAAGGATGTCACAGTGACGCTTATACCACATCTTCTTAGATCTATGTGTAGGGTACTATAATAAGGCCTTCAAACATCAAACTATCGGTTTACCGGTTAATCGATCGAACGATTATCCGAGTAACCGGTTAGTGAAAAGTGTACAATTTGACAACACTAATTTTTATCACTTTGATTTTCCACAACAAATACATCATTTTTATTACTTTGGTTTTTCACAATAAATGCATATTCATCATCATCTGATTCCATAAAGTTGACAACACCTTTTGCACTTTTATGACCATATTTACTAATACCATATCTTTTTTGATTTTGTTGCCCTCCTTGTTTCGTTTTACACACGGTTCCAAAATGACCACTTTCCCCACATGTATTGCATGTCTTACCTGTTGATGGGCAAGATGGATCTTTACCGAAGTGTCCTTCTCTCCCACACCGATAACATTTTAATCCTGATTTTGTTTTCGTTTTGTTCTGTTCATATTGTGTTGGTTTTCTTTGATTGACTCTATTGACACTTCCGTGACTACTTGATGGGTTGTTGCCATAACCAGTTGAACCCTCCATTTCTCGAGAATGCTTTTCAGCCATTTCTAAAGTTCTTGCAATTGTTATTACATCATCTAAAGTCAAACCGGGTCCCTTTTCAAGAAGTCGAGTATATAATGTGCAGGAATGGAAGGCGGAAAATTTTGAAGCTCCGATTTTGTTGAAGATTTCCATGATATTGTCGCGCTGTAACACAAAATAACACTTATTTTTGTGTCTAAATGGTGTTTTATCCTTTAATTAACAAGATTTGTATATTTTTAACCCACCACTAAGCGAAGTTTTTGCAAAAAACTCTTAGACATCATTCCGTCTCGTTCTGGTCAGTGGTCGGCCATGTTGATTTTATCATCCAAGACACTATAAATATTACTTGTGAGCCAGACCCTGATAGCTTTCCTGACAGCAAATGGTAGAACTTTATGTATATATGCACTGCACCATTAACACTTCCGTTTTGTCCATATTTTTAGGTTTTAATATTACCCATTTCGTTATTTTATTTTATCCTTTACATTCATATGGCGGACACAAATATAGGGAAATTTTATAAGGCTGATTTCTCCACTTTAACAGCTCTTTTTTCAGATTTGTATCATGTCAAGAAACATCTTTATAAGCATTGCCATTGAAATATTGTTTCGGACCGGATGGAAAAGCAACAAGAAGAATGAAAATCGAGATACAAAACAATCACGATGATGATCGTAACTCTTGTTTAGTTTTATCAACGATTATCGTAACTTCTACTTAAGATGATCGTTACTGTCTGTTCCAACGAAGCATTTTCTGATAAATAAGGACAAATAAAGCTGTCTAGTATGCGAGAAAATGTACGTTATCCGCTGATATTGTGATAATAATGAGGAACGATCACTGAGGGGAGGGTAACGTCCTATTGGTAAGTGCACAAATGGTTATGACTTCTCGAGATTTCGTATTTATTTTTTATCTAGTTCAATATTAAAATGCATTGGGGGGTTAACAACTTTATATTGATTTCATATGTTTTAAATAAATAAGATATTGGACAGTTCATATTAATGATCAGTTTGTTAAAAAAGGAGATTTTTTTTCATCCCTCCCCCCCCCCCCCCCCCCCCCCCCCTACACTTTATAGGGACAATAGCACCTTTCGAGGATCTGGTATTTTGGGGGGAATTCAGACTTTATAGGTTCTTTTATTAACAGATTTGCGATTTTTAAAGGAGAGGTTGAAAAAAAAGCATTTAGAAGTTCAATCATATCTGTTGAATGAAAAAAAAACCAATGAAACCGTCAATAAAGGGAGCTACTATTTGATTTTGATTTGGGGGAGAGGCTAGGATGAATTATTTTGTCTTGCATTTTTTATGTTGAAATCTCTATCCTGCGTTTTTATTTTTACTCTATTTGGTCCTGCTTTTTTTCATCCTGATTTTTTTTTAACGTAAATTGTCATCCTGCCTTTTTGTTTGGCCAAGATGTTCATCCGGCCTTTTTTTTTACTCCAATCTCCTGTCCTGCCTTTTCGGCTAAATTTCATCACCCCTTATAAAAATCAAATGGTAGATACCTTATTGATATGTTTGGCTTAAAACAACTTCTTCGACCAACTTCAATAATATATGTCATATACCGTAGAAATGTAAGGATTTGTAGCTTGAAAAATCTAATATGAACGTGTATACCATCTATTTCAACTTTTCCTTCTTTATATAAATAGCCAACCCATGGTAAATATAGGTAACAGTAGTCCAGTGGCGTATCCAAAGATTTCCATAAAGGGATGGGGGACTGGCTGCCTAAGAGTAGGTCCGCTACAGTCATGCTGCATTGATTCCCTATACAATCAACCAAATTTCCCCCCACAAAAATGGTGATGCGAGCACCTTGACCCTCCCTCTAAGTCCGGCTCTGTAGTCTACCAATATTTAATAGTCATAGTTTGATTAAGAAAAAATAAGACCAGGCAACAATTTAAAACCGATAAAAAGTCATCAAAATAATGTAACTTCATGCCTTCCTTTACTTTGTTAAGTGAAAGTTTTGGCCTGTATTCTTAAACTGTATCATGAAAAGGATATTGATATCAACTTCATATCAACGTAAATTCATTTTGAATGTTATAACTAAATTACTCATAAGAAAATAATATTGCATATAAGTCTGCTAATCTCTTTATGTCATTTCTTTTTATAATAGCGGTTTTCATTTATTCTTTGTTTAATTTTAAAATCATGATATATTTTTTTTTCGTGACTGCTAATTAAATAGGGTGTTCATTTAGTGAAAACAAAACGTTCATAAATTTTGAGTTACGATCATCTTTTTATAAAAACAAGTCAAAGTTACGATCATCTATAGACGAAGTTACGATCATAATCGTGATTTTTTTAATCTCGATTTTCGTTCTTCGGGTTGTTTTTCTATAATTTATGAAAAACACATTCAATGGCAATGCTTATTAAGATTTTCCTTGATAGAAAACAAATCTGAAAATAAGCTGTTAAAGGGGAGAAATCAGCCTTCTAAAATATCCCTATATTTGTGTTTGCCATATTGGGATGATCTTAATTGCAATTACGATCATCACGTTGACGCCAGTGTGAGATAAAGTCTAGTTAAACGCTGTTTTATCCATTTTATTCATTTTTACTGCAATTAATGGAACTGTAGTCTGGGTGACGAAACTAAATTTTATAATAAATAACTTGTATTAAAGCCCACGTACTACCGGCACTAGTCTATATATTTTCTATAAGATATTTTAACTTTTTGACTTGCCATCCGTCACGATGATCCGTTCAACACGTACAAGACACGCTAGAAAGCTAGAAGCTACGGACCGTGAACATCTTCAGGTAGACCTGAAAAACGGAAACCTTGTGTTGACTTTTTCAACCGCAGCATTTGAGGCATTTAGAGCAGTAACTCAAACACTTTATAATTCAGTGCCATTTCAAGACGTTAAATTCGAATTTGAAAACAGGTTATCAAAAGATGGTATTACAAGGGCAGAGGAATCTCTGGTGGCATTCAAGGGTGGTATTAAATTATATAGGATAAATCTATATTTGACGACTTCAGTTGTTAATGTGAATAGTGGACATTTACAAACTTTTTATTCCGAGCACTTGCATTTTATTATTAGTGAGCTTGACAAGATTGGGGATTTTAGTAATATGAATAAGATAATGAGAGACAACATTTGTGAACTTTTAGAAACTGACAAAATTGCACAAGATTTAAAAAGTGTAACTGACTCTTCTAACATTGTGAGTAACACTGATCAAATATTAGTTGTGACACAATTAGTCTTCCAGGAAGTGGGCGGTCTATAGATATGAACTTAAGAATAAATGAAACTGAAATTTGTCTGGTTTGCGATAAACATTGTGCAGATAACGCAGTATTGTGTGATAGGTGCAATGCCTGGTCTCATTATGCTTGTGAAAACATATCACTCTCAGATAGAAAGGGCCTTGAATCTGGAAATAATTATTACACTTGTACAAGCTGTAGGGATTTATTAACTATAGACAATATTGATAGATCTGAAATTCAGGAGTGTAATCCGTCCGTTAATAGCACTGATGACATTAGTTGTCCGTTCATAGTGAAAGTTGTAAATGCAAGGGAGCGTGGGGGTAAAAAGAATAGTAGGAGTAAAAGTGTGAGTACTCCAAAGTCCATTGGAAACTTACCACGACGTATAAATATTAATAGACAATGTATAGATGTAGCTATTAATACTGACATTTGCTTTAGTGATACCAAAATTTTGGACAATTTACCTGATAAGGAAAATCAATTAAAAGTTAAAGAGCGTGAACTAGCTAATAAAGAATCAGCTCTCAAAGTAAAAGAACGAACATTAAATGATACTAGTAAGAAATTAGCTGCAGCACAATCGTATATATATAATTACTTTGGAAAAGAAAATTGAAGAATTAGAACAGTATCTTATATTAAGTGAACGTGCTAAAAGTGTGCAGGATGTTATCAGTGATTGTAATTCTCAAATTAACACTAACAATAACTCTATAGGTTTAATCTGTTAGAAAACAAAGTAGGACAATTTCTAAATAGTGATAAAAGTATAGTTATAAATAATAACAATTATGGCTCTAATTATCAATTGTCTCAAGAAGGGTCCGATACCCCAGTATATAACGTACAGGCGACAGAGTGTTGTTCTAGTACTCAGGACACTGTTTCACAAAATCCAGTCACTAGTGGGGTCTCAGTAGATACCAACTTGATAAATACATTATGTAACATTTCTGAGCAGGACACTACTGCAAAATCAGATACATCTTTTTTAGAAAAAAACTGTGAAGAAAAAAAGGCCTCCAAGGTACAGGAGAAAACCCAAAAAACAACAACAGCATGTTGTAAACAGTCTTCAACCTCAATGGCCAATGCAACAAACATTACCGAGTCAAGTATATGCAAGGTTACCAGTCTATCCTCACAGTCACAATCTGAACATATCGGCCAATCACTATGTGAGACAGCAAATACCAACATCAATGGTAAGGCAACCGTTATTTCATCCTTCAATGTTGAGAACTTCACAACAAATGCCGTATACCTATCAGAGCTACTCGGGAATGTAGATATTCTAGCTATACAGGAACATTGGTTATGGTCTTTCGAAAAATCAAAATTAGAAACTTTTGCTGCTGAACGCGATTTTTGTACTACTAAAAAATGTACTGACGAATATGATCCTATTACAATGTAGTAATAGACAGCGCATGCGGGGATGGGGTGGTTGTGGTATTTTATGGAGAGCACACTTAGACCAATTTGTGAAAATTCATAATGATGATAATGAACGTATTTGTGTTATAACTTTAGACACTAAGCCGATACCAATTTGTATTGTGGCCGTATATATGCCCTGTACTGGTAGTAAGGAATATGACCGAAAATATGAGCAATGTTTTGATGAGATAAGTGAATTAACTATTTAAATTTGCAGACCACACCATAATAGTGCTAGGTGACTTAAATGCCTCATTGATTCGTACACAGAAAACTACAAGAGACAAAGTGTTTTTAACAACAATATAGGAAATAAATTTATGTGTACCAAGGAATTATCCTTCTAGTCATACTTTTTTTCACCATAATGACAAAGCTTCGTCACAAATAGACTATATTTTAGCTTTTAATGATAGTAACTTTTTTATTAAGACAGATATATATCGTATGTCGCCGTTAAATTTGTCATCTCATGTGCCAGTGACTGCCAATTTTATATGTTATTTACATGCTTCGGAAGAAACTGATGTAGTCAATACTGCTACGATGAATAGAATTAACTGGGAGAAATGTGATACGTTGAAGTACTAAAGGTTACTGGATGAAAAATTTAATTCCTTAGATATTGCATCTGGAACTTTAGATGAACAACTTCAAAATGTGGCTGATATTTTTAAAACAAGTGCAGAGGAAGCATCAGAGGAGGTTAAAAAACGTAGGGTTCGAAAATTAAAGCCGTGGCCTATGAATTTGAGAAGTCTTTGTCATGACAGTACACAAGCATATAATATTTTCAAACAAGATGGGGGAAATAAATGTGATACTAACATTCTATGGGTGAACTGTAAATTGGTTAAACAGAAACTCCGACAAGCTCAGAGGCAGCTGGATGCCAATAATTATAATAGATATAAACTGTATTATGAAATAATGGACTCATATA
Source organism: Mytilus edulis (assembly GCF_963676685.1). Classification (NCBI taxonomy): domain Eukaryota; kingdom Metazoa; phylum Mollusca; class Bivalvia; order Mytilida; family Mytilidae; genus Mytilus; species Mytilus edulis. Next base: position 76,704,511 of record NC_092348.1, read on the forward strand.
CTTCAAATCAGAAGCTCTTTTATAAACTCATTAATATACAAAGAACTGGACAAGTTAAGAAACTGACTAAATTAGTTATTGATGGCATAAATATTGAGTCCTCAGAAGAAATAAGGGATGGCTGGGCCTCGTATTTCGAAAAATTAAGTACTTTATCTACAAGTTCATCATTTTGTGATCATCAGCATCAAATTGTGAAGCGTAATATACAAAATAATTTGACACTACAAAATTCAGGGAATAAGGGAATGCAATATGCAACTTAAGATGAAGTTACAGCAGCTATAAGCAAAATGAAAAATGGAAAGTCAACTGACGAGTTAAATCTAATGAGTGAACATTTGAAATGTGGTGGACAAATAGTACCTATAATATTAAAAGCTCTTTTTGATCGTGTTTTACAAGAAAGAGATGTACCTGAAATTTTTCAGTCTGGAATTATTACACCAATACACAAGAGTTATGGTAAACCCTTGCAGGATCCAAATTCGTATAGGCGAATTACAGTATGAAGTATAATGGGAAAAGTTTTTGAGACTATACATTTGTCTAAAATTTCACCAGATTTAGATAGACTTCAAAATAAATTGCAACGTGGTTTTACTAAACGGGTATCTCCAACAAATGCAGCTTTATTACTTATTGAGGCGCTAGCTGACGCAAAGGATCGTAAAAAGAAAGTATTTGTAGCCTTTATTGATGCCTCTAAAGCATTTGATGTTGTGTGGCATGATTCTTTAATGTGAAAACTTTTTCAGTCTGGAGTTAAGGATGAGGATTGGTTTGTAGTATATAAATGATATCAGCAAATGAGATCAAATGTTAAGTGGGATGGACATTTCTCAAGTGCTTTTGATGAGCAACAGGGAGTTAGACAAGTTTGTATTTTGTCTCCTACTCTGTATAAACTTTATATTAATCCATTATTAGATTGGTATCAAAACAAGCATTTGGGCTTCCGTATTGGAACGATACATATTGCCTCACCAGCATGTGCAGATGATATTGTATTATTAGCGGAAGATGCTATTTCGTTACAGACAATGTTAAATTTACAAGAAACTTTTGCAAATAAAGATAGATATTTTATTAGTGAAGCTAAAAGTAAAATTATGACTTTCAATAGTAGAAGAAATGAAAAATGTGTGGATGAATTTTATTTACACGAAAAACCTATAGACATGTTGTTTCATATACTCATGTTGGAATTAACCGAAATTCAGTAGAAAAATGTTTGGTATCAGAAAGAATTAAATTAGCTAGACGAACCTGCTATTCGCTAATGGGTGCAGGTATGCACGGATATAATGGAGTCAACCCAAAAATAGTCATCAAATTATGGAATATATATGTTCGCCCACGATTAATATTTGGACTAGACTGTGTAATACTTAGCAGAAAGGAATTGGATGAATTGAACTTTTTTTCACAAATCACAACTTAAAATTCTGCAAAACTTGCCAGAACGAACCTCTGATGCAGCAATATATATTCTGTCTGGCCAGATGCCAATAGAAGCGTTTTTACATAGACAAATTTTTGTAAACTTTGGCAACATTGTGCGAAACAACGATAAAGAGAAGGAGATCTGTATTAGACAACTTCTGATGAATGATAACACCTCTAATAGCTGGTTTATATATATGAACGATATACTATCATTATATGAATTTGAATCTATTTTTGACATCTTAAATTCGATTCCAAATAGTGAAAGTTGGGAAAACTATGTGAAAAAGAGAATAGAAACATTCTGGAGACAGAAGATAACGAATATGGCAGAAGGAAAGTCTACTCTTCGCTTTTTGCATCCCATGTCAATGAATTGTAGAACTGTTCATAACGTTTGAGCCAACACAGGACTTGACTCTATTTCTATTATGAAAGCTAATGTAAAAGCTAGATTACTTACAGTAGTGTATACACTGCAATCAAATCGTAGTAGATTTAACAAGTATGAAGTAAGTGCGATATGTCCGTTGTGTATGGATGAGATCGAAGATACTGAACATTTCTTGCTACAATGTGCCAGTACAGATATTGTGAGGAATCAATTTATTCCAGAACTCTGCTTTATGACTTTAATCATGAAATAGGAAATCTAGTCTTCTCAAACAATTCAATGCTATTGAGAGTGATTTTGGATGTGTCTAGTCCACAAGTTCCAATATTAATACAGACTTTCTTATTTATGGAGAAAATTGAGGCAATAACAAGAGGAATGGTATATGCCCTACACCATAAAAGATGTTCTATACTGGACATAGTTGGCAGCTAGGATGGCAATGTCATTTAAAATCTTTTAATAGTTTAAAATAAAATAAAGCAATTTATTAAGTTACTATTAATCAAAAGTTTAATGTTTAATATGTCAATTTAATGTTAAGTATAAGCCTTGTGCTCTAATATTTTTTGCAATACTTATATTTCAGTTTGTAAGGAAACTTAAGGGATGATATAAATGGCTAAGTTGTTCTATAAAGTTAAGGGAAATTATTTTTCTATTAAGGTATCAGGAAATTATACTCAGAGAATAAAATATATGTCCCAAATAAGTGATAAAGTAACTATGGTGTAAGCTACTGATTTTCTCCCTAACGTAACTTGTTTTTTTTTTAGTGAAGTAGGAGACATAAGGCTACTGGTGCAGTGTAATGAGACTTAAACGAAGTACCAATGAAGATGTGCATATAGGTTTAATTTAGAATGAACAATAGAATTGAGTTATATGCTGAGTTACAAACTGTCACAGTAACATTGATAATTTGGTGGTACATGAAGTGATTTTAGATTTTAGTATATGCCACAGTGCATGAACTTTTAAAGTAATATACATTGATTAGTGTATAATTGAAATAATAACATGTGTGCCTTAAATGGAGTACAAATGTATATAGTACAGTACTACCTGTGACATTATCTTATTCATGTGGCCATAAAAATTATGTCCATCATGGTGTCCCTATATGTCCATCATTATACTCCCTGTCGCTTAATTAATACACAAGGTATTAATCAAAAACCAGTCAAGTATAAAGGGAAATCTTGACTGCATTGAAGTGTTAAAATTATATAACTTACAGTTCATGTGTCTCAGGTAAAATATACATGTATGTGTTTGTGAAATTTAATTACTGTGATCATGACAAGAAAATTCAAAAATAAAATGAATAATATAACTAGTTGAATAAATAACTATTTGTTTTGACATTATACCTTTTTAATCAATTTAAGTTGCAGTTTTTACCAAAGTTTTTATTTTTAAATCTATTTTCAAAAATGTTCTTATATTTTTCTTTAAATTGATTTTTCATCAAGGGTTTTAAAGTCTTAATTCATTCAAGTCCCTGAAATTGTTAACTTTGTCTAAAAGGCCTGGGAAATATTTGCAAATGTATACCAAGAATATGTATCATACCAGTCCAGCACTTCCAACAATATAAATGTACACAGAAAAAAATGATTTAATTAATAGACCATAAAAGTGTAATCATCTATATAAGTGTATTTTGTCAAATTTTGACTTTTAACTAACAGATATTAGCCAAACTGAAGATGTCATATCTAATAAGTTCACATTTGTTTCGAAAACATGAAAAAGGCAAAGCAAGACAGTTTTTTTGTTTAATTATGTGTCACCAAGGTCCACTCCAGAGCACTGTTAGATAAGGGAGAGCTAACTCGTATCTGTTGGAACCAAGGGACAGGGGGTCAGTCTATCGCTAGACTTAATGTTCTGATAGGCATAGCTAAAACGCAAGGAAGGTTTTCATAATTTAATTACTATAACAATTTAGACGAATGATGATAACAAATCAATTAGTACACAATTTTAAATAATTATAATAGTCTAATTAAAGTATAAAGTATCAAATCTAAATATCAAATCCAAAGCAAAACTAATTCTCCTTAAAATGTAAAATATAAACTAAATGCCAAAATTACTAAATAATAAAAAGAACTTAATCTCCAAATCAAAATGTAAAGTCTTAAAATAAAAAGATTCTCAAAAGTATTTCCAAAGTTAAATTATGAGTCAGAGATAAATTTTGTCTCACACTACACAGTCAGCTGGTAGACTGGTAGACAGTCTTATAGGTCCAGTATAATGACATGAGTAGTGTGAGGTTACGCCTCCAAAACACTGACTGCCTTTCCAAAATTTCACAACGATATTTATACCAAAATCTAAAATTAATAAATATGTCTCGACACGTTAATAATACTCTCATTAGCAAAAATATACTTAAATTGACAAAGCCTAATCCTGTAATGTTTTGATAAAAATCTAAACTTTCAAAGTGACATGTGTTAATTACAATTAATATTTCAAAATAAAGTGCTTTGAGCAAACTGTGACATTTCGAGTATTAATGTCACAGAATAGGTAAAATCAATTAAACACATTAATTAAAATTTTACTAAATACAAACATAAAATTTTCTTTCTTAAAATAAAACATATTTTTTATCCAAAATAACACTAATACAAATTTAAGCCAAATAACACACCATGACATATGTTAAACCCTGATTTCAGATTTAAAAAAAAAGAGAGACAAAAATAGTTTTTCCCTATTATAACTGTATAATGATATTTGTAGTTTTCCTGAATAATAATACATGTTATAAAAATTTATTATAAGAGGATTGATATTGTCTGATCATTTTATTTTGTTAAGAAACAGGCTTGCTAAAAATTACTTCCTTCATGGTTTCTTTAAAAATTTCATTTGCTTGATCATGTTGATTGTTAGTTATTATTAAAATTATAATTTATTAAATAATGCAAATAAACAATTAAATACAATGAACACCATGTATATTATTTTTTTTTTTACTTTTAAAAAAAATATACTTAAAAGTCTGTTGTCTTTCAAATGCTAGTCAATCACTTTATCTTTGACATTTTTGTCTTTTTGCTTCTCAAGATTCTTACTAAGAAGACATTTAAAAAAGAATAAGAAACAAAATCATACAAAAATGAATAAAAACAAATAAAAAAATAAAAAATAAATTTGAATTAATTCAAAAGACAGAAAAATCAAAAATAACATTAATTAACAAAGACTAAAACAATGTCTTATTCTACATTTTCAAAAAAGGTGAAATGTCAATTTTGAAAGAAATCTAAGTTCACCTGTACAGGTAAATTTTAAAGAAACATACAAGTTAAAAACTTCAACCTTGATTGATTACAACAGGTAACATTATTAGCTAAAACATCAACCTATGTTTTATGACCCAAATAAATGGCCAACATCTCAAGATTGAATACCCCAATAAATGTCCACCATTGGATGTTGACCATGCAAGAGGGTGGACATAATTTAGAGAATGTCACAGGCTGTACTGTATGGTAATGGAACAGTTTTCAGCACGTGTACAAAAGTGATTTGACATTAAGTTATTTTAATAACACTCAAGTTTTATGTTGTAATTGAGCATCCAGCTGGGATCGCAGCCTTAGCTCATTTTGGATAAGACCAACTGCCGTTGCGTTGTAAATTGGTGGTGGGTACGCCAGGCTGTGTTTATATCCTTTACACCAGTATCTTGAACAATTAATTTTAGGCGAAATAATACTGGTGTGTGCACCGATCATATTCACTGTAAAATATTCCTGCACATGCACACAGTTGCTTATAGTATCAATCAGTTGCTTATCCGTGCTACACTACAAAAGTAGTGGTACTCCAGATAGTGGAGAAAAGAATAAAGAAGAAGTACGTAATTTATTAGAACGACATTTTTCTATGACCTGGTCCCTTACGCGTCGGGGTCTGCATGATCACACAATACTACTTGTTGTTTCAATCTTGTGATGTATTGATGCATTGTTTCTGTTTCATTTTGTTTGATACTTCTTAAATTATAACGTTCTACTATAAAATTTACCTTGGCATCAAAATAATTCTTCAATGTTTTGATCGTTTTATCAAAATCGTCGTCACCATCTTCCTCCGTTAATGTGAAGTATATATCTTGTACATCGAGTCCTGCACAGTGTAATAATAATTCTATCTTTTGTTTAATTCTTGTCGTCTACACCTTTTCCTGTTGCATAAAGTTCAAAATCTCTCAGCCACCGAGTCCATGATTGTCCGAGTCTATCTCCACTGACATCAAAATCTCCAACTGGATTTAAATCGATTTTAGCTGCCATTTTACAAAAATCAGCTTACCACATTAAAGTTCAATGTTTCTTCTTTATCCTCGTCGCCAATTGTAGTTTTGATTGCTCATGTTTTGAATGTATCGGGCAGGGATAAAAATGTAATGGTAATTAAGTGTAATGCATTACAATTTTCCATGTAATTGAATGTAATGTGTAATTGAGCACTTTTTTAATTACTTGTAATGGTAATTTAATTAATTACAATGAAAAAAGCATGTAAAGCTCAATTACTTTTGAATTACATTTCAATTACATGTACTTTTATGGTGTTAATGATAAGGATTTATGTTTAATAATATAAATTGTAAAAGTATATTTATTTTTCAAATATTGATATCACATACTTTCTGTAATTTATTCTAAAGTTTTTATGTTACTATTTGACCAACAGAATTTTTTTTCTGAATAGATCTGTAACTAAATAGATTGAAAAGTAATAAATCACCATGTTAAACAAAAACAAAAAAATGTGTGAAAAATCTTTATGAGTTCATTTAGAATTTGAATTTACTGCACACAATCAATTTGTCAAATTAGTATACACAAAAGGATTATAGAGATAAAAATTAACAGCTGTAAAAACAAACAGCAATTAATCAGATTAAAATGCCCGGGGGCAATGGCACTATTACATGTATTTTATCTAATTAGCAAAATATTGCTAAGATATAGACATTATATGCATTATTGTTTGTACTAAAAAATATTTTCAATGTTGTGACAAGCATACCTTTTAATAATTATAAAGTGATTTTTTTTTTAATTTATTTATAATTTCTTTATTCATGCTTTGTTTTACTTAAATAACTTCATTTCTGAGATGTCAAAATACCCCTTAATGTATTGGCAAGTTAATAGGAACTAATTTCCTCTTCTATCAACACATCTACTGATTATGGAAGTATAATACCTCCATGTTCTAATCAAGCGATATATGCCACATAAGCTCCTATAGAAATACTTTTGAGAATGGCTGTCAAAGTGTACAGACCAGAGAGATGCAGACTAAATGACAAAACATTAAAATTACTCATGATTATCAAATGCAACGCTTAAACTATGTTTACATGAATATTTTACACATACATATTATACATACATGTATAATATTGGTTAACAAATATTATAATGAAAAGTAATGTGTAATTTAATTAATTACTTTAGTAAAGTAATTGTAATTTAATTAATTACATTTCAAAAACTGTGTAATGTGTAATTAATGTAATTGACCATTTTTGCTATGTAATGTGTAATTTAATTAATTACATTTCAATGTAATTGACCCCAAGTCTGGTATCGGGCCGATTTAACGAAATACATTTGAGAAGACATGTTAATTCAGCATTGTTTACAATCATAATATCTGGTACCCAACGGGTACTTTCATACAGTCACAAATCGTGCAGAACAGCCACAGCACTATTCAGAACGTATCAATATCGAATATAAGACAAATTGAATACTTAATATACTACAATGACCATATGCGTATACTCATATGGTCCGACCATACGCGTATGGTCCGACCGTACGCGTATGGTCGGACCAAATGAGTATAATACTCGTTTGGTTATAAACGGGCCGGACCATATGAGTATTTGTACCATATAGGTATATTTTTTTGTTATAAAAGTTTCAATAATACAAAAACTTTATCTAAGAAAACAATGATGTTTACATAACAATGTATTATTTTGATAACTCAAATACTACGTAAAAATTAAATACTGATGTCATAGATAGTTTTCAAGGCTAATTACATTCTTGCATGTAGACTTGGGGGGACATCTACTTCCATATGGTATAATAGATTTTTGCATTTGCAGGTCTTGGTTGTGCCGGATCTTTTTCATTTACACTTTATTTTTGCGAGTGAAAAGCTAACCTTTTTGTAGCTGCGTACAGTGATAACATATTCGGTGTTTTTACGAAGCTCTAGATCTCAAATATCGTAACATGATTGCAATACAAAATATTCACAAGACAACTTTAATAAACTATGTTACTTTCTAGTGACTTTTTGTGTAACAGTTCATTTAGAAATTTTTTAAATTTATTTTTTAAGTCGACATATTGCCATTCACTCGTAATGTCAAATCGGTAATGACCATCGGTATAAAATGTTTTTATTATAGTTTTGACAAATAAGTAAAATTAACTATATGAAACTTCTAATTTTTATTTAGCTAATCTTTTTATTATAATATAATAACAAAATTACCTATATGATAGCGTCTTTTTATTGAACGGTCATACCATATTAAAAGTAAACTGTAACAGAGTGTTAATTACCCCGACCATACGCGTACGGTCGGACCATACGCGTATGGTTGGACCATATGAGTATATACCCATATGGTCATGACCATACCCGTATGGTCCGAATACGTATATGGTCCGGAACATAACCATTTTAATCAACCAGACCATATTCTTCTTTCTATATGAAAGTACGCATCATCGAGAAAATTTATCACGACATCAATAAATATAGGCCTATACTAAGTACTTTCCGAAAAAGATAGAGAAATTTTCTGAATAAGGGAACTAGGTTCTGCAATGCCTCATGGTTGCAATGATAATAAGTCCAGCCTGCTGTGATGTTAATGTAATGGGATTATTTAATACTACCTTACGACAACTTTTTTTATTTCAAAATCAGTCTGTCCCTATTGTTTCCTACACTTTACATCAAAACCCAAAGCTTTTAACTGTAAACAAGCATTTGCAGAACCTTGATTTAGAACAAACTGGGGCTAAGCTCTAGAGGCCATAAAGAGCCTCTGTTGCTCATCTGGGCATATGTGCATATCAGACAAAAGACACTCTCGAACACTGTAGATGAGAAAAGACTTCATGACAAATATTTAAATTTAATTTTGTATTTTGTTCCTATTGTATTACTGATCTTTAAGTCTGGTTGGTTTCACTCTTTCTTCTTAAGTTTTTGCTCAAAACACAAAAGAGGGTTAAAAAAAGTCCTCACTGAAGGCATAGGGCAATCACCCCTATGAAGAGTGACAGTCTACGAACTACACCGGAAAAAATTGACTAGATCTTGCCTTGCTGATAATTTTTGTGGTTTAAAGTGTTTATTTATCTATCATAACTTTTATTCTATCATGTAAGGTATAACAGGATAAAACTGTTTATCTTTAAATATCATGATTTTCATAATTATAGGCAAAAAATGAAAATAATATCATAAAATTTGTCATTAATGGGCAATAACTTCTAAAGAACTTTGTCTAACAGTTTTGACGTGTACGTACAAGGTCCGTACAATTGTTAGAGCTCTTTACATTTTTTTGCTCCTTTCATTTTTTTCATTGAAACCAGTTCAAAAATTAATAAATTTCAAAGCAGATGGATCTTCACATATTGAACATTTTTACTCCTTCTCAGATTTGCTCTAAATGCTTTAGTTTCGGAGATTTTACCCCCATATTCTATGATGAGCAGGGCCATCGGATAAATTTTTAAAATTAATACCCTAAATAAACGATGATTTAGGCCAAGTTTGTTTTTTTTGGCCAAGCAGTTTAAGAAGCGGATTTTTGTATAAATTGACGGACGACGGACGCTAATTAGTCATGAAAAAGCAAATGATATAAAAAGAAGTTGAACTGGACACTTTGTCAGAATGGGTCAAAAACAATCAGGTCTATGATAGAACGTCGCATTCATAATTTGAAAATTGATTGATCGACCAAAGTCCGTTTTCATATACAAAGAGGCTGTGAAATGTCTATCATCTCTTCACGATAAGTATATTGTTGTTCCTGTTGACAAAGTTTCAAATAATATTGTTTTTGTTTGTAAATCGTACTACTACGAGTGTCTTGTAAAATAATTAGGAATAAATGAGTACTCGGGTAATCCCACATATCATTTGGCAGGGATGAGATTTTGGCGAATCGTAAGGTCTTCATGGCTTCAATGAATATTACATTCACCAACAAATGTAGGAGTCACCTTGTTTGTCTTTGATACCTAAGCCTCACAAAATTTCGTACAAACGACGGTACATTGCTGACTCATATGATGCTCGAGTAAAGAATTGTCTATTAGATTGACAAAAAACTGTGTCCGCAGTGAAAGAGTGTCTTCAAAAATGCTGTGAAACCGTTACGTAGTGGTATTAACTTTTATCATATCTTTATTTGCAAAACAAACAATGTAGAACTGTCAGTCTGACACATTTTAGTCAGTTCTAGGTTAGAACTGTTCTAGCTAGAACTGATTTGGTCAGTTCTACCTAGAACTGATTTGGACAGTTCTAGCTAGAACTGATCCTGACAGTTCTATCCTAGAACAGTTTTAGACAGTTCTAGCTAGAACTGACTTCTAGAACAGTTCTACGGTTAGAATTGATTTCAAATTCTACGGCTAGAATTGATTTATAAATTCTACGGCCAGAATTAATTTATAAATTCTACGGCCTAAAGTTAATTTTAAATTCTACGGCTAGAATTGATTTATAAGTTTTAAGAAATATTTGTCTTAATAATTGAACTTTTGAAGCATACAACAATGACTTTTCCATTGTGGCGTTAGATATTTTGTTTTATGACGTCAAAATTTTACGGGAACCTGTGTGATATCCAGTAATGGCAGACAAATAGCGACAAGGTGTATTTATACCATATCTAAGAATTTAGCGTGCCGTTATTACCTCTCTGTATCCATAATAATGAACCGTCATTAAACATGCTAAAATGACTTTTTAACGTGTTTAACATTTTACGTCAGTAGTTTGTGATGGTTTTTTTTAAACAAAACTATTTAATGGCATCATCCAACACTCACATGACTATTTCATATACTTTATTTTAAAAATAAAATAAAAAGTACATGTATGGGAAGTTCTCTTCTTGGAATAGTATACTGTTACTGTGAAAGAGTGTCTTCAAAAATGCTGTGAAACCGTTACGTAGTGGTATTAACTTTTATCATATCTTTATTTGCAAAACAAACAAAAACCAATTTTGGTTATGGCAAATACATAGACAAAACAAACATAATGAAAACTCGACAAAATTATAATATTTCTGATAAAAACAGTTACAGTGGAGATCAGTTCTAACCTCTCATAAATTCTGTCAGAATCTGTCATGAGAACTGTTCTATAACAGTATGTAGAACTGTCAGTCTGACACATTTTAGTCAGTTCTAGGTTAGAACTGTACTAGCTAGAACTGATTTGGTCAGTTCTACCTAGAACTGATTTGGACAGTTCTAGCTAGAACTGATCCTGACAGTTCTATCCTAGAACAGTTTTAGACAGTTCTAGCTAGAACTGACTTCTAGAACAGTTCTACGGTTAGAATTGATTTCAAATTCTACGGCTAGAATTGATTTATAAATTCTACGGCCAGAATTAATTTATAAATTCTACGGCCTAAAGTTAATTTTAAATTCTACGGCTAGAATTGATTTATAAGTTTTAAGAAATATTTGTCTTAATATAAAGGCTTCGGCAAAATAGCGATTAATATTATATAGAGTTTTGCTATTTTGCCGGTTTTATTTCAGATTTATAATCGGCAAGAGAACATGTTTAACCCCGCCATATTCTTCATGTATGTGCCTGTTCCAAGTCAGGAGCCCGTAATTCAGTGATTTTCTTTTGTTGATGTGAAACATAAAATATTTGTTTTTCCTTCATTTTTTGTACCTAAATTAGGCCGTTAATTAGTATTATGGGGGGGGGGTCGTTATTATTTGAATTGTTTTACATTTGTTATTCTGGGAGTCAGGATGGCTCGTTATCACATAACAAACTTATCTGACCTCATTAACCAAATGTAATATCTGTTTACGAGTAGTTTTCATACTTCGGACGGACCTGTTTAACAAAAATCCTTTGACCACATCAATCTAAAATGACATTATTTGTTCTTTCTTTCTGCAAATCATATATAGCCGCACACGGTACTTCAGTTTTAATTTTAGGTCAAGAGGGACTGTACTATACAAGTTACAGCAATATTGGAAAACCATTTTGTTCGCATCAATTTATAGTGCCAGCATGCAGGGGCAGATCCAGCCATTTAAAAAAGGGGGGGTCCAACTATATGTTCCCATTCAAATGCATTGATCGTCAAAAAAGGGGGTTCCAACTCCTGAACCCCCCCTTTTGATCTGCCAATAAGCATGTCATCTTTTTATTCAAAATATTTAATCATAAACAAATATCAGTAGTTTTCATACTTCAGACTGAGTCGTATAATAAAATCTTTTGACCGCATCAACCAAAACTTACCATATTTGCTTTTTTTTTTGTAAATCTAAATAGCTGCACAGTAATTCAGTTATAATTTTAGGTCAAGAGGGACTGTAGTATATAAATAACTACAATATTGGAAATCAATGACCACAATTTTTTTTCTGGCATCAATTGAGAGTGCCATCAAAATTTTGAATCGTAAACTAATTTCAGTAGTTTTGATATCTCAGACTGACTCATGAATATAACAAAATTATTTGTCCGCATCAACCAAAACTGACCATATTTGACAGCATCAACCAAAACTGACCATATGTGACAGCATCAACCAAAACTGACCATAATTACACTTTGTTATGTAAATCTTAATATATATATAGCCGCATACTAAATCACTTATAGTAATACATATTACGATGGATTGTATAATTAAAATGACAGCAATATCAATGAATATTGGAACACATTGGCTACAAAAAAATTTCCACATCAATTTAGAATATCAGCAAGTCATTCAAGTTCTTTTTATTCAAAATATTGTAAACAAATTTCAGTGGTATCGATATATCAGACTGAGTGAGAGTTGTTTTAACAAAATTATTTGACCGCATCAACCAAAACTGAACTTATTTACACTTTATCATGTAAATATACATGTATATGGCCTCATTGTAAACATGATAAACCAATATTATTTTTATGTGAGGACGGATCGTATGATAAAAATGACACCAACTTTGAAACACAATACACCTTATCGCTAATCCTGGCTGACCCGGCCTCTTGAACTTTTGAAGCATACAACAATGACTTTTCCATTGTGGCGTTAGATATTTTGTTTTATGACGTCAAAATTTTACGGGAACCTGTGTGATATCCAGTAATGGCAGACAAATAGCGACAAGGTGTATTTATACCATATCTAAGAATTTAGCGTGCCGTTATTACCTCTCTGTATCCATAATAATGAACCGTCATTAAACATGCTAAAATGACTTTTTAACATGTTTAACATTTTACGTCAGTAGTTTGTGATGGTTTTTTTTAAACAAAACTATTTAATGGCATCATCCAACACTCACATGACTATTTCATATACTTTATTTTAAAAATAAAATAAAAAGTACATGTAGGGGAAGTTCTCTTCTTGGAATAGTATACTGTTAATATAATTTGAAGAAGGCAAAGAAAAATGCATGATTTTGTTTGTAGCCGAATGTCCAGGGGCAAATGTTTCATTCATGTTCAGATCCAGTATATTTTTCTGAGTTGCAGACATCAGATATCATTTATAATCGTTATGGATAAGTCTGGCTAAATTGACGAGATGGTGCAAATGTATATATAGATTTTTGCATGAACCCCCTGAGGGGTTCATGCTTATATATTGGCGAGTTTTGGATGTGTCTATGGGCCACTCGATATCTCTCGGCCGGAAGTCAGAATAAAATTCTCGGAACGTCTCGAAAGTTTTCTGTCATTTATACAGTTCTTAACAGGTTGTTATCTACGTCTTTGATATGGTCCCTTGATGGTCCTTGACGACGCAATTATATTTGTTTTAAAACGACCACTGTACACTGTGTGTATCTGGGTCAATTATAACGTGGTCTTGTCTGTTGTCTCGATAACATGTAAACTAATTATGTTTGAAGATTTAACCACGGGATACTGTGTATTTCATCATAGACTCTGGTTAAAATATCAATATTAGATCGGAAAACAGAAAGATAATAGTCTTATCAAAAGTATTTAATTCAAGAGGAATCAAAGAAATATATACAAAATATATACTGTATTTATGTTTCTGAAGAAACTAACAATGATTGAAATCAGAATATTTTCAGAGTTGCAATTAAGAAATAAGTATTTTATAGGGCAAGATACTCTGCTTTGGTATTTTTAAATATTCATTTGTAAAGGAAACATAAAAATTAAATCTAAATAAATTCTTGCATCATACAAAAAAAAATGTTTATAAACAATAATCATTATATTTCTACATTAATTATTTCATACCATTTTAGTATTTAGGTTTTATGAGTAATTATTATTTATTTTTTTGTATTGTAATATATCCATCAAACGGAAAGTAAGATAAATTTATTAAAATTAATATTTAAATTTTAAACGGTTGTGAATAAAAATACTTGAGTGTTTTCAATTCATAAAGCATGATTTTAAACTCACAACAACTGTAAAAATAATTTACAATAATCACAACAAAATTTAATTACAACCATAATGTTGCTTATTTTATACTGTTTTAGTATGGATTTAGAAGTCTTTGCTTATATTTTGTATAGAAATATATTCACATAGAATGGAATGTTAGAATTTAAAAATAGATTCCTTCGATAAATAAAATTTACATCCGTAAATACTTGACGTTCGTGTTTATTGATATTATATATATTAAAAAAAAATTGAAAAAAAAATCCGGCTAAAATTTCAATGAATCCGGATGCAAAACATTTAATGAAGGCCGTTTGACATTCGAATTCAACTATTAGATTAAGATATGTGCTAACGCAAATGCGTATTATTTTCCTGAGTATCAGTGAGATGCTTTCTATTTACTATTTCGTGCGCTAAAATACTACTTGCATGCAATACAATTAAATTCACTCGTGAACGCTTATTTTCGTTTTTGTTATCTAAATTCAGGACACGGCAGAAAGAGCTTTACATGTGACTTTCATCATTACTAACGGTATTCTGACCTCGAGTTGTTTTCTTTTGTTTCTTTTTTGAGTCACTGTCCTATTATAGACTTTGACCTTTTCGAAAAGCTAAGGATTGTCTACCCAAGGAATAGGTTCCGAAACTTTGTAATTTTTTTAGCCTTTTAACTTTTTTTCATTGGAGCGTTACTGATGCTTTTTTTTTGTAGACTTAACTCGTGTCTGGCGTGCATCATTTTAATTCTGGTATCTTTATATCTACATACCTTTTAATATAAATTGGTTATTTTAAAAGTGTATATAGGTATTCAAAAACTTCTGAATTAAGAAATTCTTCGGCAAAACTAAGTTTCCCTGTAGAATGTTTAAATTGATTTAAGTAAAATCAGGAAATCCTTAAAATTTGAGATGTTTTATGAGACCAAAACAAGTCTCTTCATAAGAGGTCCCAATCAATTGCATCCCACAGGTTTCACCACAAACAACATGTATCATGAGTAAAGACAGCTTCAAATAAGAGTTAAGAATATAAAGGCATTCATGTTTGAAACAAAATATAAAGATGTGATAGAAAAGATAAATGCATCCAGAATTCCAGATTATAAAGCAAACTGAGTGCACAAAATTTATATTGCGATAGGTTTGTGCAATTTGCATAAGTCATCCGGTTAGTAGAAATTGGGATTTGCCAAAGGGTTATAATCGGAAAAAATATGTACATTACCAAGTAATAAATATGATAGTCGAGCTTTCAAATAACTATTCAAATAAAAGCTGTAAATATATACTTTCAACTAGCTTCTTCCATTCACAGTCAATTATTTCAATTGAAAAGCAAACACAATTTCAGCAACAATCTTTTGGTGAACCGGCAGTGTGCAGTCTTAGGTTCATGTATTGCTTTTCTTTTTTTGTAAGGTTAAAAGTATAAATGGGAAACAGAAATATTGCTTACAAACTAAATGATTTTGTTGTTCATAGTACATAGAACAGAGGTGAACACATGGACATTATAGTCACACCAAACACTTATCAAAGCTGGTATATAATAAAATTAGAGAGACGAGATATAACCCTAATTGAGAAAACATTTAAAAACAAAAATCATTACAAATTGTATCAACAGGTCAAATTAAAACGAAAGTACGATTTGACAGTACTCGCAGCTACTGAAAGCTAGTTAAAAGCCAAACGCAATCAATGATAAAAAAAAATAAGGTCTGTTTAGACATTTGTACCCGTTGAGAATGAACTTACCAGGTATGTCATGGCAAGTGGTTCAAACTGACAAAAGCGGATCAAGAAGGAAGAACCACATTTTGTAACATGTTCAAGTCGGTTATATCGTAACTGTTTCATTCCAGAACTCCTAATGTCGATAGGGGTCCATACAAAATATGTGTGTTTTGAAACATGATCTAGAGAAAATTGATGAAATCAAACTCTGCCCAAAGGATAGACTTTTAAATGGATCTTTCTAAAGAAATGAATTATTTTCTCAGCAATTAATTTTCCGGCTTTGCAAGATGCAAATATCATGAATACCCATGTTGAAAAACTTAATGATGATTTTTTTTTTTTTTTAAGTTGTCTGTAGAAGTAATCCATTACTTCGAAATCAGGGACGACATCATATTATATGAATTAAGTTGTTTATCCTTCATTGAACTTTTGATGTCGTCCCTTACATTGCAGAAAAAAAAATGTTGATTAATTATTTATATATTTACGGAACTTAACATAAAACTGCAAAAATGTACACAATAAAATACAATCAAAGTACTGAAGTATTGTACATCGGACGACCACCAGTTTTGCTGGATGGTCACAAGCACTTGTCTCAGAATTAAAATCACAGCTATCTGACTGATAAGTATAGGTTGCGGTGCATTGAAATATTTTTACGCACGTTTCTGCGTGGATATTGCATAAATGACAGGAATTCAACCTCATTGTAATTACTATTATATTGTATAGACATTTTTTTAGATAGGCTGGAATGCCATTAATGAAAATGTTGCCTTATAATATTGTAAAATTATGTACAAACACCAATTTATAAAAAAAATATTTGATAATGAATCCTGCAGTGTCAAATACCCTTTGAAAATAATCAAAGCACAAAAATGTCAGTATTTACCTCAAAAGCTTACAAAACCTTTTAACAGACTTATTAAGAAGCGATATAGTTACGATACTGTTGTCAGGTCATTAAAGATTGCATATTTTGGCTTTAATATTGATTCACTTATAGGGTCTTTGCATCGGAACTAAACACATTTATTTTTAAAAAACAGTTGTTGGCATGCATGACACGGGTTATGTTCTTCTCATATATTTTATGATAGTATGATACTAAACCCCTAACAGAGACATAATCTTTCAATCAGTTTAATTGACTCAGAGGTCTGGAGCTGGCATGTCAGTTAACTGCTAGTAGTCTGTTGTTATTTATGTATTAATGTCCTTTTATTTATTTTCTTTCATTACATCTTCTAACATCGGACTCAAACTTCTCTTGAACTGAATTTTAATGTGCGTATTGTTATGCGTTTTCTTTTCTACATTGGCTAGAGGTATAGGGGGAGGGTTGAGATCTCATAAACATGTTTAACCCCGCCGCAATTTTGCGCCTGTCCCAAGTCAGGAGCCTCTGGCCTTTGGTAGTCTTGAGTCATGTATGATTTTTAATTTTAGTTTCTTGTGTATAATTCGGAGTTTAGTATGACGTCCATTATCACTGTACTAGTATACATATTTGTAAGGGGCCAGCTGAAGGACGCCTACGGGTGTGGGAGTTTCTCGCTACATTGAAGACCCATTGGTGGCCTTCGGCTGTTGTATGCTCTATGGTCGGGTTGTTGTCGCTTTGACACATTCCACATTTACTTTCTCAATTTTATACATGCTCTGTGGTCGGGTTGTTGTCTCTTTGTCACATTCTCTATTTCCATTCTCAATTTTATACACCTTATAAATAAGAAGATGTTGTATGAGTACCAATGAGACAACTCTCAATCCAAGTCAAAATGTATAAAAGTGTAACGTGTAACCGGGCGGGGACGTTTAGATATTTTTATCCTCGGGTTCGTACCAGTTTCCTGGGATTTAAAAAAACAACTCAAAAGTTCTAAAGTCAATAAAAAAAAAGTTTACACTATCACTATTAAATATGAAACAAATACTATACTACATAAAACGAATTTCAACACCTATCAACCTAACCCGAACTTGTTGAATTAAAACTGTTTAAAACCCTTTCAGTCCAATACTGTTTAAAACCAACTGTTTGAAACTATAATAGTCTGAAACCTAAATGTATGGAACCTGTTTGAAACATAAATGTATGAAACTGGTCTGAAACATAAATGTATGGAACGGGTCTGAAACCTAAATGTATGAAACTGGTCTGACGGTTAGGAACTATTGTGTGAAACCTAAATGTTTGGAACTGGTCTGAAACCTAAATGTTTGGAACTGGTCTGAAACCTAAATGTTTGGAACTAGTCTGAAACCTAAATGTTTGGAACTAGTCTGAGACCTAAATGTTTGGAACTGGTCTGAAACCAAAATGTTTGGAACTAGTTTGAAACCGAAATGTCTGGAACTAGTTTGAAACCTAAATGTTTAAAACGGGACTAAATCTTAATGTATCAAACCGGCTGAAATCTAAATGTATAAAAATGCGGCTGAACCGAAATGTATCAAACGGGCTGAAACCTGAATATATAAAACAAATGTATGGAAACTATTCAAACTGTTGTAAACTTTCGACGTATGAAACTTTATTAAAATATGATTATAAAACTGTTGGAACAGGGTAGCACTAAGGTATGGTTTAACAGCAAACACTCACTGCAATAGTGAGAGATGTGGAACGCAAAACCTTAGCACTAACCCTGTTTATACAACTTCTACGGAACCGAAACTATTTATATTTTCTCAACAGGTTTCAAACACTCCACTTTGTTTGACAAATCCTGCTACTCGTCTTTAAATATTAACGGTCCTACCTTCTAGTCTTCTTCCATCGACGTCTCTGATAAGAATGACAATTTACACTGAATAGCTACCCACTATTTATACTTCTAACGCGGACCTCGAAGAGAGCACCCTAGCAACAACTGTACAGGTAAAGCGTCTGATAGCAACCAAGGATAAAGGGATGATTTTAGATACTGTTTTCAACGATAAAAAGATGATATAAGAAACTAATAGAGATATCGGAAAATATATAACTGTACAACTATTATTATATTCTTAAACAGTAAATTCGTAACAAAAGGTAAACAATCATAGGTCATAGTACGGCCTTCAACAATGAGCATTGGCTAACACTAAAGCAAGCTTTAAAGGGCCTTAAAATGGCTAGTTGTAAACAGTTTAAACAGGAAAACCAACAAGTTTATCTATATAAAAACGATAAACGAGATACACCTATGAACCACATCAACAAACGAGGACCACTGAACAACAGACTCCTTACCATCTTAATGATTACAATACTTATCAATAATAAACTCTGACGTTAAAATCAATAAATGATCAAACATTCTCTATTTTCTATCATTGTAATGCTGACCAACTTAAAAGTTGCGCAAAGTCGTAAACAAATATTAGGCAAACGCATCGTTTTATTAACTGATACGGTTTCTTTCGAATAAAGATAACAAGCAAAATTTTAATTTAAGAATTTGACCTTAACCTTTGATTTTGACCTCAATTTCTTCCAATTGAACCAATGAACTCATAACAAAAGAAAAGGCGTCTGTAACCTATGGTGTATGAATTACTTAAACATATCAAATATATTTTTAAAGGGTAATAACTGCCATAAGATTTCATCGGATCACTTCGATTTAACTTTACAAAATCATTCGTAAGAGTAAACAGTTTAAAGAAAATTTTGTTTGATATCTTAAACAGTTTCAGAATAAAAAAATTAAAAAAAAAGCGAACGAGGGGAAATAAAGTCTACAAGAATAAGTGTAATCCACATCACTGTACAACACCATTGCCCAAAATCCTTACAATGTTTTGTGAATCTAAATACTATTTCAGGCGGCGAAAAAAAAACATAAATCAGAATATTTCCAAAAAAATCAGAACAAATACAGTAAGGTCTTTCCCTTTCGGAATAGGAAATACCGTAATGATAATAATCAGAAGAAGGTCAGGTCTTTCTTTAATGTGAAAGGAAAGACTTTAACCATTTTTGTATACTGTCTTATAAATACAAATTTAATCTCAATTTTCAGTTTGTGCATATGAACTTTCAATTCTAGGATTAGATTTTTTTTCAAAACTTAATAGTAAAAGTGGTACAGTTTTAGCCGTAAAAAGAGTTCCAATATATATAATATATATAATCTACTCTATTACAGCATATAAGCTCCTTTGTTCTACCAGGGGTGATCTGAGCCGGATCATCCCTACCAGATCAGTTTCTTTGTTTTGCAAGCTTTCCTTTGTTTTGAAACATTTTGGCGAGAATGCCTAATCCACAATAAAGCTTAGAATTATATATTTGAGAAAATACACTTTCAATATTTATGTGGAAAAAATCCATTGTCTATACTGGGATACGAACTCAAGACCCTTAGCATATCAACCCACGACACATACCACCTTAAAAAGGAAGCTAGATACTTTCATAAGTGTGGCAAGTTGACAGACCTTTATTCAACTGGATTTTAACCCTTTTCGTAATTGAGGCTAGTTGTCAAACTAATTGTTTCATGTTATTTTACCCTTTTTCATAAGCGGGCGAGTTGGTACAAGAGTTGACCGATTGTTTTTAGAAAGTTGCGTTATAGTGTGGGCCGATTGACCGGTGGGGAGAGTTCACATGGTTTCAAAACATCGTGATCGGGGTATACATGTAGTTATATAAAGCATTGCTCATTGTTGAATGCCTCTCGCTGTGACTTTGACATTAGTCATTCGACATGTCATATCAATCTATTGGTTCTCATGTTGATCTTTCACGTTGGGTCTATTTTAAATATTAATGAATTAAAGTTTACCAAATGTCTTTTTTTGTGATATCTGAGGGTAGAACGTCGACAGGTTGCAGTTATTATGAACTGTTATAAAACACAATCAACAGATACGACAAATAAGTAACCTTCAAAAGTAACACAACGAGTTTTTCATATGGAGCAGGGGAGGAATTGGTAAAATTTCCGGTTTGTAGATGGGATTTGAGTAGCTTAAGGATTTTTGCTAGTCTGTTTCAAAATTACAAGGTTTTTTTAAAAAAGGATGTTTTGAATAACAGAACTTAAAAAATAAAAAAAAATATGGGTCAGTGTTCTTGTTTTTGAGATATAAGCAATTCCTTTGCAGAAAATACATCCCTCTACAAGTTTCATATAACTAACATTTGCAGATTTTTCTCTCTCAAAACTATAACAAAATCAAATAAATAATAGCTTTTAAAACTATATGAAATAAAACTATTATAAGAAAAAAGTGGGCACATTTTTCACTGAATATTTGACAAATATCTGACAAAGAAATCAAAAGATTTAACACCACTGTCCCTTGTTAGTGGAGGGCTGGGATCCCGCTAACATTTTTAATCCCGCCACATTCTGTGTGTATGTGCCTGTCCCAAGTCAGGAGCCTGTAATTCAGTGGTTGTCATTTGTTGATGTGTTACATATTTGTTTTTCTTTCATTTATTGTACATATATTATTAGGCCGTTAGTTTTTTCGTTGGAATTGTTGTATACATATGTAATTTCGGAGCCTTTTACAGCTTACTATTCGGTATGGGCTTTACCACGACCCATACTTGTTTTTTTTGTCACTTGGTCTCTTGTGGAGAGTTGCCTCATTGACAATCATACCACATCTTCTATTTTATAAAAAAAAAAAACTAGAGAAGCGAACATCCTCAATTGTAATTGATGCTTGTTTGTCTTTAGTCCTTTTTATTTTTACTATTGAGTTTTCTGTTTTTATTTGAACTATGATTGTCATCTTCATCTTTATTCGCTTTTTTAAATCTTTCAATGTAACTATCAACAATCACGAAGTAGAAGATCCCGATTGTTCCGTAAACTTTACAGTCGCATTTTTGACTAGCTTAAATCACTTGAACTTAAAATTGACTCGAAACATCATTTTAAGGGAGTTCGCTTTTCAGTTTCAAAATAGTTAACTTTTCAAAACACTTGTTTATCTTGATAGGGGATTAATAAAGGATTCAAAAGAGCACAAAAAAATATAATAAGTCAATGTGCTTGTTTTCGAGATATAAGCCATTAAAATTTTGGCGGGAAAATATTCTCTCTTGACTTTTCATAGCTTTATCATTAACAAGTTTAAGTTCTCAATAACTATTAAAAAATTATTAAAATTGTATAAGACTTTTACAGATGGCTTATCATTATTATTGATTATACATGTAAAAGATTTATAAATACAAAATGGGGTCATTGTGCAATTTTTTTAAGGCATTCAAATGGATAAAATCAGAGGATACAAAACATCTGACAAATATCCCAAAACATGACAAGCGAACTTCCTTAACATTAAAGGCTACAGTTAAGAAATGTTAATCACGCACACCGTAGACAGATACCACTTTATATTAACATGGTTAAGACCACAATTACATCCTCAATCATGAAGTACACGAGTATGGTCGGACATGTATTAGTTTGTGTATATTTCAAAGGTATGCTAACGACTTTTTTTCTTTATTTCATTGATTTATTTAAAAAGAAATATTTTGATTTATCCGGATGTAAAACAACAATGTCATTTATTAGAAAGTTATAGATCGTGAATTTGTGATTTATTTTTTTAGATTTTTTTTCTCTGTTTTATCAATGCTATGCGATCTCATACCTGTACCTATTACACTTTGCTGGCTCGGTTGTTTTCTTTAAATTGAATACAGACCAAGTATATTTGTCATTACACTATCATTTAATTTTTCCTATATATTGGTGACTACAATAACAATTACAATTGCATGTGAACATATTTAGGAAAACTCTCATGTATTATCTCCGGATCGATTCGGTCAAAAAAGGTAAACAAAAAACTGCCGACATCTTTTTACGGTTGCAAATTAGTAAGGATAACAAGACGGACAGCATTCGGGGAGATAACACTTACAAAAATAAGTATTTATTCTAACAAAATATCAAGCTGTATGAAAAGTTTTAAAGAAAGAGTACCTCATTTCGCTGTGATTGAATATACATGTACATGTATCGTTGTTAAGTAATTGTATTTAGTGTAGTTTCAGAAAGATAAAAACAGTCGATTCTGTATATAAGGAGCTTCAAATTATACATGTACTTACTAGTAAACAATGAGTTTGTTTTTAATGAATATAAATGAAACGTCTGGTGTATTGCAGTACAGCTACATGTATAACACAAATAAGAACAGTTTTGATAAAATCTAGTGATATATAAGCCGACCCTATGCCTGCAATATACGGCTCTAAACAATTGAAAGTTGTAATAAATTGCAGAACGTTGTGATTGTGTCAATTATTTTTTTCCAGTCGAGTTTTAATTTCATAACAATTTGTGCATTCGTTGACAAACTGTTAAAAATTGTGTACGCCAGTGTAGATTTTTTTTTAACGAATGACTCATCAATGACTCTTCAATAAAGATTCAATACATTATGAATTATAAGATCAATGAGGAATTCAAAATTTCAAAAGGTTTTACCGAATACAGCTACTGGCCAGGTAAAGCCCGCCTCCGTGTGAGGGAGTTTCTCGCTGTTTTAGTTTAGTTTATAAACATATGCACAGTGTAGATACTATTCTGTACGCTTTCCGGAAGTCGCGATTTTCGAAGCGAGAACCTTTTGGATCACATTTTAAATTTATCAGATATACTATATTAAACGGTAAGATGTTCATCTGTACATTGCTTAATGATTAATTCAGCTGACATCGATATTCACAAATGGTTTATAATTAAATTTAGCACATTCATTATTCGTATCTTTGCCTTAATCAAGAGATTTTCAAGTGCATCACTAAGGAAAATCAGTCGGTGAACCTAAAAACAATCTTTTTGCACCCTTACTGTACAAATTAACGTAAAATCCAGACTTAATTTACTAAATAAAGTATATTTAAAGTGGTGGTAAAAGTTTCAGCCAGATCTTTGAAGCCAGAAATAAGAAAATTACACTTGTTCGAATTTCGCACTGTACGATCAGTCTCGCTTGTATATTTTGAAACTGTATGATCAGTCTTTATTTCACTGTATTCTAGTAGTGATTTCAAAGTTATTTACGATACATTAGAAGATGGCATTTTTCTAAATAACACAAATGTATTTTAATAAATTCACATCCTGTAAACTTTTCAAACATGTTTTAGCTTGATAGGGTGTACTCGACTTACTACATTAAGTATAAGGATGTTTGAATGTGGCTGAAATAAGAAGAAGATTTGTTTGTTTATATAAGTTTCAGAAATGTCCTCCGTTATACTTAAAATTGTACAAACACACAGATTTAATTGTTATATAAAAATGCATGTATTTACAAACATTCGAGGCCGTACTGTAGCCTATAATTGATCACAGTTCCTTCACTTTGTTTTGGATGTAGATCTGTCTCTTTCACACTCAATTGCACACCACTTTGTAAAGCGATGGTTTATAGTGATAATGAAGTCCGTCTTTCCGTTCGTCCGTTGGACCGGTACAACATGTTTCGCCGGTTTTGCAAGCGCATCTCCTCATAAACCACTTAATATACATTGGGGTTTCCAGACATTTTTAAATGGAGAGGGGGTCCAATCCAGGAGAAAAGAGGATTCTAAATATATGTTCCCATACAAATGCATTGAAAGTTAAAAAAGAGTTTCAAACCGCCGGATCCCAATTTTCTTGAATCCTTCACTGGTACAACTGTTAATTTATTTTTTTTCTCGGATTCCGTATCATAAATTATAATATAAAAAAGAAGATGCGGTATGATTGCCAATAAGACAACCGTCCACAAGAAATCAAAATGACACAGACATTAACAAATATAGGTCACCGCATGGCCTTCAACAATAAGCAAAGCCAATACCACAAAGTCAGCTATAAAAGCCCCCGAAATGACAATGTAAAACAATTCAAACGAGAAAATTAACGGCCTTATTTATTAAAAAAAAAGGAATGTTTTTCGAATTTTATTAAAAATCTTTTATGGGGTTTCTTTATATAAGATACGGACTTGAACATTGCATTATATGGGGGCACTCATCAGGTATTTCCAACCGTGACCCTCAAAACCAATTGTTAAACTTTTCTAAAATTGCTCCATTTTTAATCAATTAATGTATTATGGAGCTTCTATTTCGAATTTTTGGTAAAAATATTTTTGATGTTTCTATATCTTAAATACGGACTTTGTCATAACCTTATATTGGTCGTACCTATTTTATATTCACAACTTCCTTCAGACAAGTGTCATAACTTAATGAATCTTTTTCAGATTACTTATCATTTAATTCAATTGTGTACCTCTTATTTGGTTTTTCGAAAAATCATCAGTTTTTTATTTCCATGATAAGGACTTTTCCACTACCTTATTGGGTGGTACCCGTTTACTATACGCAACTTTCAAAAACTTACCATATACTAGTATTAATAAAACTTCCTCGTATTCGTTATTAAATGATACCCCTGTGCACCTATAATTTAGTTTTTCTGGTGGTTTATTTTATTCCAAAACATGGACTATAGAAGTGGCGGGGTATAATTTCGTGAATTCTTTCCTCAATACCTAAAGTTTTTAAACAAAGTTTTCTCTATCTATTTTTTGTCATTTTAAAAGAGACAGGCTTGATGTATGTTATCACCAATTGGTCAACGGCAGACGGTGTAAATAGTCTTTAAAAATGTAATAGTTAAACAGATAACTGCAACGACACACTAGTACAAAGTCCACAAGCAAATCATGTATTGCTTTTTAGGCATTTGATTATAAGTAAGACTGATGGAACAAAAATATGATTATTTTGCCGTCTACAAAAATCATCAGAAATATATTTGTATTGTCTGATGAAAGAAATTACACGTTATAGTTCCAGGGACACAATCATAATTTCACATAGACACGTATACACCTTCAAATTGCCGTTGTTTGTCAGTCAATGTCGTTAAAAACTTCCATTTGTTGTTGTTTTTTTCTTCAAAATCACGACTGGTCATACAGACAAAAAAACTGAAATCGCTACTAGAATACAGTCAGTTTTAGACTGATCGTACAGTAATTTATTTTGGGATCCTCAAGGAAAGCATATTTTTTATTTGAAATACGAACATTCTACTTTAATACGATAGGAATATTGAAACAGTATATATTTAACTGTAAACTGGTGTAAATATTTGCAATAAAAGATAATTTGCTTTGTACTACGAGAGCAAAATTGTCAATCGATTTCACTTTTTTCTATGAAGTTGGTGTGATGCACACGTATATTTTATATTCTACTGCATGTTTTTGTTACAGTTACTCATATTTATGATGCTATACATACATTTAAGATGTGCAAAGCACTTTATAGATATAGGAGTAAACAAATGATGAGAAAAAGCACCAAAACAAAACCGTTCTGTTAGCCAGTTTGAAATCCTCGCTTCGAAAATCGCGACTTCCGGATAGCGTACAGAATAGTATCTACACTGTGATATGTATTTATAATAAATTGGGAAACAAGTTTTGCAACTTATATTAATCCTTTTCCACTTTGCGGGTGCAAGTGCTACCTTGTAGCGGCATAAGCCTGCCCTTTTTCGAAATCTACCATTGTCTTTAACATGCAAGAGATCTGACTCTCTCTTAACACAGGTCATCCATTTATTTTCCCCTTCCGACGGAATTTAATCGTTTCCTCAAGACCATACTCGCAAATGGTGTCAAGCGAGAACCGAAAATTCTGTCCCTGAAATTCTCATCCCGGAACGAAAATCGAACCAAATACCTTTGTGTTAGTAATCCGATGCACTAACCACTACACCACGGCTCTCTCTTGCTGTGTTGAAGACCCATTGCTGGCTACGGCGTTTTTTTATTCTTTGGTCGGGCTGTTGTCTCTGTGATGCATTCCCTGTTTTCATCTTCAATTTTACTATAATCTATTCCTGGGGACAAACTCGTATAGCATTTCGAAAGTGTAATGATACAGTTTATTTATAATTTATTCACATAACAACATAATTTATGGCTTTTTGGCTGGTGATATCGTTCATGGGGTTGATGGTATACATTTCCATAACTTGTCACACTGTCATTGCATAAAGGAAACACGTATATTCTGATAAAATGCTGCCCAGGACATTCAAGCTGTGTTAAAATATTGTTAAATTTTGCCATGTTATGGTTTACTATATGTTATTTTTGGTATAACATATATAATAGTTATTATTACAGTGAGTTGACTATAGGTGTTACTGTAAAACTTTACCTATAGCTCAACCTGTTTTTAAAATTGACAACACAATAGGGACATTTAAATTGACCAGTTGGTATTATTAGATTTAAATCTACCTTGATGCTACCTGTAAAGATTTTTATTCACCTAACCCAAAGTTTCAGCATGCTTTTTTCCTGAACTTTTTTTACCTAGGATTATTCTATTAAAAAATTGATAGGGAAGAAAATAGTTTTGGTTTTCATTGTTTTAAATCCCTGATATATATGATTTATCTATTTTTTACCTAAGATTCTAAATCAGTAAAAGATTAAATTAAATATGTATTACTATGTTTGAAAATTTAAACTGTTTTTACATACTAAATGCTTCTTTAAAATTCTAACCCTTATATATAGTATTGTCCAGCTGCCAATGAAACAAGAAATAGCTGTTTAGGTGTTTACAGTTTAAATTTTCAGAGGGATATGTTGTTCATTTCTTCACATGACCCTTCAAGATTCTCATTTTGGATTATTATTTGCAATGTTTGAAATCTTTTGGTGTCATTGTGCATACAATATTGGATTTATTTTATTTGAATTCACTTCTTAGATTTTTTATAGCAATTTTGCTTTTTAAAATGTGATGTGTTTTTTTCAAGATTTTATTTTCATGAAGGACATCAAGGAGGAAATAATTCATTCAAACTGTTTTGTGGGGCTTATATATGATGTTGTACATGTAAAATTCGAAAATAATTTTGGAGTATACCTTGCTGTGTTTTTTCTTTGAAATCTATTATAATATTAGTGGGACTTTTGTGCATAAAATGCTGTGTTCACTCAAGGAAATTCAAATTTTCATACGATGGGATTTTAAAAAACTGGAATTCAAGTAGGAGATATAGTGTGAGTTCATCCAACATGTTTCTGTGGCTTTAAATGTGACTTTAAAATCATTCATTATCAATTTTGGGATTTATTACAAACTTAAGATGATTTACCATTTAAATGGGATCTTGGAAATGAAATAAAATGTTGAATTAATGCAGATGATATAGTCTAATCTAGTGGTAAAGTGAAAAATGAAAGTGAAAAATGAAAGTAAAATATTCTAAAATATTCCTAACGTGAGGAAATGTTTTAAGTGAATGTGAAATTGGAAATAGTCATTATAAAATTCTGGATCAAATATTGTTTGATTTGGAAATTTATCATAGGATATGAAATGAAATGTTTACTGTGGATATAGTAAAATCAAGTGATATATAGTAAAAATATAAATAAAATATTACAAAATATTTGTAAAGTGAGGATAACTATTTGGAATATAGTAATGGAAATGATAAAAAAAAAATATACAAGATTCTGAATTATGTATAGATTCTGCACCTGTTAAATTAGGATGTATATCATGGGAAGTTAATCAGAATTTATACTATGGATTTAGAAAAAAATCTAGTGAAGTAGTGAAAAATGAATAAAATTGGGAATTATTTAAAATCTTTGGAATTCTGGATGAGATGTCAAATATTAGTGTAAAAAAATAAATGTAATTGTTTATTCAAATATGATTTTGATGTTTCATAAAGTGAGTGTAATATTTCGACTGGATTATTTAGGGTATAAACACTGCTAGTAGTGGCTATACAAACATTAAGATGAAATGTAGTGCATTTTAGGCCATGCAATTTTAAATAAACTGCAAGAAAATAACATATGATATAGCCATTCATGTTTGGCTTGATCACTCCTAATATTTTGAATGACGGTAAAATAAAAATCTCTCAATAGAATAATCCTAGATAAGAAAACGTTGAGGAAAAAAGCATGCTGAAACTTTGGGTTAGGTGAATAAAAATCTTTACAGGTAGTATCAAGGTAGATTTAAATCTAACAATACCAACTGGTCAATTTAAATGTCCCTATTGTGTTGTCAATTTTAAAAACAGGTTGAGCTATAGGTAAAGTTTTACAGTAACACCTATAGTCAACTCACTGTAGTTATATAGCGCGCCAGTGACTTCATAGACATCAGAAAGGCCCTCAATAATAAGAAAAAACCCAAATGGTATAGGCGGATATAACAGTCCCTATTTTGGTTTATGGGCATATTTAACAAAGAATAATCTCAAACATTGTAGACGAGAATAAAATTCATGACAAAAATCTCTGCCACAATGTATGTTTATCTTGTATTGCTGATCATTTAGTTGGTTTTTTTTTGCCATTCTATCTTCTTAGGTGTTCTTCTCAAAACACAAAAAAGGTAGCAATTAACAAAACAAAAAATGACGTAAAACACGTATTTTAATAGCACAAACTGAAGAACAAACATTGAATATTCAGAAACTGTTGGCTGTAATTCAAACAATTGTCAAATGTGGTAACAATGGCGATTTTAAAAATGATACAAAAAATTTCAGTTCTTTCCTGTTACCAAAGTGAATCAATTTTTAAAAGTTTTTGATGTGAATAAAGAATAAGTTAAAGATACTTTATCTGTTTTACTAGTATATTCTACAATATCTTATCAAATACTATTTTTTATTTTAGCATCCACAATACAAAAGGTTAAGAAATATACTAAAATATAGTCCGATATTTCGGTACATGAAATAATCTTAGTAACAGGACAGGGTTGGTAACCGGAATGAATTATTTTTCAAATCAATTCCTTTATTTCAAGAAAAATACATCATTTGGGTCACATTTGGAAGATAACAGAAACCAATGTCATTTTTCTTTTAAAACTTTATTTGCAAGATGAAAAATCTGCCTAGGTAATGAAAAAATCAAAAATCAAATCCTTTCTGTTACCGTCTACTATACTAGTACTGCACAATGTTCTCTGCTGTTATCAAAAGCCAAACACCTGTCTTTTCATTCAAATACTGTATATTGAGATTTATTTGATATGATGATAATAACTTATATTATATGTAATATTTGGCATATAATTGGCTAACTTTATGTTTCATCAGTGAAAATGTCCTTTGCCATCCTTCCTGATACTGATTATACATATGTAGCTAGTATGCTGTTACTTTTTATCGAGTAACATGACAAAACGTAACAAAAAGGAATTACACAGTACATTTTGTTCTTTTATTTGAATTGTGTTGAAGTTTACTTCTATCTACATATCAATTTAAAAAAAGATACTATAAGTTGCATTTCTGTAAATATTGACAATGCAATTTCCCATAGAGTTTAAACTAAGATACCAGTCTGAGATATAAATTCACTTAAAATGTTGTAGAGGTGACTGCTAACATCTGATTTTTACATAACTTCCAAGTATATCAATAACTTTAAAATCATAAAATCATAGCATCTACAAGTTAAATTATTTGTTTTATTACCCATGGGGCCTCAAATCTCCTAAATTATTCTGTTTCTAGCAATTTGGAATATTAAGTACATATTCAAGATAGAACGCCGTATTGTAATTTTCTTGAGATATTTTTGTTTTTCTAGCTTGTATTTATTTGCCGTGGTGACAAAAAAGCAGATTTAGGTGTTGTGGCTCACTTTTGGGTTATCGAAAGGACACAAATACCCCATAAATAATATTCAGGAAGGATCTTTGAGTTTTAAATGACTGCAAAGAGTAAATATAAGCACTTCTTAACAATTTAACTGACAAATATGCAAATATAATGAATTTATTTTGTATCCAGGAATTTAAGTAAACTATGCAATTACTGTAAACTGTGAATTTATGCTGAGTCATCATACAGTTGGGTGCAGACCAAGCATTACATAAAGTAAACGCAAGTTAACGCCGCGTGCACATATTTCGTTAGTTAACTTCAAATCTCCCGTTTACTAGTAAACGCACGTTTACTATAATTACGTTAACGTGGTCGAAATGGAAATTTCTAATGTCTACCCTAGTAAACGGGCGTTTACTATGTGTCCGTTTAGTCAGTAGTAAACGGGCGTTTACTTCAGAATTCTTCAAATTTATTTTTACGTGCACTTTTAAAAAAGGAAACGGGCGTTTAGTACAGATTTTACAAGTGTATTTTTACGTGCACTTGAAAGTAAACGCACGTTTACTTTTCGCGTTAACTGATTGGGTAAATTTAGAAATAAACTTCAATTTCATTTGCACATTTATTTTATAAAAGCGACCTTTAGTCTTTATATTTCACGTATATGTGTTTCAAACCAGAACAATTCAAAAAATCTTTTAATTCGAAATATTAAATTACACAAAATCACTTTCATAAAGTCCATTAACTTTACTGATTGGCAGATTTTCTATATTTTCCTTTCAAAAGTTACATGTGCAAATATCGATAAGGAAAGAAAGGTTATCCGAGACATCGGGAGAATATTTTTATATGATTGGATATAAACATCATGGTTTACGTTGTTTCGTTCCCCGTTTATAATTGTCTCTTCGAATTCCTAACTATAACTCGGTGTATTTAATACATTATTTTTAATCGAAATTCACCTTGTTTGCCTTGGATTAACATGATAAGATTCTGTTTTGACAAATGATCAAAAAAAAAACATAAATTGAACAGTATATTGAAAGGGATATCAATAAAGTGTAAAATAAGTATGTTCATTTGTACCATCTCGTCAATTAAAATGTTCAAATATTGCTATCTTTACATTGACATATAACTCATTTACTAAGCAATTTTTTTAGTCATAATATTCAAATATTGCTACCTATTTTCTTATACAATCAATCCTTACATGAAAATATAGCTCATTTACTATGCGGCTATATAGATTTACATAAGCAAATGCTTATATGGTAAGTTTTGGTTGTTGCGGACAAATAATTTTATTATATGAGTCAGTCTGAGGTATGAAAACTACTGAATTTTGTTTACGATTCAATATTTAGAATAAAAAAAGGACATGCTGGCACTCTAAATTGATGGGAACAAAATTTTTTAGTCATAATATTCAAATATTGCTACCTATTTTTTTATACAATCAATCCTTACATGAAAATATAACTCATTTACTATGCGGCTATATAGATTTACATAATAAAATGCTTATATGGTCAGTTTTGGTTGTTGCGGACAAATAATTTTATTATATGAGTCAGTCTGAGGTATGAAAACTACTGAATTTTGTTTACGATTCAATATTTTGAATAAAAAAAGGACATCTGGCACTCTAAATTGATGCCAACAAAATTTTTTAGTCATAATATTCAAATATTGCTACCTATTTTCTTATACAATCAATCCTTACATGAAAATATAACTCATTTACTATGCGGCTATATAGATTTACATAATAAAATGCTTATATGGTCAGTTTTGGTTGTTGCGGACAAATAATTTTATTATATGAGTCAGTCTGAGGTATGAAAACTACTGAATTTTGTTTACGATTCAATATTTTAAATAAAAAAGGACATACTGGCACTCTAAATTGATGGGAACAAAATCTTTTTAATCATAATATTCAAATATTACTTCCTTTTTTATTATACAATCAATCCTTACTTGAAAATATAACTCATTTACTATGCGGCTATATAGATTTACATACTAGAATGCTTATATGGTCAGTTTTGGTTGTTGCGGACAAATATTTTTATTATATGAGTCAGTCTGAGGTATGAAAACTACTGAATTTTGTTTACTATTCAATATTTTGAATAAAAAAGGACATGCTGGCACTCTAAATTGATGCGAATAAAATTTTGTAATCATAATGTTCAAATATTGCTACCTATTTTTTTTATACAATCAATCCTTACATGAAAATATAGCTCATTTACTCTGTGGCTATATAGATTTACATAAGCAAATGCTTATATGGTCAGTTTTGGTTGTTGCGGACAAATAATTTTATTATATGAGTCAGTCTGAGGTGTGAACTACTGAATTTTGTTTACGCTTCAATATTTTGAATAAAAAAGGACATGCTGGCACTCTAAATTGATGCGAACACTCTAAATTGATGCGAACAAAATTTTATAGTCATAATATTCAAATATTGCTACCTATTTTCTTATACAATAAATCCTTACATGAAAATATAACTCATTTACTATGCGGCTATATAGATTTACATAATAAAATGCTTATATGGTAAGTTTTGGTTGTTGCGGACAAATAATTTTATTATATGAGTCAGTCTGAGGTATGAAAACTACTGAATTTTGTTTACAATTCAATATTTTGAATAAAAAAAGTACATACTGGCACTCTAAATTGATGCGAACAAAATTTTTTAGTCATAAAATTCAAATATTGCTACCTATTTTCTTATACAATCGATCCTTACATGAAAATATAACTCATTTACTATGCGGCTATATAGATTTACATAATAAAATGCTTATATGGTCAGTTTTGGTTGATGCGGACAAATAATTTTATTATATGAGTCAGTCTGAGGTATGAAAACTACTGAATTTTGTTTACGATTCAGTATTTTAAATAAAAAAAGGACATGCTGGCACTCTAAATTGATGCGAACAAATTTTTTTTAATTATAATATTCAAATATTACTACCTTTTTTATTATACAATCAATCCTTACTTGAAAGTCATAATATTCAAATATTGCTACCTATTTTCTTATACAATCAATCCTTACATGAAAATATAACTCATTTACTATGCGGCTATATAGATTTACATAATAAAATGCTTATATGGTCAGTTTTGGTTGATGCGGACAAATAATTTTATTATATGAGTCAGTCTGAGGTATGAAAACTACTGAATTTTGTTTACGATTCAATATTTTAAATAAAAAAAAAAAATGCTGACACTCTAAATTGATGCGAACAAATTTTTTTTAATCATAATATTCAAATATTACTACCTTTTTTATTATACAATCAATCCTTACTTGAAAATATAACTCATTTACTATGCGGCTATATAGATTTACATACTAGAATGCTTATATGGTCAGTTTTGGTTGTTGCGGACAAATAATTTTATTATATGAGTCAGTCTGAGGTATGAAAACTACTGAATTTTGTGTACGCTTCAATATTTTGAATAAAAAAGGACATGCTGGCACTCTAAATTGATGCGAACAAAATTTTGTAATCATAATATTCAAATATTGCTACCTATTTTCTTATACAATCAATCCTTACATGAAAATATAGCTCATTTACTATGCGGCTATATAGATTTACATAAGCAAATGCTTATATGGTCAGTTTTGGTTGTTGCGGACAAATAATTTTATTATATGAGTCAGTCTGAGGTATGAAAACTACTGAATTTTGTTTACGATTCAATATTTTGAATAAAAAAGGACATGCTGGCACTCTAAATTGATGGGAACAAAATTTTTTAGTCATAATATTCAAATATTGCTACCTATTTTCTTATACAATAAATCCTTACATGAAAATATAACTCATTGACTATGCGGCTATATAGATTTACAAAATTAAATGCTTATATGGTCAGTTTTGGTTGTTGCGGACAAATAATTTTATTATATGAGTCAGTCTGAGGTATGAAAACTACTGAATTTTGTTTACAATTCAATATTTTGAATAAAAAAAAGTACATGCTGGCACTCTTAATTGATGCAAACAAAATTTTGTAGTCATAATATTCAAATATTGCTACCTATTTTCTTATACAATCAATCCTTACATGAAAATATAGCTCATTTACTATGCGGCTATATAGATTTACATAAGCAAATGCTTATATGGTCAGTTTTGGTTGTTGCGGACAAATAATTTTATTATATGAGTCAGTCTGAGGTATGAAAACTACTGAATTTTGTTTACGATTCATTATTTTGAATAAAAAAGGACATGCTGGCACTCTAAATTGATGCGAACAAAATTTTTTAGTCATAATATTCAAATATTGCTACCTATTTTCTTATACAATAAATCCTTACATGAAAATATAACTCATTTACTATGCGGCTATATAGATTTACATAATTAAATGCTTATATGGTCAGTTTTGGTTGTTGCGGACAAATAATTTTATTATATGAGTCAGTCTGAGGTATGCAAACTACTGAATTTTGTTTACAATTCAATATTTTGAATAAAAAAAGTACATACTGGCACTCTTAATTGATGCGAACAAAATTTTTTAGTCATAATATTCAAATATTGCTACCTATTTTCTTATACAATCAATCCTTACATGAAAATATAGCTCATTTACTATGCGGCTATATAGATTTACATAAGCAAATGCTTATATGGTCAGTTTTGGTTGTTGCAGACAAATAATTTTATTATATGAGTCAGTCTGAGGTATGAAAACTACTGAATTTTGTTTACGATTCAATATTTTAAATAAAAAAAGGACATGCTGGCACTCTAAATTGATGCGAACAAACTTTTTTAGTCATAATATTCAAATATTGCTACATATTTTCTTATTCAATCAATCCTTACATGAAAATATAACTAATTTACTATGCAGCTATATAGATTTACATATTAAAATGCTTATATGGTCAGTTTTTGTTGTTGCAGACAAATTATTTTATTACATGAGTAAGTCTGAGGTATGAAAACTTCTGATTTTTTTTTACGATTCAATATTTTGAATAAAAAAGTACATGCTGGCAATCTAAATTGATGCGAACAAAATTTTTTAGTCATAATATTCAAATATTGCTACCTAATAATAATTATATATTACGAGTTAGTCTGATGTATGAAAACTACTGAATTTTGTTTACTATTCAATATTTTAAATAAAAAGAGGTCATCGCCGTCAGGCTGGTACAAAAATTGCTGTCAATTGTTTTATATGGTCAATTATGGCATAAAAATATAACTGAATTACTTCTATATAGAATAAGATAACTTGTTAAGAGGTAAATATTGTCAGTTGTGGTGAATGATATCAAAAAGTTTTGTTTTACGAGTCAGTCTGTCTAAGATGAGAAAACTGTTTGATTTTGGTGAGGATTAAATTACCTTATATTTGAATAAACATACTTAAACTATTATTTGCGAAGAACAAGAAATTTACTATAATTATTGTTCAATTAAATACAAATGTGTGACATTTTTAAATAACTGTAATCGTCAATATGTCAAGCAGAAATGACCACTTGGTCAATTAATTTTGATGTTCCTTATCATTTCATATTTTAGGTCAGTGTATCCAAGTTACGATGACAATCTGCGTTAACGGGCGTTTACTGCAAACAGTAAACGCGCGTTTACTTATTACAAAAATAGAAGACGCGCCCTTTTCCACGTTAACGCGGAGGTAAACGGAAAAGTAAACGCCCGTTTACTCTTTACAAAATTAGAAGACTCGCCGTTTTTGCGTTAACGCGGAGGTAAACGCGAAAGTAAACGCCCGTTTACTTTTAATGTCTACTGCAATTTCGGAGTTAACGCACAGTTAACGCGGCGTTTACATGAAGTGCACGCGAGTAAACGCCGCGTTAACTTTTTCGGCCCGTCTACATGTAATGCTTGGTCTGCACCCAACTGTATGTAAGGCCCAGGATTCTATCAATCTTCATTAAATATTTATAAAACTTCATATTTGAGTTAATTTTTTTTTAAATCTGTGAAATAAAGCAAATTTGGTTAAATTCTGAATGTTCCCCTTTTCACCCTATATATAGGTTGCATTTCTGTAAATATTTCAAAGGTCAAAATATAGGGCTGTGCGGCATATTTTCAACGTTTATATGATCTGGACTTCTCAGAAATTAAACTAACACTCATTGTCTTAACTACCCCTACCTCGAATGAAAGGTTACCACAGATTTCAATGTAAACAATATGCACGTGTTTATTTACTGGTAACATTCCCAAGTTATGTCTCTGTGAGATGGAACACACATAGCATAACTGGGAAATAATTTGATTTTCTATGAATATTCAAGATCTCCCCAAAAGAGGCGTGTTTTGAGAAACAGCTGTATTTACAAAGTGCAACCTATAACAACACAGTTAATGTTATAGTGCTGACAATCGAATAATCTCGAATAATCTCAGAAGGCACACAAAAGGGAGAACAACCAAAATGATTTTTCACTAAATTCTTATCTTGGGTGAGCTCGGATTTTTCCAA
The DNA here is from genome assembly GCF_963676685.1 of Mytilus edulis. NCBI lineage: Eukaryota > Metazoa > Mollusca > Bivalvia > Mytilida > Mytilidae > Mytilus > Mytilus edulis. The sequence goes on from NC_092348.1 coordinate 76,742,037, forward strand.
CTGGCTGCCCCCGTACGAAATAAGTTATAGGATTCCACCTAAACACTAGAAAAATGAAGTAGGAATCCACCTAGATTCAAATATTCTATATAGAAAGTAAGCGGACATGGAAAATGAACAAAATTCTGACTGGATTTTTTAATATTCCTACTTCAAAATTCCTACTAACCTAGGTGGAATTTTAAAGTCTGTATGGATTTTTTTCTGTTTTGAAAATCTGATTTGATTATTTATTTTCCTACTACATGTTTAAGATTCCTACCAGAATTAATTTATAAATTCCTACAAGAAAATCTTTCTACCTGGAAAGTTATCTTGAACTGGATTCCTATTCTCTAAAGACACACATTTTGCAATGTTAAATGATTATTTAACACACTTATAGTCTTCTGAATTGCTTGGCAAGAATGTTTTGTAAAATTCATATTTGGATTCTAAGTTTAGATATATTGCACTTTATTGAATTAAATAGTTTTAGTTACATACACAAAACAATTATGACGAAAGAAGCTTTTAACAATATCTTTATAGGGGTAAATTCAGTAAAAAATCTCCCATTGACTTTTATGCTAATCTACAGTGGAGATCACTTCTAACCTCTCATTAGAACTGTCAGAATATCTGTCATAGAACTGTTCTAACCTGTCCTAGAACAGTTTTACCCTAGAACTGTTCTAAGTAGAACTGTCAAAATCAGTTCTACTTAGAACTGACTAAATCAGTTCTAGGTAGAACTGTCAGGATCAGTTCTAGGGTGGAACTGTCTAAATCAGTTCTAGGTAGAACTGTATAAATCAGTTCTAACCGTAGAACTGTCAGCAGAACTGACTAAATCAGTCAGGACTGTAGAACAGTTCTAAATGACGTCAGTGCAGTAAGGGCACTTTAGAATTTAGAAGAAATAAATCACTTCCAATTACTTTGCTATAGCAGATTTTCTATATTTTTTACTGATCAAACGTTACATGTACAAATATCGAAGTGAATAGACGGTTATCCAACTCATCGGAGAAATATTTTTATAAGATTGCATATTTTTTTTCATACATACAGTCGGTTGAATTTTAGTGATATATGTATGAAAAAAAATATTAAAAAATACTGTTATATGTATAATAATTATACATATAACAGTATTTTTTTTAATCTTTTTTTCATACATATATCACTAAAATTCAAGCGACTGTGGTAAGATCTTACTATACAAATCCTTGATTTGCACCATCTCGTCAATTTAGCCAGACTTATCCATAACGATTATAAATGATATCAGGGAGTCTGGAACTCAGAAAAATATACTCATCTGATTACAGAACATGAATGAAACATTTGCCCCTGGACGTTCGGCTACAAACAAAAACATGCATTTTTCTTTGTACTTTTTATTTTAAAATAAAGTATATGAATCAGTCATGTGAGTGTTGGATGATGCTGTAAAATAGTTTTGTTTAAAAAAAAACATTACAAACCTGAGACTACTATACGTATACTACTATATAGTAGTCTCAGCACAAAATAACGGACTTAAAAAGTCACTTTAGTGACGGTTCATTATTGTGGATACAGAGAGGAAATAACGGCGCGCTAAATTTTTAGATATGGTATAAATACACCTTATCGCTATTTGTCTGCCATTACTGGATATCACACAGGTTTCCGTAAAAATTTGACGTCATAAAACAAAATATCTGATGCCACAATGGACATGATGGAAAAGTGATTGTTGTATGCTTCAAAAGTTCAAGAGGCCGGGTCAGCCAGGATTAGCAATAAGGTGTATTGTGTTCCAAAGTTGGTGTCATTTTTATCATACGATCAGTCCTGACATAGAAATATTATTGGTTTACAATGACTGAGGCCATATATATTTACATGATAGGTGTAATTAAGTTCAGTTTTGGTTGATGTGATCAAATAATTTTGTTAAAACGACTCGGTCTGATACATGTATATCGAAACTACTGAAATTTGTTTACAATTCAATATTTTGAATAAAAAGAGGACTTGCATAAAATTGCTGGTACTCTAAATTGATGTTACAATGTGTTACAATATTGCTGTCATTTAAATTATACAATCCATCGTGATATGTAACTATAAGTGATTTACTATGCGGCTGTATATATATATATTAAGATTTACATTATAAAGTGTAAATATGGTCAGTTTTGGTTGATGCTGTCAAGTATAAAAAAGAAGATGTGGTATGATTGCCAATGAGACAACTATCCACAAAAGACCAAAATGACAAAGACATTAACAACTATAGGTCACCGTACGCCTTCAACAATGAGCAAAGCCCATACCGCATAGTAAGCTATAAATATGGTCAGTTTTCATGGTTTTGGGTGATGCGGACAAATAATTTTGTTATATCCATGAGTCAGTCTGAGATATCAAAACTACTGAAATTAGTTTACGATTCAAAATTTTGATTAAAAAGAGGACATGCTGGCACTATAAACTGATGCGAGCATAATTTTTTTTTCCAATGTTGCTTTCATTTATATTAAACAATCCCATCCTGCTATAAAAATATAAGCTCGTGCAATATAAAATTCTACTCGGAACAATTATCGCTATTTTGTGCATTTTTCCTTGATCTTTTTTTGTGATAATTTTCATATCATGCTTCTCGCTTGAGATGGAAAAATTATCGCAAGAAACTAAGGAGGCCACGTGGCGTTGCTAACGAAATTGACATGAAATTTACAACATCGTCATAGGTAAAATAGCGATAAACAGATTATCATTGGTCATCTCAACTCGATTGCTTTTCTCACTTTCAATGTACCAGCTCAAGCGAGAAAAGCAATCTCATTGAGATGATCAACGATAATCTATAAATATAGACCATTTGTATTATCATGATTATACACTCCATCCTTACATAAAAATATTACAGATTTACTATGCGACTATAAGAGTTACATAAAAAAGAGCAAATATGGTCAGTTTCGGTTGATGTGGTCAAATATGGTCAGTTTTGGTTGATGCTGTCAAATATGATCAGTTTTGATTGATGCAGACAAATAATTTTGTTACATGAGTCAGTCTGAGGTATGAAAACTACTGATATTTGTTTCTGATGCGATATTTTGAATAAAAATAGGAAATGCTGGTCATTGATTTCCAATATTGCAGTTATTTATATACTACAGTCCCTCTCGACCTAAGCTTATAACTGAATTGCTGTGCAGCTATATAGATTTACATAATAAAAAGCAAATAAGGTAAGTTTTGGTTGATGCAGTCAAAAGATTTTATTACACGACTCAGTCTGAAGTATAAAAACTACTGATATTTGTTTATGATTCAATATTTGGGATCAAGGGGAGGGGGTCCAGGGGTAGGAACCCCACTTTTTTTTTAACATCAATGCATTTGAATGGGAGCATATAGTAAGAACCCTCCCCCCCCCCCCCCCCAGCCTTTTAAAAATGGCTGGATCTGCCCCTGCATGCTGGCACTATAAATTGATGCGAACAATTTTTTTTCTCCAAAATTGCTGTAACTTGTATATTACAGTCCCTCTAGACCTAATAAAATGAAAACTGAAGTACTGTACAGCTATATAGATTTGCAGAAAGAAAAAGCAAATAATGGCAGTTTAGATTGATGCGGTCAAAAGATTTTTGTTAAACAGGTCGTCCGAGGTATGAAAACTACTCGTAAACTGATATTATATTGGTTAATGAGGTCGAACAGTTCTAACCTAGAACAGAATAAAAGGTGTCAGGCTGACAGTTCTACGTACTGTTCTAGAGCAGTTCTCCTGACAGATTTAATGAGAGGTTAGAAGTGATCTCCACTGTATGTATGGAATTAAATTTATACCTGATTTACCTTTAGAAATTGGAAACTTTCATATAACATTCATGAAAGTACAAATGTAGCCTTATCTTTTGCAACAATAAAAACATAGGGTCATGCGGCATTTTTGGGCATTCACATGGCATTGTTTACAAACAATGTAGATTCGCACTGAATTCCTATACTGATCCCCATTACTTTTCAACCCTGTAGTAAAAAAAAAATGAGCACATTCAGCATTTATTTTTTATTTTTTTTCAACTCTAGTTTTGATCTATCTGCCAAAAAATATTTATTACAAACATTATCTACCAATCATAAGAGCATATGACTTCAGTGTTATACAGAAAGCTCTCACCTAAATCGGCGGTCCCTTATGACGTATATTTATTTACTGAATTTACCCCTATAAGGGACTTTTTTACTTCTTTTCCCACTTTTTTTACAATAAACATGTAAGGTATCCAATTTTCAAGTTCCAGTTTCAATACAACATTCATAAATGCTGAATTTGTAAAGATAGAGCAAAATTGATACTACAGCCCATACTGGGCCAATGTATATTTGGTATATAAAGTTGCACATTGAATGTTTTTAAAAAAAATGGTGTAAAATACTATGTTTAATAAATATGAATTGTTTTCTGTGTTTGCTTAAACCAGTATTGCAAGTACACCTAGAAACTAAAGACTTGGTGTACTCTTAGTTCAATTTTTCCTTATATGGAAGTTTTTGATGAAATACCCTGAAAAGACCACACAAAGACTTTTCAAAGGCTTTTTTAAGCAGTTTGATACCAAATAAAACAACAATTATGTTTCATTATACTAAATCTGTGTTTTAGTGACTTGTTACGTTCACAAAATGTCATTGACAATCACTCTGTAGAAATTCCTGTTACCCAAACATCAGGATGCATTCTTCGCCAAAACTAGACGACCAGAACTGAAGTAGAAAAAAGTGCCAAATATGAATAAATAAGACTAAGTATAAACAAACTTTGCAATTGGAAGATTAAAGTAGCAATTTAGAATATTTAAAAGCAATTATTTAACATAAAAATCCAATTACAAACATTTCAACACTAGTTTCCTAGATGAAGGACATGTAATCATGAAAATTGTCTAGTATAGTTTTTAAATAAAGAAACGCGATGCGTTATGTAAAAATAAATGAATAGCTTCATGCGGTCAGATTATTCGAGTGTTAAAATACTAGAAAAAAGCTTATTTGCCACTTGTTCTACAACTTAACATGGGGAACGCAGCTAAAAAAAATCACTATGTCAAAGGGAGGTAATCTGTTTTTTTTTATATGATTTTATATACATTATTAGGAGAAATATGTGCAAAATGTGATGTAAATGGGGAGAATATTTATGCCTTTCATTGATATCATAACTCTAAAATGTAATTTCTATTGTTTCTTTCAATCTGCACACAAAAACTGACTTTTACCATATATCCCATGCTTCCTCTCACGGTACACTCAGTGCATCCTGGATACATTGTGTAGCCGCAGCTAAGATAGAAATTTGTGTAAAAACAACTTCAAATGGTTCCAAAATCCTTCCATTGCATTAAAATTTACAGGAAATTAGTTTGTTGATTATTGTGTGGCCTTGGACAAGTACAGTGAAAGAGTGCATATTTTCCTATAGGGGTAAATTCAGTAAAAAATCTCCCATTGACTTTAATGCTAATTTATGTATGGAATTAAATTTATACCTGATTTACCTTTAGAAATTGGAAACTTTCATATAACATTCATGAAAGTACAAATGTAGCCCTATCTTTTGCAACAATAAAAACATAGGGTCATGCGGCATTTTTGGGCATTCATATGGCATTGTTTACAAACAATCCAGATTCGTACTGAATTCCTATACTGATCCCCATTACTTTTCAACCCTGTAGTAAAAACAAATGAGCACATTCAGCATTTATTTTTTTATTTTTTTCAACTCTAGTTTTGATCTATCTGCCAAAAAATATTTTTTGCAAACATTATCTACCAATCAGAAGAGCATATGAATTCAGTGTTATACAGAAAGCTCTCACCTAAATGGGCGGTCCCTTATGACGTATATTTATTTTCTGAATTTACCCCTATAAGGGACTTTTTTACTTCTTTTCCCACTTTTTTTTACAATAAACATGTAAGGTATCCAATTTTCAAGTTCCAGTTTCAATACAACATTCATAAATGCTGAATTTGTAAAGATAGATCAAAATTGATACTACAGCCCATACTGGGCCAATGCATATTTGGTATATAAAGTTGCACATTGAATGTTTTTAAAAAAATGGTGTAAAATACTATGTTTAATAAATATGAATTGTTTTCTGTGTTTGCTTTGACCAGTATTGCAAGTACACCTAGAAACTAAAGACTTGGTGTACTCTTAGTTCAATTTTTCCTTATATGGAAGTTTTTGATGAAATACCCTGAAAAGACCACACAAAGACTTTTCAAAGGCTTTTTTAAGCAGTTTGATACCAGATAGAACAACAATTATGTTTCATTATACTAAATCTGTGTTTTAGTTACTTGTAACGTTCACAAAATGTCATTGACAATCACTCTGCAGAAATTCCTGTTATCCCAACATCAGGATGCATTCTTCGCCAAAACTAGACGACCAGAACTGAAGTAGAAAAAAGTGCCAAATATGAATAAATAAGACTAAGTATAAACAAACTTTGCATTTGGAAGATTAAAGTAGCAATTTAGAATATTTAAAAGCAATTATTTAACATAAAAATCCAATTACTCCAGTTTTGATCTATCTGCCAAAAAATATTTATTACAAACATTATCTTCCAATCAGAAGAGCATATACAGAAAGCTCTCCCCTAAATGGGCGGTCCCTCCCCTAAATGGTCGGTCCCTTATGACGTATATTTATTTACTGAATTTACCCCTATAGTGAGACACGTCCCAATAAGCCAAACAGAAAAAAGAAAAAGAAATACCCGTAAATTGTACGCGCATCTCCTCTTCAATATATTAAGTAAAAAGAAAGAAATATCACTATATATTTAAGGTCAATTATTGGTAAAAATATATAAGTACGTTTATGCAGTATTAATTCAATTTTGAGAAATTAACACTGTTAGCAAAGAAGAATATACCCTGTAAATTATTTCTTTTAACAGAGGACAATATTCTGGAGACATATAACAATCGTTTTTTCTTCTTTTTTTTGTCATTCCATTCATTTCCATTGAACTGAAATTGCCAATCATGGAATGGTGGATTCCGTTTTATTAATCTTGTCTCCGAGTGATATTAAACTTGTGGCGACCATGATACCCTTCCTTGGTTTGCGATTTTGTGGAATATATACATGTATGTGATTGTAGATATGATCGTTAATGGAACAAAATAATATACAGATACTGTACTTTTTTTCATGTATCAAAATGATTAAAAAAATACTACCAAGAAAAAAGGCCCAGGCTTTATAATGTACTAACGGAATAAATATAACGAATAATATGTTTTTAACAATAAAAAATGGTGTGGACTTTAACGGTGCTTTTTTGTGGACTTTAACGGAACTTGCTATTGTGGAATTTAATGGCGTTTTCTTCTGGACTTTAGCGGAGGTCATTTTGTGAACTTAAGCGGAAAGTTTGCAGACTTTAGCGGCGTTTTGGACTTTAGCGAAAATTTGTTGTGGACTTTAGCGGTGCCACAATGCTGTATAAATAAGAAAAGGTCTGATATTGGTAGTATATGGTTATATATTAATGTCGCTCACATAATTAAGGGAAGGAAATTTTAAGTATTGAAGTATATTCATAATACATTAAACAAAATGCATGTACTCTTTATGCTCCCTTCCACGACTAATGTTTTGTCGTTTTTTTACAGCATTTCAGATAACATATTCAGTAACAATATCAGGATCAGGAAGCTACATAATACCAAATAAATATTATGAACTGACATGCTCTTATGATACCTTTAAAGAAGACAGACGAACGACGTATAACTTTTTGGATGACAAATCTAACGGAATATATAGCTTAACTGTTCGATATGTAAACACTACTGAAGTGTGTTCCTACGGAAGCTCTATTTTAAATCTATGCTCAGCGGTTAATTTTTGTTCCTGTGATAGATATGGGATGGCGACACGGATCTATTATAATCTTACAAGCAATATCAGAGGACTTCTTACCGTGAGCTGTTTTGCGGGAGACAACTCTCTCATTACGATTCCAGTGGCAGGTTTGAGATTATTTTTCACTTAACTAAAGCAAATTGTTCGCAGGTTAAATACACAAAAAAAAATAGCAAGATACACTGTTTCTTATGGTGATCAGACAGAAAATCACAGTAATTAATGTATATTACAGAATTTTTTTTATATTGTACAAAATTCGAAAATAATTGAGAAAACAAACTCCCATAACAAATCAGGAACATGTTATTTGTATTGTTAAGGTAGATTCAATGTGTATTGCCTGCTTGGATTGTACAATTACTATTATAATAATTATAATAATAGCAGTACATAATCCGTCTTGATTCCTTGCCTGAATCTTTAAATTTTGAGACAGATTTCAATTATATGATATTTTGACAGAATGAATCTTGTCAAGTAAAACTCGATTGTATTTTTTTTATTTTTTTGTTTTACGGAATAAATATTCTACTTGAACATGTTGAAAATCAATGGAATATACAAAAAATATTTATGAAAAATTTGTCTTTTAAATTATATAAAAGATAATCTTATAACATGCCTGATTGCGACTCTTTTTCTTTTGTTTAACACAAAATTAAACTATTTGATTGCACGTTTGCTATTATCAATTTGCTTGATATACAGCTATAATTACAGTCATATAAAACTTCAAATTTGAAAAAAGTTCACTATGTATTTTTTTTACTTTTTATACTTAAATGGCTAAGTTTTAAAATAAAAAAAAGTTTTTCTTCTTAATGAACATACTTTCTTTTATCAAAATATATATAAATGTACTGCTATTGCATCGTTTCCTTCCCGTACCAATTTGCCGATATTTTCGTGTAGGTAATTTTTAAGACCTGAACTACGAAATGTGTCAGAAAAACTTTGACCACATCACAGCGCAAGTGCTAGAGTAAAACCGTGAGGCAACACATGCAAATTTAATTTCTTTTTCTACGGAATTTTCCACTCAAAAAATTTGAGGGAGTGATATGAAAATTTTAAGTTGCAAATTTTTTAGGCGATGCTTGATAAGTAAAGGCGAGTGATTTTTTTTTGTGTAAACATAAAATAATAGGTTTTAACAATATTGATCGAAACAAGATCGTATAAAACGTGATTTACTTTTTTAGTAAAATAGGACACATATTCATATATTAAAAATTCGTTTCATAAAGAACTATACATCTATCTGGAATTATAAGGTCAACACATGTCCAAGAATTTTGTAATATTCCTTGACTTTAATATGTCTTCTTTATTATTGAAAATAAGTGGACCCGTCTTTTAGAAAAGTTGTTTTAAATATGATTAATTTACCCAACCCCTTTGAAATAAAACATTTGTTTTTCTTTTAACTTTTCTACAACTGTAAATAACCCCTTGACTGAGGGACTAATTTAAGGGATTATTCATCTGGAAGGTTGTTCCCAACCTGATTATGTTTTTTAAGTTCTGCCTTCAACACAGGGATTTGGCCCTGACCAAACAGATTCAGAGCTGTAAAGGTACTCCAAAATGACTAGTGTATAAACAATTCAAACAGGAAAACCAACGATCTGATCTATATATATATACAAATGGAGAGATAAAGGGAAAACCACAGCTGCCTTATGATAAGAATAACCATATCATTAAGGGTGCAGATATATCTTGAAGCAAATGTCTTATACTATAAAGACATTTAACTATAATACTATGTTAATTTGCTATATCACTAAGATAAATTTATATACTATAAAGACACTTTAATACAACATGGAGTTACCTTTTCATACCGTATTCTGTCATTTCACTTTGTTAAAGGGGCACTAGCTGTCAAATTCATGTTCACTGTTTCTAATAAAATTAATACTGATTTGTCATTTTACTAAACTATTATGTGATATAGCTATGCCATAAAGATACATTTTATACTATAAAGACATCTTAATATAACATTAAGCAACTTGTTCATACTATTTTGTCATCTCAGTATGTTATAACTATAAATGTGTATACTATACAATCATCTCGATATAATATAGAACAATTTGTTCATACTAGTATGTCATATAACTATCCTATAAAGACATATTTTTATATCAAGCTGATAATTTTTATATCAGGAGGTGTTATCTATATACCAATGGACGATTTGATTACACTATAACCCGATTTCGCCATACCATAAGACCATTTCATCTTACCGCAACCATTTCATCGTACCATAAGACCATTTCATCATTCCACAAGACCATTTCATCATACCATAAGACCATTTCATCATTCCACAAGACCAGTTCATCATACCATCAGACCATTTCATTAAACTATAAGACCATTCCATCATACATGTACCAAAAGACCATTTCATCATACCACAAGACCATTTCTTCATACCATAAGACCATTTCCATATACCATAAGACCATTTCATCATACCGTAAAACCATTTCATCATACCATAAGACCATTTCATCATACCATAAGACCATTTCATCATATCACAAGACCATTTCATCATACCATAAGACCATTTCCACATACCATAAGACCATTTCATCATACCGTAAAACCATTTCATCATACCATAAGACAATTTCATCACACCATAAGACCAGACCATTTCATCATACCACAATACCAATTTCATCATACCACAAGACCATTAATTGCATCATACCACAATACCAATTTTATCATACCATAAGACCATTTCATCATAACGTAAAACCATTTCATCATACCATAAGACCATTTCATCATACCATAAGACCATCTCATCACACCATAAGACCACTGAGACCATTTCATCATACCACAATACCCATTTCATCATACCATAAGACCATTAATTGCATCATACCACAATACCCATTTCATCATACCACAATACCCATTTCATTATACCATAAGACCATCTCATCATACCACCAGACCATTTTATCATACCACAATACTCATTTCATCATACCATAAGACCACCTCATCATACCATAAGATCAGACCATTTTCATCATACCTCAAGACCATTTCATCATACCACAATACCCATTTCATCATACCATAAGACCATTTCATCATACCATAAGACATATCTATAAATCGCGGCGAACACCCCCCTCCGCGATATTCATCAGCAACATCGATTGTAAAAAAAGGGCCATAAAGGAAATCGTTTTGCGGACTGTAGGGAATTTCAAGATGAATACATTTATCGACTGTAATTCTCAATGTAGGCGACACATGCAGATTGGTATTCCCTTAAAATAAAATAATAAAATAAATAAATAAATAACATACAAGATTGCCTATATTCTTTTCGTCAAATTTTAATTATCATGAAAGCAAGCCAACCTGTTTTCTTTTTAGATAGTTTACTCTTAAAGCACGCATGGCACGTGTTAGCAAATCATGTTGACAGGAACGGTGAAAATTGTGTAACTCGTATCCCGTATCAACTTTCCCCGTACCCATTACAATTTAACTGTATTCTTGAATATTACTATTAACATAATGCTGAAAGCCAGATCGGCATATGTTTAAAATAACATTATTGTTAAATTTTTAATGATTTGTAAAATGACATGACATGACATGTAAGCTCTTTGCATACTGATGCTGGTATGCCTCTGTTTGTTTTTTCAACCCTCTGATCTGGACGTGTACGTAGGTGACTGGCACTTTCTTGTTTGACGCCTCCAATAGGTTTCAAATTCATCCCTGTGTTTCGGGCATATGTAAATGTCACAAGACTAACAATCTATTAAAAATGTCCCACTGCTGTACAGTATTAAAAGCCCTTCTGGTAGTTCAGTGTCCGTGGAGTAATTCCCGAGGCTACGTAAATGGGTACTTGTGGGTTTGTCACATTGGGTTATAGGGATACACAGGACATTTGAAGCATAATGAAATGATTGTCAACATTCGGATAAACAAATGTACATTTCATTTCATTCTTTTTCTCATACTGCAAAGCTAATTAATTATTCTTAACATTAATTATATTATTACACTACAGATTTTCCATGAAATAATACAGCAGAAGTGTGAAACATTGATGAGTACAATCAGGGGAGGTAAATCAATTTTTACTGGGGCACCATGAAGGTTGCAGTCTTGTAATTGACTGCTCCATGGGCTTACATGCAAAACAGCTGATCTTTGAAAATTCAAAAATTAAAAATGCTACATAGAAAATTTGTTTCATGTTCATATCATGTATGTACTAATGTAAAATTGTGATTTAAACGAAAAAAAAGTGGGTCATGCCACGAAGAATAAAAAGTTACGTAATCCTGAAGTCAAAACATTTTTTTTTCTACTTTCTGTTTGCTATTTTTACTAGGCCGCACCACTTCCAGTAAACATGATATCCTTCCACTTTCCTGGATTGATATCCTCAAAAAGATGCAAGATTTTTTTTAAAGTCTATATATATGTTTTAATTCAGCATAAACCTATAATCAAACAGAAAAAATTGAGTTCAGAAAAAAATTCAGAAAAAAATGCACTATTTTGTTTCCCTCCATGTTTTGACATGCACCGGAAACTGGAGTTGTAATACAAGACTGGTACCTATAACAATAATTAAATGTCTTATTCAAATAAATAAATAAATCATTTACTTAGTTTCATTAAGTAGCCATATTTGAACATAAAAAGTGCTATTAAAAGATCTGTTTGGCTGTATTAATAAAAATATCCCCACTATTAAAGCAGTACCCCTTTCTGAAAACAGGCAAAATTTGGAAATCAGTCATGTCTATCAAATGATCTGTAAATCTCATTCTAGTCTATCTTTATGAATGTTTTCTTATTATTTGGATACTGTGAAACTAGAAGAGTATTCTTATCTATTATTTTTATTTGTTTCCCTCTGTTTGATTGAAGCACATTCCATAGCTTATCCCTCCCCCTTTTTTCAATGAAATTTACCCAAGTGGGCCTCTTGTTTTAGTCAAAATTGAAAAAGTACCCAAAACTTGTTCATATTGAAGAATTTGCTACAATACAACTATCTGAACACAAGAAAGACCATACCTTTCTCTTTTTTGACTATACTGGTCTTTATACGTGCCTACTATATCATGGTTTTTAGACTGTACTTGACACACCAATGCATATAAAATTTGAAATAAAATTCAAGAAAAAACAAAATGAATACTCAAGTTGGTGTTTTTGGTAAGAATATTGATTATTTGTCACACCTAATCACAAACATCCTTGTCACAAAGGATAGTTTTAGAAAAATTCTACTTTTTAAACAAATTTTTAACCCAAATATGAAAATTTCAATTATCCATGCAGTGCCGCAGACAGGAAAAGAAGTATAGACTCATGAAAAATGAACATTTTTTTGAAAATCTTTTCACCAAAAGTTCATTTTATACACATTCTACCTAAATGTCAACAATTAAGCCATAAAAATAATTAACCCTAAAGAAAAATATTACTTTTGTATGTAGCTGTCTCTTCAACTTCGGGATAATTTTCAATAAAACTGTGCAACTAGAATTTTCATCACAAGAAGAAGATTTCATTGAAAAAAAAATCTTTCTATGTTCTTTTTAATTGAAAATCATGTAAGTAATACCATCAGAATCTCAATTTGCCTGAAACTGTTGTGCTTTATATCTATAAATACTGTTGAATGGTGTCTAGTATAAAAAAGCATAATTATTACATAATTTCAGTTTTTTCAGTGTAACTTGATACCCCATGATTTTTTTCTCTTAAAAAGTCCTTAAATCATGATGTTTTATCATTCTGGGCACACAAAAGTCCACATGAGCTACTTCCTTGCTGTGAACATATGAAAAAAATACCCTATGCAGGTTGCAGTCTTGTATTAAATTGACTGCTCCATGGGCTTACATTCAAAACAGCTGATCTTTGAAAATTAAAAAAATTAAAATGCTACATAGAAAATTTGTTTCATGTTCATATCATGTATGTACTAATGTGAAATTGTGATTTAATCGAAAAAAAAAGAGGGTCATGCCACGAAGAATAAAAAGTTACGTAATCCTGAAGTCAAAACATTTTTTTTTCTACTTTCTGTTTGCTATTTTTACTAGGCCGCACCACTTCCAGTAAACATGATATCCTTCCACTTTCCTGGATTGATATCCTCAAAAAGATGCAAGATTTTTTTAAAGTCTATATATATGTTTCAATTCAGCATAAACCTATAATCAAACAGAAAAAAATGAGTTCAGAAAAAAATTCAGAAAAAAATGCACTATTTTGATTCCCTCCATGTTTTGACATGCACCGGAAACTGGAGTTGTAATACAAGACTGGTACCTGAAGGATTTGTTTTAATTTTTCTGTACAGACAGAAATTTAAGGTTAAGTTTGAAATTATTAAATCAAATATTTCTACAAAATAAATATTTGAAAGTGGAACTGTTATGTCCTGATGAATACTAAAGTATATGAATATCTGATTAAGATAGAAAAAAATATTTGGATAATTAAATTTATCTAAAACCCTTGAATTTCTTATTTTTGATGTTAAATATTTAATATTGTGAATAATATTTTTCTCTTTAATTATTTTCTATATACCAGTAACTCTTCGACAAAGTTGAGGTGTTTATTTACAAGTTAACAGTATATTCTGCCTGAAATTCTTCTTATTTTTCGTTAAAATCTTAGATTTTTTGACATGTTCAAAATGTCATTAAAACTTATTTGCTGAGCAAGGGCTTACAGATTTTGAAGATATCAACCTTATTAAACATAAAAAGTACAACAGAAATAAAATTCAAATTATAAACTTTTAAAAACAGGAAGCAGCATTAACCTCTCTGTACCAATCCTTTTACAAAAGTTAACATGATGCCAATTTGTATCATTTGACATTAAAAAACGTTTTATACAGTTAAAAACATGTTAAACTTGCATTCTATCAAGGAAAATTACTAAATTAAAAAAAAAAGAATTTAAAAAAAATGCTTGTTTAAATACTTGAATGTGTTTCAAAAAATAGAATTGATGATTTCTAAAAATAGAATCAAATATTTGTACTTTTTATGGTATACACAGAGTCCCTACATGTTACCCTTCCAGATACATGACACATAACATTATTTTTCAAACTAGCTTCCGGATGATTTTTGGCAAATTGCATGGTTTTATCATAGAGAGGCTCTTAAACATATTGTATTTGCTGAATTAAAGCAAAATGCACTAGACACAAGTAAATCATATACTTATGAAGTCTTCTCCATGACACATGGGATGTGTACTAACACGAGCAACACGACGGGTACCACATATGAATCACCAAAAATCACCCCCAGTTTTAAGTAGAGTTCGTTTTGCTCAGTTTTTAGTTTTCCATATTGTGTTTTATGTTCTTTTTTTTATCTTTGTCTTTTTTCATTATAAGCCATGACGTGTTTATTTATTTTTTATTTTTAAGTTTGAATGTAAGGAACATAGATGATTCTGTCAATATCATTGAATTCCTTGAAAGACAAAACACAATAATCATAAGCGATAACAAAACTTATTACACATAAGGTTCTTGACTTTTAACTAGTTCATGAAATGTTTGAGGTTTGAAGGGGTTTAAAATCGAATCTACTCGTTTGTTTGAACTCTTAATAATATACAATTTCTTTTCAGTTGGTCCCGATGACAGTATGAATTTAATTCCTCCATCTTCATATCACACTAAGACATTAGGAGAATCCCTAGGTCCAATAACCTGCTCTGCATCATGTTATCCGGAATGTCAGTATGAATGGACAATGCAATCAAGAGCAACAATGCGAGGATCAACACTGCATATAGAGTCACTTACTAAAGAGGATGATGGAATCTACAGTTGTAAGGCATGGAATGAGGTTTATACTTCAGGAAAATCTATTACATTGAATCTGACTGTCAATTGTAAGTTTACTTAAATTGTAGTAGTCAGAAATAGTTCTTGACTTAAACAGAACACAAGACATGTGTTGGTAAAGAAAACATACCAACGAAAGGGTATTAAATGAATCAGTTAAAAATAACACCACAAGCATTAGAAATGATTTTTAACGTTCTATCGTAATAGAAAACTGCACGAAGTAGCCATTCAAACAAGTCTTCCAAATAAGTATGTCCAACGAACAGAATTTGCGAAAAGTTAATAGTTGTACGCGAAATTGATGGCAATTTTGATTTTGGTAATAATGGAATGCGTGTTGTAGTCATTTATACTAAATTTGTAGAGAATCAAACATGAAAATAGAAATCGTATAAATAAATAGCATTTTGCTTTAACAATACATGACGACTATTCAAACTACATCATTTTGTTTTGAAACACTGATTTTGTATACAACTTGGCTTCAAAGTTTTCATTTTTCCTGCGTTTTTTATACTCCTAATACAGTTTTTGACAATATGAATTTGAGATATGTCGCTTTTCCCGACGAATATATCTTTGAACAATTAAAACTGACCAAAAAGTAATAACACAATTTTTCAACTTTCTAATTATAATCCCACTTCTATATATCTTTTCAAAAAACATAATAACTGTTAGAACCTGAACGTACGTCCATCCTGAAGGATTCCCCTCTGCACAAGAAGCTTCGAAAAATCCACATTACAGAATTAAGAAATAGTTTTCTATTGAATTCCTAAGTGATGGACAGTGTGTGCTCATCATATATCAGGTCCACCATTTTATTATTTACTAGGTAACAAACTATTTTAAATATAGAATGTAACAAGAAATGATTTGTCCTTCACTTATGATATGTCATACATTACAAACATTATCTCCAATCCACAGAAAGAACCATGTTTTGCAGCTTTGGACAAGAACTACGTATTATTTCGATAACTTAGAATTTAAAAAAAACACTTTCATTTAGTTATTTTGGGTGACGTTTTTTATTTTGTTTATTTGGTGAATCGAACGAACTTTATGAAACTGGCAAAATTATTCACACGAAAATAAAGCAAACACTAAAAATTGAAACGTTTATCGAGATAAATACATTGTTTTACTAAAAAAAGTTTTATTTTGATGTAAAAGTTTGTTTATTAACACAGAAGATGACAGGGTATAAATAATGTCGATTTAAAATATGATACGGCAACGTTTACCTTATTGCAAAAAGGAGGAACTGTAACACGTAATACTACACTGACTAATAACCAGTTTTGATGAGTTTTTGATAACTGATGTTCGTGGAAAAAGAAGAATATTCCTGTATACAAAAGTATGGATTTTTCGATATACTACGGATTTCTTTATCCCAGGCATAGACAACCTTGAAAGAATTTGGCACATTTTTTTGGAATTTTGGGTCCTCAATTCTCTTCAACTTTGTTCTTGTTTGGCTTTATAGTTTTTTGTTTTTTTTATCTGAGCATCACTGATGAGTATTAAATGTATGTAGGCGAAATGCGTGTCTGGCGTATTAGATTATAATCCTTTAACTATTGTTTCAAACGTTTAGTTTAAATTATTAAAGGGTTATGATGGTTAAAATTTAACCAAGAGATGAAGAATATGATTTAGGACTAAACGCGAAACACAGGTCTTGTATACGAAAAATTAGTTCTGTTATATATGTTACAGTAAAAAGGTGAAATTAGGAATTACACGTAATAACTAAACATTTCAGTAAATACCTGTAATTACTAGCCAATTTAGTAATTACATGTATTTACTAGTTGTTTCAGTGATAACTGGTATTCACTGATTTTTTTGTCAATTTTACAGCTATTTACTAACTTGATATATATTTTTTTTTAATACAAAAACATTATTTAATATACCAAATAAGAAGGTAAAGGGGTAGGAATTTTCAGGGCAAACTTAAGGATTAAGGAATACTAGAGGCTCTAAAGAGCCTGTGTCGCTCACCTTGGTCTATGTGATTATTAAACAAAGGACACAGATGGATTCATGACAAAGTTGTGTTTTGGTGATGGTGATTAGTTTGTAGATCTTACTTTACTGAACATTCTTGCTGCTTACAATTATCTCTATCTATAATTAACTTGGCCAAGTAGTTTTAGAAATCTTATGACACATGTTTGAAAATCGTTAAAAATTGACTATAAAGGGCAATAACTCCTTAGAGGGTCAATTGACCATTTTGGTCATGTTGACTTATTTTAGGTCTTACTTAGCTGTACATTATTGCTGTTCACAGTTTATCTTTATCTATAATAATATTCAAGATAATAACCAAAAACGGCAAAACTTCCTTAAAATTACCAATTCAGGGGCAGCAACCTCACAACGGGTTGTTCGATTCATCTGTAAATTTCAGGGCAGATAGATAGATTTCGACCTGATAAACAATGTTATCCCAGTAAGATTTGCTCTAAATGCTTTGGTTTTTGAGATATAAGCCAAAACTGCATTTTACCCCATTGTTCTATTTTTAGCCATGGCAGCAATCTTGGTTGGTTGGCCGGGTCACCGGACACATTTTGTAAACTAAATACCCCAATCATGATTGTAGCCAAGTGTGGTTTAATTTGGCCCAGTAGTTTCAGAGGAGAAGATTTTTGTAAAAGATTATTAAGATTTATGAAAAATGGTTAAACATTGACAATAAAGGGCAATGACTCATTGAGGGGTCAACTGACCATTTTGGTCATGCTGACTTATTTGTAAATCTTTACTTTGCTGAACGTTATTGCTGCTTACAGTTTATCTCTATCTATAATAATATTCAAGATAATCACAAAAAACGGCAAAATTTCCTTAAAATTTCCAATTCAGGGGCAGCAACCTAACAACGGGTTGTCCGATTCATCTGAAAATTTCAGGGCAGATAGAAATTGACCTGATAAACAATTTTACCCCCATGTCAGATTTTCTCTAAATGCTTTGGTTTTTGTGATATAAGCCAAAAACTGGATTTTACCCCTATGTTCTATTATTTGCCATGGCGACCATCTTGGTTGGTTGGCCATGTCACTGTACACATATTTTAAACTATATACCCTAGTGATGATTGTAGCCAAGTTTGGTTTAATTTGGCCCAGTAGTTTCAGAGTAGCAGATTTTTTTAAAAGTTAACAGACGAAAACGGACGACGACGACGGACGACGGACACTAAGTGATGAGAAAAGCTCACTTGGCCTAATAAGGCACATCAAAAATGTATTCTCTTCAGTGTTAGTGAATTGAAACTGGAAAATGATTGTTTTATAAGTTTTGAAACTCCCTAAAATTCATTTTCAGCATGCAAGGCAATGACAAGCCAAAATTGAGAAATACATTTCTGAGAAATTTATTGGAATTTCGCCAGCTCTTTTTGATGATAGACATATGACTATGCCAAATTTGGTTAAATGATCTTGATAATGCTTAAAATCTCTTAATTTTGTTAAATTAAAATCTCCATCAGGCATAGTTTGCCTATCAACGTGCCCAATGACATGAGTTAAATTCCTTTTACAAAATAGGTTTAACTACAACTTCTTTTGTCAGATATTTGCGACGAAGCTGACATTATTCACAAACAAATTTATACAAATTGATGGCGTTAAGAGTCACATTTAATATTTCTGTGTTTCTCTTTTTGATGAGTTTTCATGTTTTTCAAGACCTCTAAATTTAAGCTTATATACATTGTACCTGCAACAAAATTTTATCATCATTTTTAGCTGTATAAGAATTATCTTTTTTTGGATTGAATTAGTCTACTAAATGGTCTATCCCTTTTTTTTACTTTTAATGTTGACATTCTTTTCCTTTTTGTCGAGTCTGTGATTTTTGTCGCAAAGTGAGACACAGCGAAACAACATTCATTCCGTCGTCAGTGGCGTCCACAAGCTTTCACTCTGTGGTTAAAGTTTTTTTAAATTTTGATAACTTTCCTAATTTCCTTGATTTCTACCAAACTTGAACAGAAGCTTTTTTATGATTATAAGATAAATTTCAATGATATTTGTAAAAAATAAAACAAAATTTTCCGTATTTTACTTATAAATGAACTTAGTTTGTATGCCAGTATACCATGTATACCTTACATTCACACTGTGTTAAAGTTTTTAAAATTTTAACAACTTTCTCAAAATAACCTGGATTTCTTCCAAAGTTAGACAGAAGCTTGTTTATGATCATAAGATAATCGGTTCAGAAGTAATATTTGTAAAAAAAGTCATTTTGTTCTTATATAACTTATAAATGGACTATTTTTTCAGTTAACATTACATACACTCTGCAGTTAAAAGTTTTTAAAGCATTTATTAGATTTCATAAATCCTCCTGGATTTTTACTAAATTTGAACAGAAGCTTCTTGCAGTACTAGTCATAAGAAAGTATCTATAGGATTTTTTCCACATTTTTGTCAAGCCTGCAACTACAAACAGCAAAAGTAGGCGAGGCACTGGGTTCCGCGAAACCCTTACAATTATATTATCTTAATTCATGGGTAACCTATATATATAGCTATCTCCAGCAGAGGTTGAATTGAAGTTGACATGAATATGTATTCAATGAGGTCCAATTAACTTGCAAGTGCACAACTCATCAACCATGTTCCTTAGCTTATTTTACAAAATAAAACCAGATTGACTGCTAAAAGTGAATATCATTTTCATTTTATTTAATGATTTCACAAAAAAAAAATCATTTTTAATTTTTGTTATATCTCGTAGCTAATGCACCTATAACAAAAATATACATTTTAGGCTGATCACTTTTTAAGAGTACTCACCAATTTTCTGGTTAGTATTACCATAACTGTTGATCAGCTGACCATATAACACCATTTTTTTAACAGTTAGTAAATAGGTGTAAAAATTCCTTTTAGAATTAGTAATTACTGGTAATAACTGGGCCATTTTAGGAATTACGTGTATTTACTAAGTGCATCAGGAATTACATGTAATTTTTAAATATTCTATACTGTTTCTATGCATTGATTACCATCTTTAAAACAAGAATGTGTAAAAGACTCATTTAATTTGGATTTGTGTCAGTTTGAAATTACTAGTTCCTTTGTATATATACGTCTTGTGTGATTTTTATCAAAAGTATCGTTGATGGGATTTTAAATGAAGAAAATATAGACATTAAGGAACGAACAATAGTATTTATCATACATAGACATATCATTTGAATGACATCGAACGCATAATTCCTTTCATCAAGTCGTCGTTTTTTTTGGATGTCACCTTCAAATTTGTCGTTGTATTTAAATTCACACATTGGAATAAAGAATGGCAAATGTAATGATTATAAACTGAATTGAGAAAACAATAAGAACTGGTGTGTATATCGTTGTTTATGATAATGATATTCCATGAAGATGCCAGGATCGATATTTGTCTCCGATTATTTAAGTTATGTTGAGGTATGTTTTAAATAATTTTAAAGCTCTTGAGATGTTTACAACTTCAATGTCAAAACGTATGTTACTAAAAACTTTTTCGATGAAGGATTAAGCATTTTTCTTTATGTAGAAGATCATTTCTATTTGCAGATGGTCCTGAGTCTGTATCACTTTCACCACTTGACACACAATATACTGTGACAGAAGGAATGGAACAAATATCTATAACTTGCACGGCAGACTGTAAACCTGCATGTAACTATATTTGGTCTGGTCCTGACGTTCCAGTTTGGATTGGTAACGTCCTCATTCTGCGGAACATAACCAAAAATCAAAGAGGAGTTTTCAAATGCACTGCATCAAATAAAGTTGGTAGTTTCAACTCACATGATGTGAATATAGATGTACAATGTAAGTAATACATTTTTTTATGTTTTTTGTCGCAAGTCAAGCAGTTTCCATATTTTGCATTTTCATAGAGGCTTGATACACTAATATATACAAAGATGGAGATAGATCGAATATCAATTTAATAATGGACTGACATAATTATTTTTTATATCACAGTTGGGCCTGGATCAAGTATGCAATTTGAACAAAGTAACACTGCAGTAACAAAAAATAAAGGGGACACACTTGGTCCAATTATTTGTGCAGCGACATGTAATCCTTCTTGTCAGTACAAATGGACTAAACTTGATAAAACAGTTATTGAAGATGCCAGGCTGATGTTAGCATCATTATCTATTGAGGATCATGGACAGTTTACATGTACAGCATCAAATGATATTGGTAGTGTGAATAAACGCCTGGATGTGATAGTTAATTGTAAGTATCAATAAACCATAAAGAAAGGTCCCACCCTTCGGATAAGCTTCTGTAACAAATGTGCACGAATTAGATGAAACAGTAAAAGTTTATCCCATAGACAAACATGACCAAACCATATGACAACACATATCCATATAGTGTTAAAAGTGTGACAGACAATTTGGAGTTAAATCATTAGAGGCGTAGGGAAATTTGAATAAGGTACAATTATTAAATTATAATTCGATTACCTTTGATACATATTTAAAAAGGTAGTGGTACTGTAAAACACAGATCGCAAATAACATGTTTAACTCCGAAGCCTTTTTGCGCCTGTCCCGTTTCAGGAGCCTCAGGCCTTTGTTAGTCTTATATGATTTTTAATTTTAGTTTTTTGTGTATGATTCGGAGTTTAGTATGACGTCCATTATCTCATTGAAACATTTCCCATTTCCATTCTCATTTGTATTTATTATTAAAGATATCTTTTTCGCAAATTTGACCTATTTTGGAATGTGTCAATGGACGGTCGAATCTTTCTACTATGGTTCGTCGCAGTTGAAAATTGTAATTAAAAAAACGTTTTCGAGTTGTTTTGAATATAGCATATACATGTATGGAACGTCAAACGACATACATAACTGTACAACGTCAGTGCATGACGACTCCATTGACTATGTTGACGTGTTGTCACCATGGTATACAATAACAAAAGAACTTTGTGTTTATTATAGGGTTAAGGCGTTGAAAACCCACACAATTCCTTCCTGTCATTCATTTTTTCTAATATTGACACCATTTAAAGAGTATAAGTCAATGTACATCTGACAAAGTTCCCAGTTGCATGTTACGGGTATATTGAACATGATAAGTTTTGGGGTATCCTTAGAGTTTAGTGTACTACTATTTTTATGTTTGTCTTTTTTTTCTTTTTTAGCCATGGCGTTCTCAGGTTTTTTTCGACTTTTGAGTTTGAATTCCCCTATTGGCATCATTCGCCTCTTTTTTAAACGATCGGAAACAAATCATGCAAACAAATGAGGAATCAATAATTGACGATATACCTTGAAAATCACAAAGTGTTGCTTACTTAAAACAAATAAAAAAATCCTTAATGTAATGTTTATTCAGTCAAACCTGTGTATTGTTTTCTTAGATCCTGCTGCATCATTCTCATAGCCGAAATTAAAATAACATAATGTTTGGACACTGTTTCTATAACAACTATATTTAAATACACAAATGACTTCCAGTATTTGTTTTTAGAGGAGTCTCCCGTGCCCAAATTCTACCCCTGATAAACACTTTTATTGGATCAATTGTCAAGAGTACAATCTGATTATATGATGTAGTAAATTTGTCTAACCTGGAATATATGATTATACATGTAGGAAATTATCAAGTGAACATTGTACCCTAAATATGTTATATGATTCTAAAGCGACATTGATATGCATATCAAGTAAAGCCTCTGTAGCAGGCGTTTCAATCAACTCACTCACTGTTAACAGATATTGCCATCTGATTTTGTTATATATTCATAGCCTCGCAACGAAGCTGTCGGTCCCATATAGTTTTACCCTTGTCCGTCATTCCGTAATTCCGTCATTCCGTCATTCCGCAACAAACCATATACGGAGTTTTTTTTCTAAACGCCTTTAGATATTGGGCTGACTTTTGGTATGTGAGATAACCATGATGAGGTGGAGATCAAGTTTAAGTTTCATTCTCTCAGCTAATTTTTGGCGAAATTACGTGTTTTGGACTTCGATAAATTGTTGAAAATCACAGTTATACAGACTTTTTTCGTAAACTCTTTCAGATGATTTTTGGCATGCGAGTTAACTTAGATGAGTTACAGATCAAATTTAAGTTTTGATCCGCTCGGCTAATTTTTGTCGAAATTATGGGCTATGGACTTTGATAAATTGTTGAAAATCACAGTTATACGGACTTTTTTTCTAAACGATTTCAGATATTGGGCTGATTTTTGGTATGTGAGTTACTCATGGTGAGTTACAGATCAAGAGTAAGCTTCGTTTCCCTCTGCTAATTTTTTGCGGTAATTTCAGGCCTTGGACTTAAATAGATTTCTGAAAATCACAGTTATACAGACTTTTTTCTAAATGCTTTCAGATATTGGACTGAATTTTGGTATGTGAGCTAACAATGATGAGTTACAGATCTAGTTTAAGTTTCGTTCCGCTACGCTACGCTAATTGTTGCAAAAATTAAGGGTTTACAACTTTGAAATCAGTTATACGGACATTTATATATACGCCTCAAGATTTTGAGCTGATTTTTGTTATGTGAGACTACCATCATGTTTGTGTCCACATTTGTTATTGAAATTGCAGATTTTTCAACTTTTTTAGACGGGGCCATTCGTGTTTCTTTGGCACATCTAGTTAATATATATAACGGAAACTCTGGGAACAATACTGTAGGTCATGCTGTTGCTACAGTCTAAATTATAGAATGCCTTGTCTACTTAATGTATAGGTTTGTTGGCACGTTCAACATGAAGCATATTAACTGTACTTGTCATATTCATTATGTAACTGTTCCGGACCATATGCGTATACTCATATGGTCCGACCATACGCGTATGGTCGGACCATATGAGTATATACTTGTATGGTTATTAACGGGCCGGACCATATGAGTATTTTGACCATCTAGATATTTTTTTTTAAATATGCATTACAAACGTTTCAATAATACAATAAACTTTATCTAAAAAAAACAATGATGGTTACATGACAATGTATTAATTTAAAGGCTACGTTAAAATTAAATATTGATGCCAAAGTTAATTTTCATCGCTTATTACATTCTTGCATATAGGTTTATGTAGTGACATTTACTTCCACACGGTAACATAACTTTTTTCGCATTTGCACGTCATGGTTGTGCACGATCCTTTTCAGTAACACATTTTGTTTGCAAGTGAAAATGTAACCTTCTTTACAGCTGCGTGTAATGATGACGAGGTTTTGAGTTATTTTGATGTTTCTATGGTGTTTATGAAGCTCTAGATTTTAAATATCGTAATATGACTACAGTACACCATATTCACAAAACAACTTAAATAAAATATGTGCCTTGCCAGTGACTTCTTGCGTAACAGTTTATTGAGAAATTTTTAGAAGTTATCTTTTTAAGTAGACATATTCACTCGTAATAACAAATCGGTATAAAATGTGTTTATTCCAGTTTTTGACTAGGTAGTAAAATTATCTATGTGAAACTTTTTTTTTTATTCAGTTAAATCCCTTTATTATAATATGATAATAAAATGATTTATATGATAGCGAATTTTTAAGAAACTGACGGTCATACCATGTAAAGAGTTTAGAAGTATTTAAAGTAAACTGTAACGGAATGTTAATTACCCTGACCATACGCGTACGGTCGGACCATATGAGTATATACCCATATGGTCATGACCATACGCGTATGGTCCAAATACTCATATGGTCCGGAAAATAACCAATATCATCGACCTCTTCTACTCAATTAGACATTTACCTGCTAGTAAACTGTGCACCATTAGGAGTCGACATCTATCTAATAAAAAATATTTTGCTAAAAATATCAAACAATGCCTTAGCATCATGGTTTGTAAAGCTGCAGGAAAAAAACAACAAAGATTCCCTTTATCAGTTACTGGAAATACCAAGCCAACTTTGTCTACATCTACTCCGAAAAGCTACATCTATAATCTAGCTTTTCATAAAGAGTCGAACGTGCATACCAATGACTCATCCTATAAACTTTGGGATCAATCAACTGACGGAATATCTTATAATTTGTTCCACCATTGCTGACTTAATTTAATTAAAGCATTATAAGTTTCTCCTTCGCTGTATCACATACCTTTATTCCATTTTTTTTTTGTCAAAATGTCTGCAATCAATTAAAAACTGCATCTCTTTAACGACTTTGTTTAGACCAAGACTACTAATCACGCTCGTTGTTCTATAGACTAATTTATTAATATTCTATCATACCAGATGTATTTATATCTTTACGGAGTGAAATTTCTCGACGGGTCCATTTTCACTAAACATTTTGTGCATACCGTGAAATAAGATTGTTTCTAAATTTCGTTTACAGATGGCCCTATTGCAGTTAAACTCTTACCAGCTACACAACAATATACTGTAGACTATGGCGAGACTATACCCGCTATCACCTGTTCAGCTAATTGTAGACCAGATTGTAAATATACGTGGTCCGGACCTAATGTTGCTTCTGGGGTGTTAAATGTCCTCAGTCTACATACAATACAGAAACATCAAAATGGAGACTATCAGTGTCGAGCCTCCAACGACATTGGCAGTATGCAGTCCTCAATAATTAACGTCAATGTTCAATGTAAGTATGACAGCTTGCACTTTACCTAAAAAAAATATTAGGTCAAACGCTTTATATATATATATTGTCGTGCATGATAGAATTTATTTTCTTAAAAGACTCGAAATAGCAATATTTTCTTCCTATCTGTCATTAAAGTCATATGGAATTCATACGAAGTTTAATGTTCAGTTGCAAGCAGAATCGGTAAAAATTGCAGTGATCCTATTGTCAACTTTCTCACACAATTCTATAGTATATTCTTGTAGTTGTTATAAAATACATCAAATTATATAATTAAAAACGTAATTTTGATTTAAAACCAATTTTTAGAAATTTACCTTTGCCATCACTTTCTGTGGCGTTAGTATATTCGTGTGAATAGTAAAACCACAAGAATCTGAACTCCGTGATACATAGTTCCTAATTCTATTATGCTGTTTTTATGTATTGTCCTAAATTACTTTTAATTTCTTTATGTATAAGTTATCTGTTCTGAATTTCTTGATGTATAAGTTATCTGTTCTGAGTGTTCTTGCATTTATTTGTCCTGTTCAGTGATGTAATGTTGTCATTTTAACGATATATTTTACAATGCCATACATCGCGAGGTATGACTAGCTATAAAACCAGTTTCAATCCACCATTTTTGTTTTAAATATCCTCCACCAAGTCCGAAATATGGCAGTTGTTATCTAATAGTTCATTTCTATTTATGTAGCATTGTCATTTTTGTTTTGTTGCACTGCAGTCTTTCTGTTGTTTCTTTTTCTATTATAGTTTATGTGTGTTCCCCGGTTTTAGTTTGTAACCCGTATTTGTTTTCTCTCAAACGGTAAATTGCTGTTGCCTTTATTTCTGATCGTATGTAAGACGACAGTAGTCTCCAATGCATAAGTTTCGTAAGTCAATAAAACAGAGACAAATCTCAAAAGATGAAATCGGTTGTATCGATTGACCTGCTCTGTGAATTAGCACTCAGTCATAAATATCACAATTTGACCGACATCGACCAACCAATTCACATGACAAGTGAATTTTAGGTAAAAGAATCATGTTAGCATATCCTGGTTCACTCGTTTGAAAGCTCTGAGATTCCCACTATTTATTTTGTTATCTTTAAAAAAGACAAATCCTATATAGGGATTACCACAATTCGTTCTTATGGTAAGTACATTGATCGATTGCTTGGGTATTGGTGTTAAATGCACCTATCAACTCTATGATATCTTTTGTACCAAATAACTTTAGGAAACAATCGTAGTCAATCAATATCAAAGACGAATAAAAATTACACGTGCGGGGTTTCGAACGGCACCATTGATGATGGACTAGTCATATATAAGTTAAGATACTTAGACCACTCGACCCTGAAGCCGCACATGTAAAATAAAATTTAACTTATCATAGACACTAGGATTAAAATGTTGTTACGATAGTTTGAATTGTATCGCCATTTTAGTTTGAAATTCATAATTATTTTTTTATCTCCTGTTACCAAATTAATTTCAAATGAAATTGTTTTCGAATTTGTGTCGAATATAGATTTGAATTTGGGCACCAAATTAAATATTTCTGTACTTCTAAAGTTCATAAAAATGCATATTGTCATTGTGTTATAGGTAATTATAGTACTGAACTTTTGAATATTGGTAGACTTCATCGAGAAAGTTGTGATGTACTTATTAACAGTACCATACATATATATATAATTTATAATTTGATTCAGCCGCCATATTTGATTTTGTCTTTGTTGCTCCTTATACGAATTTTGTAAATACCCCTCGTTCTTTTCCTTTGCAAAATTTCAAACTTTTACCCTAAAATTATCAAGAGTTCTGAGTCATGATTTTCTTGATAGAGGTTACTGCTCACAAGGAAGCTATTAAACCAAGAGTTCCAAATGGTGAAGTTGAAATCATCCCTTCGTAAATTTTACGGACGCCATCACGAGTTGGTTGACCGTTATGGAATAACCGTTTCACAAATGATATCGGATATGTTCCTTACGTCGTAACTACAATCCCCTTCCCTTTCATGAATGTGACCTACCGAATTAGACTATTTACCGGATTTGTAATCACATAAGCAACACGACGGGTGCCACATGTGGAGCAGGATCTGCTTATCCTTCCGGAGCACCTGAGATCACCACTAGTTTTTGGTGGGGTTCGTGTTGTTTATTCTTTAGTTGTCTATGTTGTGTCATGTATACTATTGTTTTTCTGTTTTTCTGTTTGTCTTTTTCATTTTTAGCCATGGCGTTGTCAGTTTGTTTTATATTTATGAGTTTCACTGTCCCTTTGGTATCTTTCGTCCCTCTTTCCTTGACTATACGTATAACAACAGAAAGCTTTACTATAAGCGGGAGGTTTGCCTAGTCATTAAACCAGGTTCAACACACCATGGCTGTTTTATACCATAATCCGTTTGTATGTATTTTGGTGTTTCCTTTTTTAGCAGCTAAATACTACTTTTGTCTTTACAAATGTATCTACGGTTATTTTGAACTTAGTGCTAGACAATTGATTTTTTTAATTACATGTAGTTTCATTTCCATGTAGTCATATTAGCATTATAACAAACACTGACACATTTCTACCATTCAGTGATTTATTTAACTAAGCTGCTGAACAACGAATATAATGACTTGTAGGCACTTAAGATTGAATATGGTCTACAAATGTTTTTGTGGTCCTTTATCATACAAATGTTTAACCTCTCTGTCTTACACTATGATGATACAAAGCAACTGTTACAGCATATGGTTACAAAAAGCTGTAATTGTACCCATACACCGTTAAAAAAAGACTCAAGACAAACTATTTGAAAACATTGAGTTATTATGTCAGCTTTTATTTTGATTGATGACTATTTTGGTTTTTAGATATATAGAAGGATCAAGTGTAAAATGTAAATGTTGGTTTTTAAGTCCTTCGTTGCTACGGTCTCATATTTTTGTTACATTTTAGTCTATTAAGTATGTTTGTTTTGTTCACATATCGTTGTCATTATGATAGAAATTTTAACGACGTCATACATGTGAGAGGTTTGACTAGTCACAATACCAGGTTTAATCCGCCATTTCCTACTTTACAAAATGCCTCTACCAAGTCATGAATATGACAGTTGTTGACAATTTGTTTGATGTATTTGAGCTTTTGATTTTGTCATTTGAGTTTTCCTAGGAGTTCAGTACTTTTGTGAATTTACCCTTTGGCGCGTTTTTTGAATATTTATGATAGTTTCCTTATTGTATCAATATAGAAAGTTTAAGATACATTCAATTATCTTATAATAAAAAACATTCAGATCGAGGTTATATCCTTTCTGATGTCTGAAGTGTAATCCAAGACAATCGTATTATTTACGGTTTCATTCGAATTGCGTATGAGATTTTCTTGGTTCTTTTTGGGCGGTTTCATGAAAAGAAATGTTATCGATCTTATATTTCAAGTTTATATAATAAATCTTAATGCGATAATATATATATATATATCTATCAACTCTACCACTGCATCAAGTGTGATACGATATTTATTCCCTCGATTCAGTTAAATTTTCAAAATTGAAACAGAGGCTTGCTGAGCTTTTTAATTGATAACTCCAGTTATTAAATTTCTGACTCTAATGAAACGTGTATAGATGGCTTTGTGATCGTCTAAAAAAACTGTTCTAAATGATTCATATATTGAATACCACAATTCGGTTCATTTCAATTGTGAAGCTATATGAGGATGTATAGTTGTCCAGTTATGTCGGAGACGGAGATGGAAATCAAAATTGTTCTTAGTTCACGGATCATAGACCATTGTTATTATATTCAGTATGTCGAGCAGTGTTTAAATTAACTGTATAATTACGAACATGAACGCGCAAAAGTACCAGCGGGACATGGGGTCATACGTATTTTTTGTTGAAGTTTTAAATTTATGACATGTGTATTACAGTCGGTCCTGGATCAAGCATTCAACTTCACCCTAGTGACATGTCAGTAACGAAGAAGGAAGGCAATAAACTTGGACCAATTGATTGTGAAGCAACATGCAATCCACCTTGTCAGTACAAATGGACCAAACCAGATAAAACAATTATTTATAATAGAGAACTGATGATAGAATCATTATCTATTGATGATCATGGAACGTTTATATGTACAGCATCAAATAAACTTGGTGATGGAAATAATAACCTTGATGTGACCGTAAATTGTAAGTACCATTTCGACGTCGTATTTTACTTTTAGACAAAGGGTCATACTGTGTAAAAATTCCTCCGTGTTACCATACAAATATATAGCTTTCATCAAACACTCACACAGTAAAATCCAATTTAAACTTTTAAGGGAGTCCATTTTTTATGTAACTTTTTTTGTGAAATCCTAACGAAACGAAAGCCCAAAAGATATACAAACTAGAATAATGGATGAACTGGTGATTAATCTGTACATTGTTTGGTCGGTATACCTACCTATTGAAATACATATCTTTTTTTTAAACGTAATCTTATCCAATTCTGAGAATTTATTAAAATCTGTGATAAGTGCTTTAAAAGAGTGACATTAAACTAATACTATGGGAAAGGGCCATAAAATGCGTATTAAATGTGTCTAGCGTTGTTATGCAGTCTTAATTTCGCCATATTCTGTGTTTGTATGTCTAAGGCTGGAACCTGTAATTCAGTAAATGTCGTTTGCCTATATATCATGTTTGTTTTTCATTTATTATTTTTTGTGCTAAGTCAGGCGGTATATGTTTTGTTGATAGTTAAAGGTCGTAGTTAGTAACTCTGCATAATTTAAACTTTGGTGGAAAGTGTATCACTAGTAATCATACCACATCTTTCTATTCTTATATTCTGTGCAAATTATAACTATGTTTCACTAGTTTTAGGGATATTTGAATTTAATGTATCAACTATGTTTTTTTTATGCACCATTTATGGGCATTATGTTTTCTGGTCTGTGCGTCCATCTGTTCGTTCGTTTGTCCGTCCGTCCGTTCGTCCCGCTTTAGGTTAAAGTTTTTGGTCGAGGTAGGTTAAAGTTTTTGGTGGTGTAGTTTTTGATTAAGTTGAAGTTCAATCAACTTGAAACTTAGTACACATGTTCCGTATGATATGATCTTTCTAATTCTAATGCCAAATTAAATATTTAACCTCCTTTTAACGGTCCACTGAACAATAAAAATGATAGTACGGATGGGGCATCCATGTACTAAGGACACATTCTTGTTTAATCTAAATTTTACATTTGTCTTTTCGAGGCCTTTCATAGCTTACTATGCAGGTATGGGTTATACTCATTGTTTAAAATTAACAATATTGTAACATGTTATAATACTTGAATATTGGTTTGAGAGAAAAAGCAAGGTGGTGTGATATCTTTCTCCAGGTGAAAAGTATCCTTATAATTTTTTGAATTTGCATACAATTATAGTGGTAAAACCCATAAACATTACCATAATTACAAACATGAGGATAGTTGTGGCATTATCAATATTGAAATACATTAACTTGCATGCATATGTTTAATCTTACCAGTCTAAAGAACCAACAAAAAAAGCTATTGTAATCAATCATTGGTTATTCAGTGTGCACTACATTTGTTGATGTTATTTCGTCCAACAGAAAACATTTACAGTCATTCCTTGAATAATATAGGTGAAATAATGTAAGTAAATATAATTCAATGTATATGAATTCTTCGCCTTATGATGTCTTTTGTAATTGGACTCGTACATCGTTTTGAACTGTCATCATCGTTCACAATACCACACAGTACAATCTTAAGTCGACCATAATGTAAGTATGTAATCTCCGAGTCCCGTATGTATAAAGCTGCTTTATTCACGATTTTCCTTTGTAAACACTTAAGTTAAAGGAACTACTCCCTTTTAATATAAGTGGTATTCATAGAAAATCTTAAAATAAGTATTTCCTTAGTATATAGTCATTTAAAGCATTGCTTCTGAATTATAAGTTAATCGCTGTTTTTCTAGATCAAAACTCTTAATGAAGATTATAAATATTTAAAAAATCTTGAAATTTTGACTTTCAACATGAATGAAAGATGTCATCGCATTGCAACAATCACTTATTCATAACTATTTTTTTTTCAAAAAAAATGATTTCTTACGTTAGCTTTTTTGTTTTTACTCTTTGGCAAATATATGTTAGCATAGTTAATTATTATGTTTAAAGAAATATAAAAAAAGTAGAATAATTAATTAGTTGAGCTAATTTTTAAGATCAAAGTTTATTTGTATAATGAATGACATACATGATTTAAACCTTTTGTTTGGATAACCACCCTAATTACAGATTATCAAACTGTCTGCCACTGGAGTACAATTTATAACCTGGGGCTTAATTATGTATATCTCCTTTTTAATTAGACATAAGATAATTGAAATAAAAACCAAGTCTTAAAGTGGAGAAAGGAAATGGGGAATGTTTCAAAGCGACAACAACCCGACCATAGAGCAGACAACTGTTTGTTATTGATAAGAACACTTTGATCATCTCATTAGTTAAGGCAAGAATGTTGTTAAGATTGTTTTAATTCTCCAATCAAATAATATACAGAATATATTTATAGTGTCAAAGGGAAACATGTATCTATTTCTAAAAAGAATTGCAATGCATTGCCATTGGTTCATTGTTAAAAGGATTTTGTGTTCTTTCTTAAGTTTTATATACATGTATATCATAACATTTAAGAATTGAACTGTTTATCTATTCTAAGCTTTAATTTCAACTCTGATCGATTGAAAATTATGTTTTCAGGAAATTGAATACAAATAAGCTTACAACTTAAATGTAGTACAGAACAAATTTCTTATTACAGATCAATTTTCTTATTTCAAATCTTTTTTTAATATCTCTTGAATTATTGACAAGCACATGCATCCATTTGTTTCAAAATCTAGATATAAAGTAAAATTTAGGTAATGCAGCTTGAGACAATAGATAGAAATAAGGCAGTTGCTAAACTCTCAAATATTGTTTATCGTAATATTTTATCTTTACTACAAAGTGATGATAACATACATATTTTCCTCTGAAATAGGTTATTTTATCAAACTATTTTACTAAAGTAATCGAAATGTAATCGAAAGGTAATCGATGATTACATCCAAATTTTTACTGTAATCGATTAAATGACGATTACATGTAATCGAAAATGTCTTCGATTACAGATTATTGTCGATAACTTGACAAAATGTGATCAATTACAATCGATTTCGATTACAAATTACGATAACCCCATCCCTGGCTTCAATGCAATTGATTAAAAATCATATCAGAAGTGAAATACAAAGAATTTATTTGTTTATCGCTAAATATTAACGATATTTCTCAAATCACGTACAATTATCAAATCAAACGATAACAGAGGGTATCAATATACTTCAATGTACCCTTGTTTCCCAACCTCGTTGTTGTGTGTACCGAAAAGTACTCAGTTGTAACACGCATGGAATTCATGTTCGAATGTTTACACAAAAAACTTTGAGCGTTGAATTGTTAAAATACAACGGGTAGTATCAATTGTAACCGTTAAAAAATTATTTTGTTTTATTATACAAATGTAGGGCAAATTACCCCCCTGAAATTGTTTCATTTACATGGAAAAAATCGAAAGAGTTAAAGATCTGCCAAAAGGTAGATTGTAGGGGGGATGGTGAGGCTTGGACCTTTATTTTGTTTAACCAATTTTATTGTTTAGGGGTTGTTAGCAAGGGATCTGAGAGAGGAGACGGCAGCCTATGAGAAACTGAACGATAATAGTAAAAGTAGATGTATAAAACATTTTTATTAACTGCTACAAGGAGGCTACGCCATTGAATCCGGTATCATGTTTTGGTAGAGTTTAACACTCTTTGTTATCCCAAGAAAATATTACATCCAATAAAGATGAACTCAAGTTTAAGTAGAGGAAAGTTTTTGATTAAAAATATTTTTTTCTTCCAAAGCTCACCCATCAAAACGTCAACCTTTCCGCTTAGTATGCAATACTATTTCATCTATTTCAACATTGTACTATGTACCGTTCTATTGAATTGTATTACATACCAATATCAATTTAACCCCAGCTCTTTAAAATAAAAATATATCGAAATAAACACATTTATTCTAAATTCAGTTGTTGGCATTATACGGGTTATGTTCTTCTCATATATTTTGTGATGGTATAATACTAAACCCCTTAAGCTGGGGTCACACATTCACGATTTATACTGCCATCCTTGACAGGACCTTTCCCGATTAAAATTTGTCAAAAGTCTGATCAAGATCCTGTGAATCGTGGATGAAAATTCAAACTTTAAGTAAAATTTGTAAAACAAATAATTTAATCACGACAAAAATCAGATATTGTTCAGGAAGCGTCGATATTCAACCGTTTCCAAGCGAATTTATCCCGATAATTCCGTTCTCAATTGGCTTCTAATCCAATTTGTATCTTTCGCCAGGTGAAACTCGACCGAGTATGTTACGACTGCGTCCCGATTCTACCGAATGTAATCCGAAAGAGATCAGACAGTGACCAGACAGTGAACCGAGGCTGACAGAAGTTATCCGTTCGAAAACTGTCGGCATAATTTGGATGAGCAGGTACTGTCGGAAAGTTATCCTAGTAAGGTCCGCTCTATCGCATTGCAAATGGCTTTGTCTGGTCTCAGTCGTATTGTATTCTGTAATTGTCGGGACTCTGACGTGGGTATTATTGACGAATTTCGTATTAATAACGGGACTGTTCCGGAACGGTTTCGGCAAAAACGGTTCGCAATCCTCAC
Source organism: Mytilus edulis (assembly GCF_963676685.1). Lineage (NCBI taxonomy): Eukaryota > Metazoa > Mollusca > Bivalvia > Mytilida > Mytilidae > Mytilus > Mytilus edulis. The sequence goes on from NC_092348.1 coordinate 76,777,314, forward strand.
AAGCTTAAGATCTTGATGCAATCTGGACTCAATCGACAGAAAAACAGCAATGAAAAATTTCTCCAGATCATTCTCGTTCCACAGGACACCGTCCAGAATACACAGAACATTGTTAAGATTTTGATCAGATACAGCAGAATCTGTCACGAAATAGTCACGATTGTAATCCGACTAGACTAAATCGGCTGAGTTTCCCCGAATGTTACGGGACGCACCTAACTGTCGGGGTGCTTCGCTAATGCGGGGTTCACACATTGCCGATTATTGCTCCCGTTTGAGATCAGACAGCGATACGACACGAAAAGTGAAAAAGTCGGATTAGTATCCTCAATTATCTGGAATGTCCTATTATTGTCTGAACGCAGTCGTTTTAGTTCGTAACAAATTCCTACTGGTCGGGAAGGGTCCGAATAGTTCGGCAAAGCACCCCGACAGTTAGGTGCGTCCCGTAACATTCGGGGAAACTCAGCCGATTTTGTCTAGTCGGATTACAATCGTGCCTATGTCGTGACAGATTCTGCTGTATCGGATCGAATTCCTAACAATGGTCTGTGTATTCGGGACGGTGTCCTGTGAAACGGGAATGATCTGGAGAAGTCCCGACAATAACAGAATACAATACGACTGAGACCAGACAAAGCCGTTTGCAATGCGATAGAGCGGACCGTGATAGGATCACGTTCCGACAGTACCTGATCATCCCGATTATGCCGACAGTTTTCGAACGGATAACTTCCGTCAGCGTCGGTTCACTGTCTTGTCACTATCTGATCTCTGTCGGATTACATTCGGTAGAATCGGGACGCAGTCGTGACAGACTCGGTCGAATTTTACCTGGCGAAAGATACAAATCGAATTTCCATCCACGATTCACAGGATCTTGATCAGACTTTTGACAAATTTTAATCGGGAATGGTCCTGTCAAGGACGGCAGTAAAAATCGTGAATGTGTGACCCCAGCTTTAACCATTCGGACCCTTCCCGACCCGTGGCCTTTGTTAGTTTTGTATGATTTTTAAATTAAGTTTCTTCTGTTTATTTCGGAGTTTAGTATAAAGTCCATTATCCCAGAACTATAAAAAAAGAATATGTGGTATGATTGCCAATGAGACAACACTCCACAAGATGAAAAATTGACATAGAAATAAAGAACTATAGGTCATCGTAAGGCCTTCTATTATGAAACAAAGCACATAACGCATAGTCAACTATAAGAGGCCCCAAGATGACAGTGTAAAACAAACGAGAAAACTAACGGCATTATTTATGTACAAAAAATGAACGAAAGACAAAAATGTTACACATAAACAAACGACACCCACTTACTGACAGGCTCATGACTTAAGACAGGCACAAACAAAGAGAATGAGGCGGGATAAAACATGTAAGCGGGATCCCAACCCTCCCCTAACATGGGACAGTGGTGCAACAGTATAACATGAGAACACACTATAAACATTTGTTGAAAAAGGATTTACTCATCAGCTGGATAAAAATACAAGTGGACATAGTATACATTTTGTTTAGGGGCCAGCTGAAGCACGCCTTCGGGTGCGAGATTTTCAAGCTGCATTGAAGACCCATTGGTTGCTTTCGGCTATTTATTTGCTCTTTGGTCGGGTTGTTGTCTCTTTGACACATTCCCCATTACCATTCCCAGTTTAATTGATCAATCAATGTAAATAATCACAACAAACTTTCACACGGATGAGCACATGTGATGAGCTAGTGTAAACATATTTATTTGTAGTGTTGCAACTTATATTAATCCCTTATCAGTTTGTGGGTGCGAGTTCTGCCTTGTAACCTTATTAGCCTACTCGAAATCTACAAGGGTGTCCTTTACGTTAATTTGATCTCTCTTAAGACGGGTCAACCATTTATTGTCTCCCTCCAATGGACTATCGTCGTTTCTCAAGACCATACTGCAGAAAAGAAAATAGAAAAAAAATTATTTACTATAAAAAAGGAGAAATACATCATATTTAAAACAATTTTTCTAAGAGAGGGATCAATTTATTTTGAAAAATTTAAAAGTAAATGATATGTGTTAACATGGTTAAAGTCCAGGAATATTACAAAAAATTTAGACATGTTTTGACCATTTAATACCAGAAAGATATATAGTTCTTTGGGGAAATATGAGCCCTTTTGTACTAGGAAATGTTTTTTACAAAACAATATCTAAATAACTTATATTGACCCCTCATAAAAGGGATATTTTATAACATTTAGGGATTGTTCCCGACCTGATTATGACTTGGATGGAGAACTGTCACGGTCGCACACATACATATACCACATCTAATTATTTAATCATTTCTTGATCAACAGGAAAAACACTTCATAAATTGAAGAAATGTCAGAGTATAAGTGATAAATTAAATTTTAATATAGTCAAAACCTACTATCTTATGTTTACAAAAAAAAAAGTTATAATCGCTCGCCTTTACTTTTCAAGCTTCGCCTCAAAAATTTGCAAATTAAATATTTTTTATAAAAATTTTCAAATTGCTCGCTCGCCCCGATTTTTGGGATCCGTAGAACAAGAAATTAAATTGGTGTATAAATATAAATTTACAACTTTGAAATGTACAAAGATCAGGATCCATATTACTTTTTGCCTAAATAAATATATAACTTTGGAAAACTCCGTTCTTTTTACATAATTGGTATGATTTGTCCTATTTTGACCGAAAGAATATGAACGCTCCATATGAGAGTTATTTCCCCTTATGCATTTGATATAAGCGATATGCATTTCTATCTTGTAAACCATAAGTGATAGAGACCTAGGATCTTTTGATTTTAGGTCCTTGGTCCAAAAAAATGAAAAGGTCAAGGGTCAAGGTCATATTCTGATTTTTGAATTTGGCTTATTTTCACTTATTTCCAAAAACCGTATAAGATATCAACAAATTATGTTCACTAAATTGTTTGTTGCGACGTGTCGTAACACGGAAATTTTGATTGCAAGGGTACGTTGAACGTAAAAGGGAGTTTTCTCCCCTCTTGTATTTAAAAATACTCGTATGGTGATATAACTCATTAACCAAATATAATTAAGACCTATGGTCTCTTGATTTCAGGTCCTTGGTTTATGACCTTGAAATTGACCTCAAGGTCATAGCTTAATTTGACGTTCTAGATTTTGACCTTTGCTTTTACCTCATATATATACATGATAAAGCCATGAGACTGTTGGCAAAAATTATCAAACCATTTAACCTTGAAAAAAATAAACGGAAGTGACCTTGTGTTAACCGGAAGTAGCAATTTTTGTATTCTATTAATCTTAAAGTATATAAAACCAGATATTTTTGGAATCAGTGTCAAGTAAATATTCACTTATAATCGGAAGTAACATTTTTCAAACCGGAAGTAACAAATCATCTCCCTTATTTAAAAAATATTGTATAGAAACCATATATTTTTGGAATCAGCGTACAATAAGCTATCATTTGACGATTGAAATGACATTTTAAACTTAATTTTACAACTTTCATATTAAAATACATGGTTTTGGGTGGAAAGACCTTCAATTGTTCTCTGAACAATTGGTTTTTAATTGTAATTAGATTTTGTTGTTACAAAATGTTAGAAATTATTCTTAATTAAAGAATGCATCTCCCTCATGCAAAGCTCTGATTCCTTGTTCGGCTTTCGCTATAGTTTTTGTACCTTTTTGGATTATAGCTCTTCATCTTTTTAATAAGCTTTTGGTTTTCAAATAATTTGACCTTGAGCATCTTTTAATAGACATTTTTTGTCGAATTGAGCATCTGATGCAGAACAATTGGTATCTTTAATGTTATTGCACGTATGGAATTCAAGCTATCATTTTTCTTTAGATTGCTCTTCACATGCATGCCTACACATATTACTGTGAACGTTATGTTGTTAAAATAAACACTCTGTGTGGTATCAATTATATCCGTTAGTAAAAAATAGTTTGAAGGCAGGAAGCGATTTGGATCATCAGTCATGCAGAATCCTGTTGTCTTTCTGTGTTTAAGGAGGCGGCGGGGGCATCGGTTAAATTGTCAATTATTTAGGTTATTCGAAAGAGATCAAGAAAATGAACTCTGAATTTGTATCACTTACTGGGACAAAATCGGAAAGTTTTGAGACCTAACTCATGGAATTGGAATTTTATATAGCGTATTTATATATGAAACAATAACCGTTTCAAATTATTTTTTAATATTTCCTTATATATTCAGTGATATGTTGCTGATAACAAAATTTTCTTTTTTTAAATCTGTACATAGAAGACTTTTATCTAAATGAATAACTGTATCTAAAAACTTCCAATAGTAATGTCCTTGTTTGGATAATCAAATTTGTCTAAAATTTATACAGGTATGAGTCATCGTAACGCTTTGATAACTTTCTAGTAAATTATTCTGAAGTATGCTAGGATGTTGATAATACCATGAATACCTTACCGTAACAATGAATCTATTAATGTGTGTTTTAGAATAGATTAAAGGATTTCTTAAAATTGCTTTAAAGTTTATATTTATCTAAACTCATGACAGATTGCTCCTACCCCTTTTTAATTGTTGTAAAATGTAATTGATAAAAAAGCATATTTCAAATCGAAATTGATTTTTTTTTAAACCCAATTAGAAGTTGTAAGTAGGAGACCAGAAAAGGGGACGGCAACCCACCAGAAGCTGAACGATTACAGTAGAAATCTCTTAAAATAAATTCAACAATGTAACAATTGAAACCTTAATCATGTATTGTTAGAGTCAAACATATTGTTGTATCCAGAAAATTATCATTTCTCTCATTCTAATAACACCCATGAAAGGTGTATTAAAGATTAAAAAGGGGAATTTTTATTTTATTTTTATGCTTATGCATTAAAACCTTACTGTTATGCGCAATTTGTCTTTTACTTCACCTTTTTACTTTGTTTCGTATTATTGAATTATTTTACATATCAATATCAATTTGATCCAAGTTCAAAACAGTGTTTTGATTAATCATGTAGATAACAAACTTTTGCACAGATGAGTGCATGCTTTCAGTAAGACTTTCATAAGACTTTCAGTGTTTGATCTTTGTTGTTCTATGAACCATATTTCCGGGATCGTTTATGATTTAAAAAATTAGGCCTCGAACATCACGGAAGACACAATAATTGTCGGTTTGCACATAAGTTGGAGGAAAACGGGTACCGATATGTTACATATTCATACGATATTCAAAATCTTAACTTTCCTATAATGATTTTCCTTATGTTTTTGTTAACTTATTGTTTGAAAATAAGTTACCCTTTGGTATAATTTGTAAAATGTGACTATCATCAATCAAAAAGTCAGATACCAGATCAAGTGTCATTCTTTTTTATATTTTTTATGGTTTGACACTTAAAAACCGTCGATATAATACATTTTTTAACATGTCAGGACTTCACACATCTGATTTCACTCCCGGTTTTAATGGTGTTTGTGTTGTTTCTTATTTATTATTTATAACTGTTGATGTAAATATCCTTTGGTTTTGTTAGTCTTTGTTTACTCCTTGGTTTTGATTGTTATTGTCTTAACGTATTGTTTGAATTCGAAAGTTTGTCTTTTTAAAAAATATAGAGGTATTGAGGACATTTCGTATAAATCAAGTTCATCCTCGTTTGAACTCATTATTGCACGTCAAATTGGAAACCTCTTATTTATCTACAGCTGCATCAACATATAATTTTTTTAAACTCTACAAAATGTGCATACCATGGAATAATTGAATATGTAATTTTATTTACAGATGGTCCTGCGGCTGTTATACTCTCACCTTCAACAAAACAATATATTGTAACAAACGGACAAACTATAGCTCCTATTAACTGTTCAGCTAATTGTAGACCAGAGTGTTCACATATGTGGTCAGGGCCTAATGTTCCCTCTGGTGCTGTTAACATTCTTCATCTGGAACATATACAGAAAAACCAAAGTGGAGACTTTCAATGTCAGGCCTCCAACAAAGTTGGCAGTGTCCAATCAACTATTATCAACGTAAATGTTCAATGTAAGTAATACAACCATTCTTTTGATGCATTACGCTTTGTCTAACAAAAGGCACATCCATAACTTTTTATTGTGTATATTATATGATCTATGCAGGCTAAAAGTAGAGATGTGTTCTTTTTAATAACTTATTTAAATCATTTATTTGATGATAAATTGATACTATTGACCAACAATAATTTCAAACAATGGATGAAACCAGATTGGTAAGTGAAAGAGGTGTTCGTATCCTTGTGTACCATAAGTTATTTGCCGTCAATGTTGTTTGCTTTGTCAATAGTTCTATTGGTACCGTTGTTGTTGAATCTTCGGACAAGAAGATAGTTGTCCAAGTCTAGCATTTTGCTTATGTTAGAAGAGCGTATTATCTTGATTCGCAATGTGATGTGGACTGACAGAGGTACAACGGGAGCAGTGTTGGGATGTCAACATTTTGGAGAGATGTTTGTTTGTTAATTTCGTATAGGGATCTTGTATCATTGCTCCTTTCTGGATTATTTCAAAGTATTTAGGAAGGTTTTGTCCATTGATTTTTTGTGTGTAGATTAAGCTGAACGATAGAAAGAGTTACAGTGGTCAAGCAATTCGTTCATATGGTTTTTTGGATATGTCTATTTAGAATCAATATCAGCAACAAATCTATACCATGATAATGGCTGGTATTGGTAAAGAGATGTTTAATCAATTTGCCCATTAATATTTTTTTGCTTATGACGGGGTATTTGTTAAGCCGTCTATCTAAAGATTGGGTACGTCTTCAATAAGGGAAGTAGTTTTTCTCCAGCATTAGTGTATTAGATGTGTGTCAATGCACTTAGTCGGAGGATTTGTGGCACTTTGACTATTCCGTATAACTCTTATATATGAACAATGACCCGATGAGGGAAACATTGTATTACTATAAAAAGAAGGACTAGCGTTGATGAGAGACGAAGGAAGTTTCGATGGTGCAGATTATCAGTATCGTGTATTGTCCAGCAAAGATTAATAGTATATGTTTCATTAATAATATCGCAATCGACCACACTGATTTAGCAAAAGTGTTTAATACGTGTATCATAAACACAAAAAAAGTTAAAAGATTATAATTGTATTCGATGTTTATTTCAGATTCGCCTTTTGTAAACAATGTTTCGATAAATGGTTCGAATTTTATTGTGAACGAAAATACGACAGCTATATTGTCTTGCAATTTTGACGGAAATCCGGCACCACAAAATACTTGGGAGAAAAATAATCAGATACTCAGTGATGAAGATGAAAACAAACAACGGTCTTATAAAATTCAACCAGTAAGATGCGAAGATACTGGAAATTATTCGTGTGTAGCGAATAATTCAATTGGAATGTCATCAGCACAGCAATCAATGTTTGTCACCTGTGAGTAATACATATATATACTACAAGGAATTAATAAATTTATTCCCCATACTTATCACTCATTAAATCATATAAACGTTTTCAGTAGTGTCGAGAAAACGTATTTTTCAGTACAATGTACCGAGACTTTAAGTCATTTTTCAGTACTGAAAATACCAGTCATTTTTAAATACTGAAAATTTTACTAATTTGAAGTTCTGTGACCTCCAGTCGTTTTTAAGCAGTCAAATTTTAAAAATAAAAAATTGCTAAGTCATTTTGATACAGATATATTATATTGGATGAATACAGATATATTCTTCAAGATTCCATTACTAAAATTATTTTTTGCATCTTAACCTGTTCTGGCATTGTATAGATTCTTCAATGAACCATATGGTTATGTTGAGTTCAATAGATTTTGAATTTTATTCTTTTATAGGTATTGTTTATTAACTTTTGCTACTGGTTTAGTGCTTAAATTGAATATTCAGTTAACATTTAAGCTAGTATCGGCGTGTCCTCTACATGTAAGGAGAGATACAAGCAAAAACAAAATACATTCTTCGGAATTAGTTCATTGAACAAAATTTTATATTTCCTGCATAAAAGATACAATGTGCCGACACCAACAAGATCACAACTTGTTTTAATTTTGATCCAATATGTTTAGTACTGTTCATTTTGTATTTAGTCTGTTATGACTCAGATTAAAAAAGAAAGTAGTACTATCTAGCTGTTGGACACAATATCGTTTGGTAGCTAAACATTAAAAAACTACACAAAACATACATATCCCCTGTACCTGTCCGATCTGGGACAGTTGCATCAAAGTTTGGCGGGGTTAAACCTGAGTTGTCGATATAAATGGAAAATCGTTAAACTACACTACTTTTTGATACCCACTGTTTTGGGGATTCCTTGAAGTAAAATAATGAATCATGTATATCGCCACAAAAAAAAGAGAAATATAAGTCTCATTTGGATGCATATTAGTTTATTAATTATATGTCTTTTTGACACTGTTATAATCCTGGTACCTTTGATAACTATTTACACCATTGGGTCGATGCCACTGATGGTGGACGTTTCGTCCCCAAGGGTATCACCAGCCCAGTAGTCAACACTTCGGTGTTGACATGAATATCAATAATGTGGTCATTTTTATAAATTTTCTGTTTACAAAACTTAGAATTTTTCGAAAAAACTAAGGATTTTCTTATCCCAGGCATAGATTACCTTAGCCGTATTTGGCACAACTTATTGGAATTTTGGATCCTCAATGCTCTTCAACTTTGTACTAGTTTGGCTTTATAAATATTTTGATATGAGCGTCACTGATGAGTCTTATGTAGACGAAACGCGCGTCTGGCGTACTAAATTATAATCCTGGTACCTTTGATAACTAATTAGGAAAAAGTTCAATCCTGGTATCTATCATAATTGTTTTACAATCACTGGGTCGATACAACTGATTTTTTGCATTTTTCACTACGATGGTAACACCAACCTAATAGCCAGCACATCTGATATGACATGAAGTATCATAATCATCTTGTAAGACAATATTTACGTACACTATGTACACCATGTACTCCTACTATTTAGACCTGATATTATTTTATTTAACGCCATTTTGTCCAAGGTTTTGTGTTTCTGATATCATTTGACGTCCCCGTCTTTTTATTGATATTGTATTTATATTGTGTAGCAGACCACATTTAATCGTTCAGTGTTTGTTTACTTGGTTTTAATAATAGATGTTTTTGATTGAGTTAAGCCATTTCAATTGATATCAATATAGTATTTCCCTTTCGTAATATTTCACTACTACATATTGTACTTTACATGTAGTTAGGGTGAAGGTTGGGGCTGCTTTTGTTTGCACATGTCCTTTGTCATTCGGGAAATATTGTTCAGTGGTCGTCATTTGTTGATGTGTTTCATGAGCGTTTCTCGTTTCTCGTTTTTTATATAGGTTATACCCTTGGTTTTCCCGTTTGAATGGTTTTACACTTGTAATTTTGTTGGGCCCTTTATAGCTTGCTGTTCGGTGTGAGCCAAGGCTCCTCGTTAAAGACCGTTTACCTTGACCTATGATGGTTTACTTTATCAAATTGTATATTGGCACTTTAGCAACATCTTCCTATGTCTATGTACTTGAAGTATGTGAATAGCTATAACACACGTATAAGAAAGCTTAAAGATGTGGATAAAAATCTACCCATGTAAGATGAAACATAAACAAAACTGTCAACCGAAAACAAATGCATTTTTAAGTAAATGTAAACTGTATTAAATTCATATTACAAAAGAAATTTTATCGCAGGTTCACCACGATTGAATTTAGAAGTGGAACAGCCTTCAACAAAAATAGGATTGTCAACGGGGACAAATTTAAGCTTGACCGTGAATCTAATAGCTTATCCATCACCAACGTCAACTTTGTGGTTTTTTAAAGACATTGAAGGAAACGAAACAACTATACCATCGAACCTCAAGACATTTGAATTGTTTAAGCATGTAGTATTTCTAAGAAAGACAAATTTAACGAAGTCTGATTTTGGAGATTATATTCTGAAAGTGAATAATACTTTGGGAGCATCGATTCAAACATTTCATGTCATTCCACAAGGTAATATTATACGATCGTTAATTACCATTATGCATTATATCTCATCAAAAAGCAAACAAATGGCCTAATTTATAACAAAACAAATAATGAAAAAACAAATATGAACCAATGAAAACCTCCGAACTACACTATCCTGACTCGGATCGGGCACATAAATAATGTTCAACACTCCCCGAACTAGTGGTGTGACGTTCCAACATTATAACAAACTATAAGAAAAACTGTGTTGAAAAAGGCTCTATCATCAGATCGACACAAAGCAGGAAAAAAAACTTTAACAATAAAACAGACTGGACGTGGAAGGCTTGTATACATGCTAACAGCACAAATGTCAAAATATAAAATCTAAGTGTACTCGCAGTTACTAACTGGTAGTTGAGAGCCAATAACCACTAAAAAAATCATGTATCTAAGACTTGAAATAGCAAATAAGAACATTGAATAAAAGGAAATGTATTCTTATATCAACAAATCCGCAACCTACATTTGTGTGTAAAAATATCAATATAAGGCACTTTTTAACCTACGTCTTTGTTAAACATATCAGTATAAGGCTGACATTTTTTTAATTCTTCGATATCTATATTTTTTGCCTGTTTTACTCCGTCAAATTACAAGTCAGCAATATTAAAGTAATACATTTTACGACATTTCTATATAATAATTCTTAATTTGTTTAAGAATTTACAATTTACATGGTCAAATTAAAAACGTTTGTAACAACATGTCTATATTACGATGTTTGCTTTTCAAAGATAATAACGTTAAATACTAGTATAACCTACCAGTAGTCTCCTGCTACATGACAATCTTAATATACCCAACTTAAAAGGCATTGAATGGAGAGTTGTCACAACTGCACTCGTAACACATCTGCTTATACCTATGCAATGATTGACGCCATCTTAAAACGTTTGGTTATCATGTCATTATACTACAACCTTAAATTTAGAAATAAACTTAACTGATACAAATCGTTTGAATATGCCGAACTAAATACGCCTCACAAAAGATACAATCGTTGATACGATACTAGTATGACATTCCTAAAAAATAGTATATTTATTGTTTTCTTTCTATTTGTTAGGTCCACCAGATCCTACATTTATACTTAATGTTAGCTGTGGTATTCAAACAGCAAAATTGTTCTGGTTGTCATCATTTAATGGCGGAGATATACAAAAATTTTCAATACTGGTCCAGAAAAAGGAAAAGAATATATACTTACACGAAACCGATATCAATGACCAAGATGGCAAAAACATAAAGTTTGAAAGCATCAAGCTCTCAGCAGGAGAATATCTATTTCAAATATACGGAAACAATAAATATGGAAATCGTACCTCAACAAACTCAAAGCTGTGTCAAGTTAAAGGTTTGTGCATGTAAAGAAACAAAGAGTAAACAATTGTTTGAGATAAGATAACCCTTCAAATAAAATATAAATATAGATTACAAATGCCCTTCTCCATATTGGTTTGGTATCTTCCCGACACTCCCATATCTGCCCGAGTTCAAAACACTATGAATCGGTTGCACAACCATTATCATTTGATATGTATGGTTTATTAATGCAGTAATAAATACAACATGTTTAATTATACCACTTGATGTGTTTTATCTAAAGCGATCCAACATCTGTATCCGACGCGCTAGACCACTCGACCACCTTGGTTTCAAAAAAATAAAGCTTTCGGTGGCCGGGTGTTACCTTTCCTCGTCAGTTTTAATCTAGCGTTGTAATGCAGTACATGATTTAAAAGGCATGGAGATGGAATTGTAACAGATCAGCTGAAATATCTATTGCAAAGGATCCTACAAGTTACAGAAATAATTTTATAAGTACGTCTGAACCAGTGACAACTTTACAACAGATTAATTTTATTCATCGGATCACCAGGAAAATATTCAAATCTAAAATTATAAGAATAAACTCATCATAAATACCAGGATTAAAATTTTGTATTTTACGTTTCGTCTATAAATGTCTCATCAGTGACGTTCAAATACAAAAAGGTTAAAAAAACCAATATAAAGTACCAAGTTGATGAGAATTGAGTACCAAACATTCCTAAAAGTTTTAATACAGCTAATGTAATATATTCCTGAGGTAGAAAAGCAATCTTAACAAACTATTAAACACCGTTTTTTTAACATATACATTATTTTATATCTTATAACAAAAAAATAACCTGTATTTTAAAATTATAAACCTTGATTATCTCATGACGAGTTAATAAATAGATTTCGAATATATTTTATTAAGCTGGGGTCACACATTCACGATTTTTACTGCCGTCCTTGACAGGACCATTCCCGATTAAAATTTGTCAAAAGTCTGATCAAGATCCTGTGAATCGTGGATGGAAATTCGATTTGTATCTTTCGCCAGGTAAAATTTGACCGAGTCTGTCACGACTGCGTCCCGATTCTACCGAATGTAATCCGACAGAGATCAGATAGTGACAAGACAGTGAACCGACGCTGACGGAAGTTATCCGTTCGAAAACTGTCGGCATAATCGGGATGATCAGGTACTGTCGGAACGTAATCCTATCACGATCCGCTCTATCGCATTGCAAACGGCTTTGTCTGGTCTCAGTCGTATTGTATTCTGTTATTGTCGGGACTTCTCCAGATCATTCCCGTTCCACAGGACACCGTTCCGAATACACAGAACATTGTTAGGAATTCGATCCGATACAGCAGAATCTGTCACGACATAGGCACGATTGTAATCCGACTAGAAAAAATCGGCTGAGTTTCCCCGAATGTTACGGGACGCACCTAACTGTCGGGGTGCTTTGCCGAACTATTCGGACCCTTCCCGACCAGTAGGAATCTGTTACGAACTAAAACGACTGCGTTCAGACAATAATAGGACATTCCAGATAATTGAGGATACTAATCCGACTTTTTCACTTTTCGTGTCGTATCGCTGTCTGATCTCAAACGGGAGCAATAATCGGCAATGTGTGAACCCCGCATTACTTTGAATGAAATTGAGTCCAACAAATTAACATCTGAAAATGTTGTCCATTCATTAGCGTTAATTCAATCCTTAGTTCTCCGGAAACAGTACCTGAACTTTGTTCAGCGCCCTAGGCAGCTATTTCGATTGGTTATACTAGTCTTACACTAAGCATAATGTTTTGATTATTCTATATGCAAATTTTATATAGTATCGACAACCAAAAGCGTTAATTTTTTTTTTCAATTAACGTTGAAACGAAATAAAGACCAATTATCATCGTTGCAGTTCACTCTAAAAGTTTGTTACAAATCTGTTAAATACACACATTAAAAACAGATTAAAATGTCAATTGTTCTTGAACAATTGAGAGGTCTTTCCTTTTCGTAATGTTAAATACATGTTCCAATAGTCGTAGAATGCATTGAAAAGCTCTCTAAAACACATAAAACCGTTAAAATATGACAAAAACAACAAATTCGCTTTTTAGGACATGACCTTGACTTTTAACCTTGTGACCTTTGTAAAGGTCATTGGTCCACAATGTCATTATAAAAGACCCCATAAAACGGACTTTTAATCATAATGTTTATAACGTTCAACTAATGTTGAAAGAGTAAAATTGCAATTTCAATTTTAATTACTATCCAGTAGTTCTTTTTTATATAAACATTTACATTGTACTTTGTTGTAGATTTGAAGATGAGTGTCTTTGATCCATTAATCGGTGTTGCTGCAGGAGGAGGATCGGTCGTTATTCTAGTAGCAATAGTTTTAGTCATACTCATGAAGAAAAGAAGAATTTTTAGAGGTAGGTTGAGGTGAATATTCCATGCAATTGTAGGTCAATTGTCGCGTATAATGATTACACTAAATTTTAAGAAAAATGCCTCAAAGATATTATACTTTTCTTGTACACCAAACACACGTTTCGTTACAATAAGGCTCACCAATAACGTGCAAATCAAATTAGTTGACAAACCACAACACATGAGAAGCTGATAGGTAACTAACCCCAAAAGGTGAAACAAGTTGTGACAAGTCTCCCTATTGTTATTTTTCAGTAAGTTACTTTAGGGGTTGAATGTTTCATTAACACAGACCGTTTCAATCGTATAGTGTGTAGACACAGACATGTTGACAACTAGACTGAGCATAGCGCTAGCATTGTCGTGAATGTAGCGCGAACTACGTTCCTATGCTAAAAACGGTCATCTGAATTATCAGTTTCTTGTTGAAATAGGGAGAAAAAAGTTTTTGGCGAAATGTTGTGCAAGTTTTCGTGATGATCATTGTCCAATAAAAGCACGTTTATTACAGTAGCAAAGAAACATATAATTGCACTCGATTGTCGATGCAAGTCCTTTCTACTATTATAGACATAGGTTAAACCCACATGTTGTTTCGGTGTTTATATAGATACCAATATAATCATGTGTTGGTTTTTTTTAATAAATAAGAAATTTTACGGGCAGGAAAAATGTTCTACCAGAATTCGTTAATTATGATTGGCAATAACATAAGATATATAAATTGTTCATTTAAATGAAAACTCTTTAAGTAAGTTGCATTTCAATATCGAAAGTTGCTGGCCTAATTGATAACAAAACATTATCAAAGAAAACTGCTTATACCTCCTGATGCTGCCATTTGGTCGAGGTTCAGCCAATTCTTACTAAGTCACTGAAAATCTGACGCTTTCAACTATAGAAACTCGACTCTTAACTGGTTTGAACATCAATGTTATCATATTATAAAAAGTAAAATACAGTGCAAATTAAAACAAAGTTGTTATTTCAAACATTTTACTTAAAAATAAATGTTATGTTTAATGTTTATTTTCAGCTAAAAGCCTTTGTCAGTAAGAGAAACACAAACGGGTTTCAAGTACACGTTATAATATAACACGTTTTGTGAGTGCCTTGATTAAGATACTGCTAAACACAGTATTACATAAGGAAGAGTTGTCATTGGGTCTTAATTAACTCAAAATGCCGACGGGTCGACAAGATCAGTAGCTAGGTATTTTTAAATAACAAGACCAAACCAAAAGTTTTCATACCGTCATATTTTCAACATCCAGACTAAAATTCCAATTGTATAAATATTATAACTATACATTTAAGAATTAACAGTAATTCAAAGCTTTTAAAGCCTCAAAGTTTGCTGTCTGACTTTAAACTGAAATGATACGTCTGATACTTAGATAAGTCGATAAACTGAAGAATCGTGTTATGTAATTATTTTATTAAAATAAAGCTGTATAATTGATAAAAAAAAATAAACACATTCAAATTCTTGGAATTATTATCACGAACAGATCGTTATGCATGCATTTTACCTTCGGCACGGTAGGTATATTGTCCGCCTAGGATCGTGGTTTGTCGAGTAATTTGATCTGGCTTTTTCGAGTGTGACCACTTTTGTTCGAGTGATTATGATCAAAAATTGAAACAAACAAACTTCCTTTTTAAAAAATACTTGTTATAGACGCTACAGTTTAACATACAAGGATATACAAGGTGTTTTGGTATTTAGGATAAAAATATATTGTCAATCCGATACTATTTTTAGGCAATTTTAAACACATGCCAATGCAAATGTCGATGGAAATCATTCATGGAAGCCTTATATCCTTTAGATATACAGCCACTTTACAAAATGTCTTGTTATTGCATTGAAAACCATATATTTAGACTAAATTAGTTTCTCTGTGTTCGTTTTTTTTTCGGGAGAAGTCCGGGCTTTTTCGAGTGTGTTAGTTATATAGCGAGTGATTATACAAAATTTCTTTAGCTTAAAATGTAAAACATCAGTGTATTAACGTTTAAAAACAATAAAAAAGAGTTCAAATTATGTACTGTTTAAGGCACTAAACCAATGCATTCAACAGATAATTGTGTTCTACGATTGAACATAATAAACAAGTATCGTTCATTTATATGTTTTGTCACTTCTTATAAACTTAATACCTTTGATAACTATTTATAAATTACATGTTCATTATATATTCATGATGTCAACAATCTATTGCACGCATAGCCAATTTGGATTGAGGCGTACGTACATATAGTGTATCAAGCTAATGAACTATTCATTTCATTGTTAACTGTCTAAATAATTTTGAAACTAAATTCAAAAACTGGTAGGATTAGTGTGTGTATGTTTTATGTTTTTGGTTTTTATGATTTATTTTGTGGACGCAGGGAGCAGACTTCTTTCATTATAATATTTCTTATTGGATAGCATTTTTCTGATTCTTCTCTGCTGTCAAGTTGGTTTCTTATTGCTTTCTTGTGGAACAGCTGCGCCATGAGCGCATACTACGCACGAAGCGTTTTCAGAGAACAAAGTTCATTCTCTTATGGTTGTGGCTTATTATGTATATCTTGCATGAATAGACATTTCTCGTATCACACTACACAGAGGGTGATACGCAAAAGTGATACAAAAATCTGCGTTCATTTGTTTTGCTTATCCATAATCATAAGATAAAATTACGGCGTCTCATTGGCTATTCGTTAGGTCATTGATGTTCTTCAAAGGTTACATTGATGTACAGTTCGTGTAAAAAAAATCTACAAGGATTCGCGTAATTTTTTTATTTAACACAATGAGAGTATTGACCATATTAGGACAAATAGGTTTAACAACTTATGAGAATGGAATACCGTTTGATATCAACTCGTTATTTAATTCAAATATAATAAACTTGCGGTAGTATATTGAAATTCAATAACAAGAGTTGATATCAAGCGATACCCGTTCTCACTTGTTATGAAACCTATGAATAATTCCTCAGTGTCATATTTAATGAAAAACTAAAGGAAGGTTACCTTAATCTATGTAAACCAGTCATCAACATTTCATGCAAACTTCTAAAAGCTATTTAAAATATTGTCAGAAAACTGTAAAATCACCCCGTTTTAGCTCATCTGGCCCAAAAGGGTCAATTGAGATTTTCCCATCACTTGGGGTTCGTCACTGTCCGTATTCGTCGTCCATTAACATTTACAAAAAGCATTTCCTCTGATTCTACTGGACCAAGTTCATTATAGATAGAGATACTGTAAACAGCAAGAATGATCAGTACAGTAAGAATTACAAGCAAGTCACAGCAAGAATGATAAGTAAAGTAAGAATTACAAGCAAGTCACCATCACCAAAACATAGAATGTTGTCACGAATTATATTCAACGTTGAAGAGTGTCCTCTTGTTTGTTAAATAAAATCCAATAACTCGGAAACGTAAAACCTAAAATTTATAAAATTCGAAAAGGAGGATACCTAACTAGACATAAACAATTCTCCGAAGTTTCATGTAAATAAGTTACATCGTTTTTTCTAGTTACTTTCCTACTTGGTGACGACGGACGAACAACGGTATACCATATGAAACCTCCCGTATAAAAACTCTTGGGTTCACCACTAAACATATTATTAGACGTGACAACAAAAGAAACATGAAATGAAGTTGAAAAGATTATGAGTCCCCTGCACTGTGTTCTAAAGACCTTTTTATAAAGAATCCAATAATTTCTAATTTATTCTGACAAGTTGTGGTAGAACGTTTTCTGTACAGAATTAAATTAAAAGGGTTGATCATGATCACCATAATATAGTTTTGTGATTTGTTGGGAAAATATGATATTGTCCTCCACTTGATTACAGTTATAAACTAGAAAAAGTGATTTTTTTCAAGTCAAGATTACCTTTTTTATCACAATTTTCTTTGAAAAAAACCCGGACCATTTGTTAAAAAACACCCGGACGGTTCCACAGTTGCTCTAGATCTTGAAAAAGCCTGGACAAAAACAAATACTCATTCTTTTGGTTAAATACAAAGTAATTGTACTTCTTTGTTGACCAAAACATGTAAAGTAAACAAAATAAATTGGGGTAGTTATGAAAAAAACTATTATTACTAAGAATTAGCAGTTAATTGACCTTATCGCATGTTTTTTTTCACTCGAAATAGCCCGAACGACACTAAACAAAACGGACCAAATCACTCGAAAAACCACGATCCTAGTCGGATTCTATACCTACCGTATTCTGGCTTAACTACATTTATTTGAACCTATTTAAGAGGATCAATCAATATTAGATTCCTAACTAAATAGTTGAAGCACTGCGTTTAAAAAGTTTAACCCTCCCATTGTTCACTGAGCCAAATCACTGCTTTTTAATTTGTAGCTTCGTGTTAAAATACAGCAGTTCATGCGTTTCTCCAAATATTAGTGCCTGTTTATTTGATTGTTTTAATAATCAGATATCTTCTATGTGTCATGTCGATTACAATTTGACGAAGTTGAATATTTCCTTTAGACATAAGGCAAATAAGTTTCTTTCTTTAGAACATACCATGTGCCTTTTCAGCATCTTTTACCATTAAGACTTAAGTTGTGCCTGAAACAAATGATACAGTCCCTTGCCAGACATACATTCCGAAAGCAAATGGTCTTTATGAACAATGTTAATCTAGAAAAAACTGTGATAACTAGGTATTTTATCGGTTAAAAGGACAACTTACAGTTTCTTAATTTTCATAATTTGATCTGGTGTACAAGACGCAAACATCAATGAATCAATGTGACAGTCCACACATTGCGTCAATATACACAATTCATTTCAGGTGGGAGGTAAAAACACACATAAATGTTCGGGGTACGAAGTAAGATTGGTTTTTTCGTACTTAATTACACAATGTAAAGCCCTTTGTGATGCATCATCTTCAAGTAAAAACCATAAACACTGATTTTACAAAATAAATTTTTACAAATCTAAATTTTATTAAGTATTTAAAATATCAAGCGATTTTGTCTGTGATGATTACATTGTAGCAGTCTACAGATGAACAGTTTGATGGTAAATTAGATATTTGTTGTCTAGTGTGAAATAGCTACCAACGGTGTTTTCTCACCAACACTTGAATGTACTAATTTTCACATTATTAAAATAATAGTGTTGGTCTAAAAAAACAACAACAAAAAAACCTATAATTCGTTTTATTGTTATTAACTTATACCCATATTCGAGTCATTGCCTTGTTTGTTCATTTGCTGCTTTATTATAGGTTTTATGTTCTATCACTAAAGTATCATTTAGAACATTTCCTGTTACTGTAGCTTTTTTTTTTTGCTGAGTGTTTTATTCTTTATTTTAAAGCTTTCAAAAACTACATGTTTTGCCCAATTAGTGCATCAAGTAGAAAGGGCCAAACATCATTTCTTATAGTCTTATTTAAGTGTAGAGTCCAGTCTATGCTATTGCTCTGGGACTTCGTACGTACGTGTATGCTTGGGTCTCAAATGGTTATTATTTGGTAATTATTTACCGGTTATTTCAGTTTTTCATCTGTTATGCTGGATCCCAAACATCTATATAATAAAGCTGTAACTGTATACGGACAAAATATAACTACAATCTACATTATTTCTTTTGGTTACAAATACAGCGTTACCTGTACAGGTATAAAAATTCCGCTAGTCTGTGAATCTAACATAAATCAACGACAATGCTTTATGAAAAGTTTACTTTAAAAAAACAATTTATAATTTCCTGATAAAATTGACTATTTTGTTTATTCCAAGTTTATCGCATTGTTATAAAGCGTAAGATAATATAGTTTGGTACGAACTGACAGGCCTAACAAGCTTAAGAGTACAATGTTTTACTGATGGAAAAATCGACGTGTTTCTCAGGTGCTAACCACATGTTGCAAAATGTAGGTATGACGTTTAGAACAAAAATACACTCCACATTGTTACGTAGGTGTACAAATTCCGGATATCAATATTGTTATAGCAGAGCTAGTGCATAGGAATATTGGCATATCATAAAAGAAAGGTCATTAGTGAGACTGGTAGTGGGGCTTAAGCTAGAAGAAACAAGTGATGCAAGACGCATCGCAAGATATGTTTATCATTCCACATTATTCAACTTGAACACAATATGCTGTATTTCCATTTCGTTGTTAAGTACACGTGTTAGATTTACTGTTTATATGCATTTGTTTATTATCCCGTTTGGTTTTGTATGGAGATTTCTGTTTAAACATTGTCTACATAAATTTTTGTTTTAGAAAAATTCAAATGATATAAATCCATATGTACTGCGAAAAACTCGAAACAGGTACAATTACATTATTAAGGTATTTTCTTTTCAAAAAGGGAAATAATTTACTGTTTTTCTTCTGATTATTACTATTCTTCGGCCACACTTAGATAAAATTTACCTCCGTAACTGTAAGGCATATCGCCTTCAGGTTAGCACTTTGTATCGGTGCCACAAACACTATCTCGAACTCATCCTGTGATTCGTTAAATGTTGTCGGACCAGAGTTATCTAGTTTATACCTATAAACCTTGTCATGGTATCGACACCGTACCCGTTATACGTGTAGGTAGCAAAAGTTCAAAGGACGCAATTTGTTCAGGTCCATAATCTCTTACTTCGTTACATTGATTAATGTCCTTTAACCTTAACTTAAATTACTTCGTTACGTTTGATTCGAAAAGGGTTATTGCACATTGGAAATTAATGTCGGTTGGCAACATGCCAAGAAATCCTCGCTAAAAATTCCGGCCGACCTCCTACGGCACCCATTAGTAGTTAAAGATTTGATTTCATTCAACAAATTAATTCATGACCTTTATATACGTGTCGCTTAGAACACAGCCATATACCAAATGGTCAATATTAATCATCCATGTAACTTGCTCTATGGGGTGTTTGCAGAATTTCAACGGAGAAAGGTAGAAAGACCATTCACAATTTGTTTTACATTTGTTTTTCTCTTTTAATTAAATAAAAATAAATAATAATAAAACTTTCAAATGTAGAGTTCATAAGATAAAAATAGTCCCTGTGGAACACACACCCTTTTTTTTTGTGCTCCCTATTTTCAACCCTCGAATTAAGCTTTCCAATCTAATTCATATGAAAACCTTGCTTCTAACCAATCTGTTCATGTACCGGACCGGCAACTCCCTTTATTTAATATGAAAATCTACAGTGTCGTTATACACATGCATGTTGTTTGCTTGGAGTATACGCACAAAAAGAAAGAAATAGCCAACTCCAAGATACTATATTCCTGCATCACGTGATTTTTACCACGTGGAGCTTACATTAGAATAAATACTGAATATGGAAAGTGAAACTACAATTCCAAACATAAAGTCCGAAGGCAAAAATAAGAAAAAGAAGGTTATTTTGGCAAAGGTTGTCGGGGTAATTCTCTCCGTGTTCAAAATATAGTTACATGAAATATTTGCCACTGCCCCTTTTTTGATTTATGAATTCTAACCCTGCATTTCTATTTGTTACATGCCAAGAAATCTTCGCTAAAAATTCCGGTCGACCTTCTACGGCACCCATTAGTAGTTAAAGATTTGATTTCATTCAACAAATTAATTTCTGACCTTCATGGACAAATGTACGTGTCGCTTAGAAAACAGCCATATACCAAATGGTCAATATTAATCATCCATGTAACTTGCTCTATGGGGTGTTTTCAGAATTTCAACGGAGGCAATTTCTTGCCATGCTTAATATCAGAAACCGTAAATTGTAGCCACCTAGGATCTTCACCAATGATCATCAATTCATGTGACTTTGGAAATGCTACAAGATCAAATGTTAAGTTTGACTTTGACCTATGATCTTATCCGTTGTTTTAGGATAATCTCAGAAAGCATTACTCTTGAAGAAGTATTGATTAGTGCCAACGTTTGATTCATTTTGATGGTTGATCTTTCCGTAAGGGGCATAATCCTGTTTACGGTTATTGAAAATATAAACTCATTTTCAACTCTTTTGAAATGTGCTGAACCAATTGCAATAACAATTATTTTGAGGAAGGTCATAAGATCAACAGTCAAGATCATGTCCAAAATAGCGAATTACGTCTAGATTGACCCTGATATTTGATCCAACACGTTGTTATTTGAAATCTCAAAAACTATTATACTATCAAATTCGTAATAAGTGAAAGATGTTTAATTCATTTTGGGGCACCCTTGTCTAACTTTGACCTTGAGGCATTACTCTGGTAAAGTGTTTCTGAAAAACAAAAATAGATTATATGCACTGACCAAAGGTCTTTGACAAATGTTGTCTATTGTAATGAGATCGTTGAGCAATGACCTTGGTAAAAGTAAGAAAGTATAATGTCAATGTCATATCCCCAATAGCGAACCATGTGTTCTTGACCTTGTTTTAAGGGTTTTTCTATTCCGCTTTGAACTAATGTTTAACATTACATAAAGGAAATTTTTTCCGAAAAATTGACCTTTTAATTCTTTTTTTTTTTTCATTATAAAATTTCTATTCGATTTGTAGGAGGAGACAAAGAAATGATTAAAAGGTAGTACATTATAATATAGAAGTTTCATGCAATGAATACAAACGGTATATGTTGTATTGAAATGATTTATTTCAAACATTGAATATAAAATAAAAAGAAGTGGTATGATTCCCAACAAGACAGCTGAAGTTCTCTACTAGAGACAAAAAGGCATAGAAATTAACAGCTTTAAGTCGTTGTACGGCCTTTGACAGTGAGCAATACCCATATCGCATAGTACCTATAATATTCACCGAAATAATAACTGTAAAACAATTTAAACGAGGAATCCAACTGTTCATTTAACAAACAACGAACGTAAAACAAATTGATGGCTGTTTATAAATTAAAAACACTATAATGAATCTCAGATTTCAACTCCCTCAGGCAAAGATGAATTTGACAAATTTTTACGTTGTTTTTTGTCATATAGCTCTTCAATTATTTTGGCTCTGACACATTTATATCGCTTTGAATGTTCCTATTGAAGGTAAACCATCACAAAGCGCTTCAGGCGCATGACATTATTAAAGTGTTGTTTCATATTTTTTGTATGTTGTATACTACATAGAACTTAAAACAGTATTGACAGAAATGCATGGTTTATACTCAGACATACACGTTTAGTTTAGATGTGCGAAACGAGACGACCTATATGCAATACCTAGACCAACATCATGCTTATATCATATATAATTATGTCTATTGTGTATGTACTCAATACTAAACAATTTTGAAAAAAAACTTACGTTTTTTGCTACATGTAGGTAATTTTTATCAATTCTAATAGAAAATTATATTGTCAGAAAACCGGATTCCGATATATTTCGATAAACGTAAAGAATGCAATGCATTTTTTTATATAGCGTTGCAGATAAAAAAAATTACCAAGATTTCCTAATTGAAAATACCAATCATGATAGCCAATAAGATTTAAACAGTGAATATCTTTTCGAAACTAAGAAATAATTCTTTCCAAAACTCACAGATTAAAACTCTATGGTTTTTTTTTAGATGTTCAAGGACGACGGATGAAGACGATGGTACGAGTTTAATTATTGTATTTTATTTTTATTAATGTTTGACTGTTTTGTGATAAGAAAATATAAACACCTTTGTTTTGCATTTTCAACTATCATGACGAAAGTAAGTTGTAATGGTTTACATAAAAGCAGAAAATCCCAAAAATTCTATAAAACACAAAACAGGGCGTAGCAGTCTCATTTCCTTGTAAGCACAGCAAAGCAAAGACTTAGGGTATAGGCTATAATACGATTGAGCTTTATCTCAGCATTTGTATTTGCTATACATATATTTTCTGTTGAAATCAAATTCAGGATTGCACCGATAATATATTTCAAATAACTGAATGTTTCTGTATTGATTCTAGTTAAGTTTCGAAGGTAACTGTGTTGACAAAATCAATTTCCTTGTAATGTATGCATCAGCTTCTGACTGCATCTGATCGATTGATTGATTGATTGTATGTGTTTTAATGCCACGTTTTAGCGCCACATTTGGCTATTTCTTGGCGATCAGTTATTATAGCTTGAGAAAGCTGGAGTGTCCAGAGAAGACAGGAAAACTGCCAAACATAGTCAATTAAAATTGGAGTCTAGTGCAACCAATATACTTCTTTCAGTTCAATAATCCTTGCTTTCATTTTATTGATCAACTAAAATGAAATGTGAAACTTTATTCGAAAGTTCAACATGGTAAATTATTATTAGTGTAAATGCTGATATATCCATATTAGGGATGATGTGATAATATCATCTAATAAGTGCACTCATAATTCATTTTTTTTTTTAGAAAATGGCTAAGATAAAATATCTTCACATTAACTTTATTTCATAATATCAGTTTTAGACCAGAATAGTACATGTGTGTACATACATCTGCAATTTCATAACTGATAAATAATCTTATTATAAAAACAAAACATACTTTTACAGTACATATATATATATATATACGCAGACACCATTTTTAAAAGAGGATAATGACTATTACAGACCGGAGTTTGTGTTAATGTCGATTTAATGCCTAATTAAGAACTACACCAGTCGATGTGTTTATATCATTTAACGGGTGGAAATGCTCATTTGGACACGTCACACATATGTCTATATACATGTAACAAAGATCTAGTGCGAATAATTAATAACTTCTAAATTAAATACAAACAGTCAAGAGTTTATCACAAGGATCAACAGTATAGCCTTAACCCACACAAGTAAGCCTATATGTGTAGTGTTATACAAATGATTTCCAATGTTTGTCACTACAGTTGTTTTAAAACAATTGTCTCATGCCAGCACCGAAGTAGATAATACGAAGGTATAGACTGAGTATTAACCTTGTAGACTAATAGTAAAATGTATGAGCTATCGACATACTGGTATTATCAATATTCGAAATATAATGTACATGTATCTTTCCGTACTGGGTGTGGAAACGCTCATAAAACTAAAATTAATAGCCATACTTGTACACGGAATCGGCGCTAAAATATAATGGAAATATGTTCCCTGGATATGATGATTTGAAAATTGTCTTTTTAGGAACAACGATCGATTCAACAATTGGCCAATATAGAAGTTGTTATTATTTAAAAATTCCCATAGGAACTCCTTTTACGGTTAAAACTGTACCACATGAAGTTTCGTACAAAAATATTTCCTAGAATGGAAAGCTCATATGCATTGCTATTTTTTTTTCAAAGGTCAAAATATAGGGCTGTGCGGCGTATTTTCCACATGTATATGCCACCAACTTCTAGGAGGTGACACGCATACTGAAATTTTGTACTACACTTCTCTTCACAGTTGATCTTCCTTTTTATTCAATTTTGCCGCTATCCATGTGTATCTAGATTTATAGGTCTAGTAACTTTCCAAAGTTATGTCTCTACACGATGATACATAGTAATCATATCTTGGAGTCAGAAGATAAACACAAAAAAAATATATGAATTTTATATGTATCCACAAAAGAGGAATGGTTTGTGAAAATCTGCATTTATAATGCAAAGTGCAACCTAGAATTAGACATTAAGAAAAAGACGTCGGTACATTTGTAGAAAATACAGTTCACATCACGAGTAAATATATTACAATTGATATAGCTTTCCTTAGTTATGTCATTATTCTTGTCGTCGACTGTAAGATGACATATAAACTCATAACATTTCAGGTCAGCTGTTTTCTTTAATTGTTACGGATGATAACATGCAGTCATATCGAAACTTGTCAAGGGCATTTCGATATGTAGCAAACGTTTATAGTGCAATCGTTTTTTTTTTTTAAATGACTCAGACAACTAGTTTTTCAACCAAAAGGATTCTCTATTGTTTTATTTGCATTATTTTGTTTCATTTTTTAAATATCAAATAGTTTGCAAATATTAAACGGTCTGTGACATTCACTTTTTTAACATATTTCATTTGGTTTTATTTACAGATGGGTTAAAGGACAATCCATTATATGTTACATCAGGAGACGTTGTAAATGGAGACATTGGACCAGTGTATGGCGTAGTAAATAAACAAAAGCAGAATAAGAATACTCTATTAGCTGATGAAGGAAACGATGAAGGACAAGTTTACTCTCAAGTACAAAAGTCAAATATTAAAGGTACTGTCGTTGATCAATGTATATTTAAAAACTCTAATATGACGATATTCATTATATATAGCATATATCCGTTTAGTTGAACATGAATTATACGGTATACAATGACCTGTGATTGTGTTTTTTTCGAAATCTAGTATGTTTGCAGATGCTACTTTTAATTATAATTGCTTTCGATGTATAGATTTTATACTTAAATTTTAATGTTATAAAGTCAATTTATCTATAAGAATTAAATTCCTGATAAAATGAAAATTTTCAATCCGAGCTAACAAGTTAATCTATAA
Organism: Mytilus edulis; assembly: GCF_963676685.1. Lineage (NCBI taxonomy): Eukaryota > Metazoa > Mollusca > Bivalvia > Mytilida > Mytilidae > Mytilus > Mytilus edulis. The sequence goes on from NC_092348.1 coordinate 76,803,579, forward strand.
TTGTCAGTTTTACTCGGCGTGCGTTCTTTTTCTTTTTCTTGGTGTTTTTTTTTATATTAAAATGAGCTTAGAGTACAATGTTTATCAATTTCATTTTTCGATTTTAAATTTGATTGTCTCGAATAAAAACTGAAAATTAGTAAAATGAATCAACATAGTACGTTTTTAAAAATAATGTCAATTACCCGTTCAATATGGAGACAACTATGTATTTTTCCTGCAAATAATGGCTGTTACAAAATTCGTTTATTATGTATACATGGATGATCTTTACAACTGTCTTTAGCGGTTTATGTTTATAATCTCTTTCAGTGAATTTTAAATAACCAGATGGTTTCGCACTGATCGAAAATATGCGTAGCATTTGCAGAATGTCGTCTCTTCTCTGGTTTTTATGATAAATAGCATTTACAGTTTCTTCCCTAAAACCAGGTTCACAGACCAATAACATTATGAACGAATCTGCGCACGCTAAATACGTTTCATTATGAAACATACTCTGAATGTGAAACCATATAATTATAAGAATAATGACGTTCCTAGTTGAACAAATAGAACTAATGAAAACAATTTAGGTTTACTGTTTCTGATCTATCTTTGTTGATTTTTATGAGTAATATTAATAACTTAATTGAGCATATTTCATTTCTTGTTTATTTCATTTGCAGGAAAGAAGAAACTAAAGAAGAAAAAAATAGATAAAGCTTCACTAAATGGTATGCATAATCACTAATGTAACTAAATGACACACATTGTTGAAAGGGGCAAAGCCGCAATTAAGTGCCAATCTGCCAACGAATCAGGCAGTTGTGCAATTATGCAAAATTTACTATTCAATCTTGCATCGATTCATATTCAAAATGTACATTGTATAGTGGTGCACGAATAAAACATTCGTTTTCTGTTCTGGTACTTTGATATATAAATTGTTTGGAATACACTAGTAATTTACAATTAAGGACAACTAAACAAACAATGCTGCTTGTCATCACATACACAAATATAGCAATAACCGACAGCTATTGACTCGAGTGTTAAGTATAATTAAACAATTAGGCAAATTATCAGGAAAACCAGTTAAACGGTAACGTTGTATTTTAAAAGGCTTTTTTTGGATGATCAATGTTATACTTTACTTTTATGTCCTTTTTAGTCTTTAGCTACACATATTTTATAAATATTCTTTGGATTTTCAAATATTTAGGCCTCGATCATCATTGAAGAGACATCCATTGTCGAAATGCGCATCAGAAAAATCGGTATCGTTCATATTATTACTATCATTGAGTAGATGCCTCTGTTGGTGAACTAATAGTTCCTAAGGATCAGTTCCTAAGGGTATCACCAACGCATACAAAAGTATAGGAAACACTAAAATGACTAGCCGTAACGTGTCATTGGTTTACATAAGCACGTTATACAAGTAGATTGTGTAAATATTGCTTAATAAATCTTATCCTCTATGAAACATTAAACTGCATATACAAATATACATATCAAAGGCAATAATATATACTCTATTGGATAATCTTGAATAAATATGATAGAATTAATTGCATAACAGTGTGGTCGACAGTAAAACGTTTGTAGGTTGTAACTTGTTTGTCAACGGCTATGATTTTATGCTCACCCAGTCTGTCAGAGGCCTTCCAGTGGGGATTGAAATATTCACTTGTTACACATTCCGATACATAAAATGAAACTTTCTTTTTACAAAGCTTGAAAGGAATTTGTTTTAAATATTTATTATAATCATCACATACAACCGTGTCATTTATAAGAATAATAATGTTCAGAGATGATATTATTTAATAATAATAAAAAAATAGGTTTATCCATTGTAAAAAAAACTATCAAGCTGATGGGGTTAATTCACAAAATATCTCATTGATTAAGAGCACAAATACTTCTACGGTGTGATCATTTAAGAATGGCCTACTATTTATTCAATGCGTATACATGTGGGTTTTGTTTGTGAAGAGTTCTGGATAATTAAAAAATCATTTGATTTCTTTGTTTAATACAATAAAACGATTCATTCTTTCAGATATTTGTCACTTTGCCTTATCTTCAAGTCCAACACAATTTCTCACGTTTCTTACAAAACTTATATTCTTGTGATGTATTCTTTTGTTGAAAAAAATGTATAGATATAGATAGATATAGGAAGATGTGGTATGAGTGCCAATGAGACGATTCTCCTCCCAAGTAATAATTCATAAAAGTAAACCATTATAGGTCAAGGTACGACCTGCAACACGGAGCCTTGGCTCACACCGAACAGCAAGTTATAGAGGGCCCCAAAACTACTAGTGTAAAACTATTCAAACCAACGAGAAACGAAAAACACATATGAACTACATAAACAGACGACATCATGCATTGTAACTTTTAAAGCCAATTAAGTAAAAAAAATAATCTGAAAGAACGTGCGATATCATATTAGGAAAATTGATGGTCAAACCATAACAAAAACTCAAATAAAGAATTTTAAGTATTCAACCTTTATAGCTTGCTGTTCGGTGTAAGCCAAGACTCCGTGTTGAAGGCCATTTTTATTTATTTTCAAATTACAAAGGTTATTCCTGATTAGTATTTTTAATTATTTTGTTTAGGCGTTTAGAACCTTTGGTGACCTCACAGTTTAAATTTCTATGATAAGTACGTCGTGAGCAGTGGGCATTACAGACGAACGTTCACCTAATTTCCCCCAGTCAATGAATGGCCATAGCTACACTGTTATGAATTGCATTCTAAATGAATAATAAACTATACAATGGGGTTTATTTTTTGCGATTGAATCCGCCTTTTGTCTGACTGTCTTTCTTATACGATAACTGTTGTAATACATTCTATTTGGTCTTTGAACAAAACTTAACCTGTTTAGTTTAATGACAACTCGTCGGGACTAAGTGTTTGAAAAACACCCACAAGTATATTTTCCACCGTGTGATGCATTCAGTCTACTATATATGATACATTAATTCTTTAATGTAAGTTTTCCTACCTAGCTGCTTAGTTCATGCCGTTCCCGTATATTTCTATGTGTTTTGTAAATAAATCTGTGTTAAATCTTTTTTTTAGAGAACGACACAGAAATTGAATTAGGTAAGATGATAATGTCAATCAGATACATAAATGTTAGCACTTTTTCTTATTTTTAAAATAGATGAATAAATATTTGAGAAGTTAAAAATATCATATAAATGGTTTTTTCCATTTTCCATTTTTTTCATTATTTATTAAAGGAAAAAATTTATTCGCACCACAATATTACTAAATCGCTATTAACAGCATCAGATGTGTATTGTAAATTCATATTTTAACATAGTATTATTAGTTACATAGTGTTCTAATACCTAATACGGTATATATGAGGTCAGTAAATTCCATATAGGGATTCGTCATCGCCCTCACCCCATATGGAATTTACTGACCCCATATATACCGTATTAGGTCACTAGCATACTATGTAACGAATTTATCTTACCGACTATCTTAATGTGTGATATTAGACTAGTGACCTACCAAATAAGAAAGTCTTCAATACCGTTAGCATTAGGAAACTACTACCATTTATCATACAAAAACGGATGCTGACAAAAACAACTTGTTAGCTTTAAAAGTGTTATATGAATTGAGTTCAATTTTTATCATCAATTTCCTCGTCAGTTGAAAACTTTAAGATTTTCGCCGTACCGTTTTGTTTTTATAAAGGGACGTTACACCAATACTAACCATGTATTGATAAGCCCCGCCTCCCTACTAACCTAATATGGAATATACACGGTCTCCACGCGGACGCTCTTAACCGATCATATTCCTATAAATGTATAGGAGGTTAGATAAAATAGCTTATCCTTTTTAAACATTGGTATGATCAACACAATATATTAACTGTTTACAAAACCTTGAATAACAAATTAAAAACGTTACAAACCTAAATATAAAGTTGAACAAAATACATTTTGATTCCATGTACTATTTAAAATCAATATCTGTTATTTTTTAATTTAGAATGAACAATATAATTGTCATAAAAATAGATGATATGACATGTTTTTTTTATCGCTTCGAGTCGTTGTTATCCATCGTCGTAAACTTTTGTTGTACTTTCTTATACAACCAATGCAACATGTTCAACCAAATTTAAATTGATGAATATTTGGGGTATTGAGTATTTTATTTAACTTTAGGTCCAACCAACTATCTAACATTAATGCGGTATACTTATAAAATTAGTTACCATTATAGATAGACAGAATATATAAACAACCATCATGATAATCAAAGCAACATATTATTGACTGATTAAGATTAACTCTATTATAGGTTGCACTTCTGGTTATATAAGCACTGCAATTACCCGTAGGAAATCTTCTCGTTGCGTAAACTATGCCGCTTTTATTATGAAGTTTCGTAAAAAAAATCATATCCTGGAATGGAAAGTACATATGTAATACTATTTTTTGCAAAGGTCAAATGATAGAGTTGTACGGCATAGTTTCAAAATGTATATGCCTTTAAACTTCCGAGTTAAAACTTTCTGAGAACAAGTAAGTGAACAAAAAAATGCTGTAAACAGTAAAAATTATCGCTTTGAATTCTTTAAATTGACTTCGTTATGACTGTCAAGAAAAGTTTTGACCCATTTAACCGGTCGGCTTATTTTTTCGAAAACTATTGTCGATAGAAATACGTCATGAGCAGCTAAAAAACGAAGGAAAGGCCGACAAGGTGCATTAGCTGTCTACTAGAGTTCTTAGATGAGCCCTCTTTGAGTGTTGTCAATTTTAAACAATTTTACATTAATTTAGTGATCCTTGATTTTAAGATAAAGTTGTTGTCAATAATATGATGGTCTATTAACAAGGTTGGGTGTAATTATGAATAAGAACTTGGAATAGAATACAAGTACAAATTATTATCTTGAAAACTGTAGAGGATCAGGAAAATCAAAAATGGTAAAAACCGACATAACATTAAATCGTTTCGTATTGTTTTCTTTCATAAATCCGAATAAAACTTTCTTAAATTATTAACTTTGTATCGTGTTACAGGTACTGTGTATGAGAACTATGAAAAAGAGTTTAAACAAACGAACACCGATGAAATATATGCAAATGGTGCAAAACATGATGATGGTGCAAATATATCAAAAGCGTACTCTCCAAGGAAGGCGAGTGATTTAATTTCATAATTTCAGCTAATTTTAAATATCTTTTATACTTTTATAAATGTTGGTGTGTCTTCTATACTAGAGTGCTTACACTCAAAAAATGATAACAAAGATAGTTCAAACAATGAATTTCATGAACATTCCCCGCAGACAAAGCCTCAAATAACATCGTTTTTGTCTGTAAAAGTCACTACATTAATTGCTTGATAAATGAATTAGGTATAGACAATTCACTTGGAAACTCAACATATACCCTTACGACGCTTACCAAAGAGGAAATCCTGGATAATCATAGGTCTGTTCTTTGTTCCTTTGGTATTTCAACCAAAGATGAAGAACTGGATCTTCCATCACTGTATTGGATACCTAAACTACATAAGTGTCCTTACAAACAACGGTATATTGCTGGGTCTTCCAAGTGCTCAACGAAACCTCTTTCTAAATTATTAACATCTATTTTATCAGCAATCAAAGACGGGCTTCAAAGTTATTGTGAAACTGCCTATTATAGAGGTGGCGTGAATCAGATGTGGATACTTAAAAATTGCAAAGATCTTTTAGAGTACATACAATCTAACTCTCTTTCATCTTGTAACAGTATTAAAACATTTGACTTTTCTACTCTTTATACAAGTATTCCACATTCCAAACTAAAAGACAAATTGAAAGAGTTGGTATTACTTTGCTTCATAAAAAAGAATGGCCAACGTAGATACAAGTATCTTGTCTTAGGGAGGGATAAATCATACTTTGTTAAGAATCACTCTGATTCAAACAAAAAATTCTCTGAAACCGATATTATCAAGATGCTTGATTTCTTGATTGACAACCTATTTGTAACGTTCGGAGAACGTGTTTTTCAACAGACTGTCGGCATCCCAATGGAAACAAATTGTGCCCCTCTACTTGCCGACTTGTTTCTTTATTATTATGAGGCTGACTTCATGCAGGAACTTCTTAGGAAGAAAGATAAGAAGTTAGCAATATCCTTAAACTCTACTTTCTGCTATATAGATGACGTTCTTTCACTAAACAATTCAAAATTTGGTGTCTATGTGGAACGCATCTATCCCATCGAATTGGAGATAAAGGATACTACAGATACAGTTAAGTCGGCTTCATATCTTGACTTACATCTAGAAATTGACAATGAGGGTCGATTGAAAACAAAACTTTACGACAAAAAAGATGATTTCAGCTTTCCAATTGTGAATTTTCCATTTCTAAGTAGCAACATTCCAGCAGCACCTGCATACGGGGTATATATCTCCCAATTGATACGATATTCCCGTGCTTGCATTTCCTATCATGCTTTTCTTGATAGAGGGTTACTGCTCACAAGGAAACTATTAAATCAAGAGTTCCAAATGGTGAAGTTGAAATCATCCCTTAGTAAATTTTACGGACGCCATCACGAGTTGGTTGACCGTTATGGAATAACCGTTTCACAAATGATATCGGATATGTTCCTTACGTCGTAACTACAATCCCCTTCCCTTTCATGAATGTGACCTACCGAATTAGACTATTTACCGGATTTGTAATCACATAAGCAACACGACGGGTGCCACATGTGGAGTAGGATCTGCCTACCCTTCCGGAGCACTTGAGATCACCCCTAGTTTTTGGTGGGGTTCGTGCTGTTTATTCTTTAGTTTTCTATGTTGTGTCATGTGTACTATTGTTTTTCTGTTTGTCTTTTTCATTTTTAGCCATGGCGTTGTCAGTTTGTTTTGGATTTATGAGTTTGACTGTCCCTTTGGTATCTTTCGTCCCTCTTTTCAACTTTACCCATAACTTGAAACCGATGCATCTTAGAAATTCGACTACGTTTACTTAATTTTGTTTTGAATTCTTCATTGTAGTTTTATTTTTTAAGTTTTTTTAACTCTTTGCGGTGACTGTTTGTTATTTTGGTGTTATTTGTATTTGAGTATCCTTGTAATACAACGCATTGAAGTTATTTGGGTCAACACGGATAATTCATTATAAAAGTAATTCAAGGCAAAGTTGTGTTCTAAATTAAGTGTGCCGACATTATCTCGTTTATCAATTATGTGGGTTTATAAAACAAAAAGTAATTAAAGAATGAACGAGCTACGATACTGATGCCTCCTTGCGATAACATTATCTCAGTAATATTTAAAAAATACAAGAAACAGATTTGCGCAAGCTACAAAACAGTAATTTTCTCTCTGTTTGTTTTCATTTTCACATGCAAATCCGTGAATGATATTGTATGAAAACGATATATCCTTAGAATCTTCACAATGTTAATAATATTGTATCCAAGTACAATTTAGGGTCTGTATATAGTTATCACAGGTACAAGGATTATAATTTAGTACGGCAGACGCGTGTTTCGTCTACATAAGACTCATCAGTCACGCTCATATCAAAATAGTTATAAACCTAAACAAGTACACAGTTGAAGAGAGTATGATATGCAAAGTACTCAATTGCCTCGTGCCAAAACCAAAAATAGAATGGGTATTACAGAATATTACGGATCTATTAGTTGTGCCTTAGCTCACTTAAATCATTTGACAATATATGTATATGAATTGGGGAAGGCAAATGATATTTAAAGTTGTGTTCCGGAGTCGATTTCACAGACATTGATAATAATAGGTAAATACCAATACATGGAATGGACACGGTTATAAACGCTTTATCAGCCCTTATTATATATTACATTATGTCACGTGAAATAAAGAAAAAAAAACATAGTATAAATAGTAAAGTGTATCTAATTTGAATTTTTGCAATATCATACACAGTATAAATCCTCATCCAATGCAATTCCTCGAGCTGGGATCTTTGGTTTATGCATGTGGATTGCACTTCTGTAAATATAGACAATGCAATTTTCCAAAGAAACTCCGTTTGCGGCTAAAGCTGTGCAACTTTTGTTATGAAGTTTCGTAACAATTATATCCTAGAACGAAAAGATGATATCCACAACTTTTTTTATTCAAAGGATAAACCATAGGGATTTGCGGCATATTTTCAATATGTATATGACCCAAACTTCAAAGAGTTTTAAATTATACTGAAATAATGTACTACCCCATTCTTTATTTGAAGTCTGCCTTAGAACTTATTTTTCACTTGTACCTTGTGTTTTTATACTGGTACCATTCCCAAGTAATCTCTCAAAAGAGGCTTGGCTTGTGAAACAGTTGTATTTACAATGTGCAACCTATTGTGTTTATTAGGGTCGTTACGGTTGCGATATTGAAAAAAAACATGTTGTGATATAATTAATTTTTCGGCAGAAGGTGATGTGTTTTCATTTATATTATTTGCAATTTTTATTCATATCAGACTACATGTGTGACATTTTTATATATTTTAGAATAAAGATGGATTAACATATGCGGATGTTGATTTTGTACCTGGACCAAGTGGTAAAAGATTTGTTATACGAGGCCTGGAGAATAGAACAAACTATGCTATCATCGATCTTACACAAAAGGCTGAACCCTTGTCATCTGACAGTGAAGATGAAGATGAGGATAAAAACTATGCAAATGTAGACATGTAATAATGAATGCAAAGGTTAAAGGGGTAAAAAAAAAAAGAAGACGATAGAAACAGGCAAATTGATGTGATACCATTGATACTGTTTATGTGACATTTCCGCGAAAGTTACATTTTGCTTAATTCTCGATTTAAATGAATTCGCAACAATTTCCAATTCAATAATTTGATTTTAAAAGAAATAAATGAAAAATAAAAAACAAACAAACAGACCCTAAATAAATTAGGTACATGATTTGGCCTATGTAATAGCAAAAAATAACTATTTTAAAGCAATTTGGATGCATTTTTATAATTTATGGGCTATCAAGTATCATGGATTTAGTGGGTACAGGTGAACATGGAATGTAAAATTTCAAATACTTTCAATTTTGACTATATGCATTTTGGTCCGAACGTTGTCCCTCAGACACATTCCTTATTTATATTTTAAATTGAATTTTATTGTCTTTACCTTTGAAAACAATTACAGTTAGAGAATGTGTACCCAAGGGGAAAATCTCAACAATGCAATGTCTACATAGTACCTCTTTAATCGCTCTTCTGTTGTGGTATCTCGAAAACTATAATATAACTTTGAATAGCTAAATAAATCATCAGACAAGATTTAAAAATAGGATTAATAAACTGAATCTTCAATGGATAGGTACTGCTCTTTATTGATAATATTCATTCATTGTGCTGAATTTGTCAGTCCACTTCTAATTCCACTTCACTTTCACATGAGTTACATATTTTTTCGCAAAATTTTCCACTAGTTCTCAACTTATCATTTCTATTAACAGTTATTGTAACAAGAATGCACGCCGTGCCAGTTGCATGATTATATTTAATCAATCGGGAGGGGAATTAATCGGGAGAAATGGATAACATAATAGTTTCCTAAATTGTAATATACATGTACAGTTAAAGACATTCTCTATAGAGTAGTATCAATCAAATAATTAATCAAGTAAGTGAATTTTCTATGCATTTTCATTTTATTTTCATTTCGTGATTTAAAGACAAGTTCCATAGATTATAGAGAATAATAAACAAATGGGTTTTTTGTGTAATTTTAAGTGCTATGTGCAATATTATGAAAATTCAATTTCACCAGACATAACAAAAATGTCCTACAATATTTACAAATTTCAAGCAAGAATTAGTTCGGGAGCCATCCAAGTTTTTTTAACTTGCTTTTTATTTCTTTCATAAAATTAAATAACACAAATCCTTTTGAAAATAAATGAATAAATGTATGTTGTTTCTTAGTAATGTTTTAAAAGGACTAATTTTGGCGTATCTTTAGCATGTATAATTTAGGATTTGTTCATACGATGTTTATTTGTACATTGATATTTTTAATGGAAAAGTCACTCCTTTGAATGTATGGGTCATAATATTTAGTGTTTTGGTCTATTGGATTTCTTGTTAATAGATATACTTGTTTATTGCCATATAATAGAATTGAGTTCAAAATTTATACCTATTTTTTGTTAACCCCTGTTTATATTTGAATTGTTTTTATTATTTATTTTTGTTTTAGATATTTTCTAGATTTGAAATTTTTTGTTTAAAATCTTCGAAAGATTTAGACAGGGTGTATATTGATTAGTGTTGTATTGCTTTTGACATAATGTCTGAATATTACATTATAGTATCTAATGTAAATGAGGTACTGATAGTATAAAAGAGGGACAGTCAAACTCATAAATCGAAAATAAACTGACAACGTCCTTGCTAAAAATGAAAAGGACAAACAGACAAACAATAGTACAAATGTCACAACAAAGAAAACTAAAGAATAAACAACACGAACCCCACCAAAAACTAGGTGTAATATCAGATGCTCCGGAAGGGTAAGCAGATCCTGCTCCACATGTGGCACCCGTCGTGTTGCTTGTGAGATAACAAATCCGGTAAATATTATAATTTGGTACGTCACATTGATGAAAGGGAAGGGGATTGAAGTTACGACGGAAGGAACATATCCGATATCATTTATGAAACGGTTATTCCATAGCGGTCAACCAACTCGTGATTGAGTCCGTAAAATTTACTAAGAAATAATTTCAACTTCACCGTTTGGAACTCTTGATTTAATAGCTTCCTTGTGAGCAACAAGCCTCTATCAAGACAATCATGATAGGAATTGCAAGCATGGGAACATCGTATCAATTGGAAGATATATACACCGTATGCAGGTGCTGCTGGAATGTTGCTACTTAGAAATGGAAAATTCACAATTGGAAAACTGAAATCATCTCTTTTGTCGTAACGTTTTGTTTTCAATCGACCCTCATTGTCAATTTCTAGATGTAAGTCAAGATATGAGGCCGACTTAACTCTATCTGTGTATCCTTTATCTCTAGTTCAATGGGATAGATGCGTTCGATATAGTCACCAAATTTTGAATTTTTTAGTGAAAGAACATCATCTATATAGCGGAAAGTAGAGTTAAAGGATATTGCTGACTTCTTATCTTTCTCCCTAAGAAGTTCCTGTATGAAGTCAGTCTCATAATAATAAAAAAACAAGTCTGCAAGAAGTGGGGCACAATTCGTTCCCATTATAAATCAGACGTTCATGAAATGTACAAAAGCAGTATTCATTTAAGAGTTTCTAAAAAAAATGTCTAATGACTTATTTTCAATGCAGATGTACGAAAGCACCGATCTTGTCTATTGTTTGTTACTTGTACTAATTTAAATTGTCAAAAATGTGTCTTGTACTAATCTTGTCAATTATTTATTACTTGTACTATTCTTGTCAATTATTTGTGACTTGTACTATTCTTGTGAATTATTTGTTACTTGTACCATTCTTGTGAATTATGTGTTACTTGTACTATTCTTGTAAATTATTTGTTACTTTTGCTATTCTTGTCAATTATTTGTAACTTATATTGTTCTTGTTTTTGTTTTTTTTTTATTTCATGCAAAATCAACAAATAATTTGTTAACAATAATTCCAATTACTTGTTTCTTGTACTGAACTTTTCAATTATTTGTTACCTGTACTATTCTTGTCAATTATTTGTTACTTGTACTGGACTTGTCATTTATTTGTTACTTGTACTATTCTTGTCAATTATGTGTTACTTGTACTGAACTTGTAAATTATTTGTTACTTGCACTATTCTTGTCAATTATGTGTTATTTGTACTATTCTTGTCAATTATTTGTTACTTGTACTGGACTTGTCATTTATTTGTTACTTGTACTATTCTTGTCAATTATGTGTTACTTGTACTGAACTTGTAAATTATTTGTTACTTGCACTATTCTTGTCAATTATGTGTTACTTGTACTATTCTTGTCAATTATTTGTTACTTTTGCTGGACTTGTCATTTATTTGTTACTTGTACTATTCTTGTCAATTATGTGTTACTTGTACTGAACTTGTAAATTATTTGTTACTTGCACTATTCTTGTCAATTATGTGTTATTTGTACTATTCTTGTCAATTATTTGTTACTTGTACTGGACTTGTCATTTATTTGTTACTTGTACTATTCTTGTCAATTATGTGTTACTTGTACTGAACTTGTAAATTATTTGTTACTTGCACTATTCTTGTCAATTATGTGTTATTTGTACTATTCTTGTCAATTATTTGTTACTTGTACTGGACTTGTCATTTATTTGTTACTTGTACTATTCTTGTCAATTATGTGTTACTTGTACTGAACTTGTAAATTATTTGTTACTTGCACTATTCCTGTCAATTATGTGTTACTTGTACTATTCTTGTCAATTATTTGTTACTTTTGCTATTCTTATCAATTATTTGTAACTTGTACTATTCTTGTCAATTATTTGTTACTTTTGCTATTCTTATCAATTATTTGTAACTTGTATTGTTCTTGGTTTTTTTTTAATAAATGTTATATTTGTATGAAATAAACTGCTTCACATTATTATAATTCTCATAAAGACATTTAAGGTTTACTCTGACGCGATAACCATCACACACATACATAAATTTTATAAATTATTAATTCTCGTTTGATCGACACTCAGTGTTAGATATGTTATGCATACTCAACAAATAATTAGTTAACAATAATTCCGAATAGATATGTTCTGCAAAGTGTTTCAGTCGGATGCTGTCGATAAACTAAAATGCCACTAGAAAGTTTAACCGAGACTATGTTTCAGTTGATAAGACATAAACATTGATGTGCATGCAGCATGACACTTACGAACATGAAAACCATAACGCAGAGGGTAAAATAGACAAACACCGGTCAGGAACTTTATTCAATATGATCTGCACAGTTACACATTTAATTGTAACCATGATCATACACATTGTTGTGTAGATAACTATTGTCTATTAATAAGTTTGTTTCGAAAGATTCTGTAGCAAATATTAAATTCGCATCAAAATCCAGGAAACTTTTTAAGTTTGTAATTTATACCTCACCAAGTTAATCAAGTCCAGCTATACCTTACAACTTTTCCACTTGTAAATGATTATCTGTAATCAAATTAACATTTATTTTTGCAATATGATGATTGTCCTTATTTGACAAAAGGTGAGGATAAACCTTCACGTTCGCAACTGATTTTAGCAAAAAAGAAGATTATCCTTTCTGTCTTTATAATGATAGTTATAAAACAAACCTTTGATATACTTAGTAAGTTTTGCTCCAAGCAATTTCACATAAAATATAAAAAGAAAAAGAAATGAATATATTCACTAAAGGCAACTCGAACATTTTTTCGTCAAGGTTTTTATTCTACTTGACAATTTTATTTCACTGTTTTTAAAAAAAAGCTTGTATTTCAATGATTTCATGCTCCTTTAAATAATTTAAAATTGATCAGGCAATTTGATGACATTCACCTAGATATTTTCAAAAATTTAACTGGTTTGGTTTAAGGTGGTATGGTAGTCTAAAATAAAAATGATAGAATTTGTTCATACTTTGTCAAAACGTAGTATCTATTGATATATGTTGAAAAAGATAATAAAAATGATAGGTCACCGCGCATTTTCTCAAGCTACAGGACGTGACAACATGACACATTTTGTATGGATTATACAGGAAAAAACACCATTTTGTGATTAGAAACTAAACAAAATGATAGAATTGTTATATACTTAAGGAAAAGATAGCTTTAAGACAATGCTTTGAGAAAATCAAAAGAAAAGATAAGGTCACCGTACGTTTATTCTGGCTAAAATACAAAATAGGAAAATTCCATGTAGAATCCTTCAGAAAATGCACTGTTTTAGAGTTACCTCCCCTTAAAATGCCAATTTGAATTTTTTTTAAAACAACCAATATAATCAACACTTGCAAAAATATTAATATTTATAAGTCATATTCTTATAAATTGGTTCTTTTAAATGAAAATTCACATTAAATATCTGCATTCCTGCATCAAATTTTGCTAACATGATAGAAAATCTGGACCTTGAGTTCTCTTTTTTTTACAATCCAAGATGGAGGAAGACACCCATACCACCTTAAACACATGTTTTAATAAATTCTCTGAATTTTATGCATGCATACATTATATTGTAAGTATAGAACATGCCTACAACATATACAGTGTAGTTCAATTAGGAGATAACTGTATTGTATTTTAAGCTCCGACGACATCAATTGGGGATTTGATGGTCGCAAATTAAGTTTACTGGCGACGCGTTAGCGGAGACAGTAAACGGGTATTTGCGACCATCAAATCCAAAATTGATGCCGTCGGAGCATAAAATACAATATTGTTATCTCCATTCTAATGAAACTGACAGAAAACAACGTTAAAACATGTATTTAAAATCTGTCATTTGCTGTCTGCGCTTGCGCGTACGTCCCATAGCATCAATTGTCAATTGATGCCATGTAAGAAAGTGACGTTATCCAATCAAAATGAACGTTACAAACGTTGTTGCATTAGAATTGTCGTTATATGCATGTAATTTACAATATTAATGTTAACTGTTAGGCTACTCTTACATGTTTTATAACTATTATGTTTTGTATCTTTACAGTTGTTATTAAAAAAAAGTTGCTTTGCAAATAAATTTAACTTTTAATATATTGTTGACATTTATCATGAATTCACATCTCAATTATCACATTTACAATTATCACAGAATGTAAAGCAAATCCCAATAGTTTTAGGCTGATAATGTGAAAAAATCTCTAATATTAAAAATATGAAGTAAATTTAACTATGACATTTTAAACTAACAAGCAGTTTATAGCTTAAAAGGATAACTATATATAGAGCATTGGAGAAAGAAGAAAGGCGAGAGAAACTGAATGGATATTCAAACTTATTTTCGAAAACAAACAGAAAATGTCATGGCAAAAAAGCAAGAAAACAACGAAACGACAAACAACAGTACACAAAACAAAACTAAGAAACGTATGTTGAAGTGATAAACCCTCGACATTATTTAATTATTTTCCCAATTATTTTTCAGTCTATATTTCATTTTAAACAGGTTGATTTGATTGACATAATATCATGAAACATATAAAATTCATTTTGTTTAAGACCTCATTTTTGACCTTTTATAGATGGTGTTTATTGATTCATAGTGTTTTATGGTTTGTATCTTTTTGACTTTTCTCAAGTTTTGTTTGATTTGTAAATATATATATATTATGCTGTAGATTTCCATTCTGTCGGTATCCTTTTCAATCATTCTTGTTGTTAACTAAAACAAGACATCGGTGGTTTTGATGTGGATTCTACCCTATTTTCGGGATTGGTTTTAGCTCCAGAGGCTCCATACTTATAGAAATCAGCAGTTTGATATTCATATCGATGTTAATCTTTGTCTCTCAAAGTTAAGGTTGGTTCAAACATTCAGTATGCCTTCAGAATATACACATATTGTCAAGTATTTCAATAACGGCCGCGTACCAGTCTTCTCAATCTTATGCTATATGTTGTTGTGTTAAGTTGTAGTGTGAGCACAAGTTCGAAATTGAAATCAACAGAAACATTGTACCGGATGGCTGTCGATGATTGATGAATTGACTGATTGATTGATTACGACTAATGTCAAATTTATTTGATCTGCGTATTCAAGATAATAATATATCAATTTAAGGTAGATGGGGTTTTAATTTAATTCCAGAGAATTTTTGGATAAATTGTCAAAATGTTTATATCATGGTTTTTTCAAAAATAAAATAAAGAGTATGAGTCATCGTGCTTTTTTTCACGCTACAGGTTGAGCAAAATTGATAGATTTTGTAAGGTTATCAAGGGTACCAGGATTATAGTTTAGTACGCCAGACGCGCGTTTCGTCTACACAAGACTCATCAGTGACGCTCATATCAAAATATTTATAAATCCAAATAAGTACAAAGTTGAAGAGCATTGAGGATCCAAAATTCCAAAAAGTTGTGCCAAATACGGCGAAGGTAATCTATACCTGGGATAAGAAAATCCTTAGTTTTTCGAAAAATTCAGTTTTGTAAACAGGAAATTTTATAAAAATGACCACATTATTGATATTCATGTCAACACAGAAGTGTTGACTACTGGGCTGGTGATACCCTCGGGGACGAAACATCCACCAGCAGTGGCACCGACCCAGTGGTGTAAATTGTTATCAAGGTACCAGGATTATAATTTAGTACGCTTACCAGGATTATAATTTAGTAGCTTATGCATGGAAAACCCAAATTTTGGTAATAAAAAGTTAACTACAGCATGGAATTTCAAAATAAAATATGAGAACATAGCTCTGATTATATGCATTCAGATAAGGAAAATAAAAAATGGGGTCACGGGACTCGCTTTTTTGCTACATAATAAAATAGTAAATTCACAATACATTCTATTACAAAAGCTACTTTAGCGAGTTAAGTCCCCTTTTATATGCGTTATCTACCCTTATATCGCATATGTTTAAAAAAAAAAAGAATAATAAAACAAAAATAATCCGTTTTTTGTAAAAAAAAACAAAAAAACAAAAAAAAAACAGCTGTAAATATGATAAAACACATAATTTTCTATGTCAAAATGAAAAGTCCTACACATGAATTTCATACCACTCTCAAAATTTGTATATTTCATTAAAAATCTACACCGATTGTTATCTACTTTTTCGAAATCCAACATGAAGGAAGACACCATATATCTACCTTTATATGACTATAAAGCAAGATTTATACTATGAATTACTGATCCGGATTGTTAAAGTGTGTACTTATGTCTACCTACAAATGTATTGACAACGAACACGTTTTGCTAAAAGACAGCTTTATTATTTATTTATTATTTGGCGTTACAATCATGCTCTGGTGCCATCGTTATATTATCGTCTAGCTGAAAGATTAACATTGAGGACTCAAGATCAAATGAAAATCAGGGGTGGTGGTACATGTATGATTGCAGATAAGACAGGACTCCTTTGAGTAATTATTACTAGTTCTGGTTCCACTGATAGGACACAGATATTCAGTCTTAGAAGTAGCCCGATATGGGTTCCTGAAGTAACTGGTGGAGCTACTGTTATTATATTATAAAATTGTTAAACAACAACATAAAACTAGATATTTATTAGAAGTTCACCAAATTATTGAACATGTTTTTTTTTTTAATAAGGTGGCGAAAAAGATGTACTTATTAATATAAGTGAAGATGAATCACTTTCATATATTTATGGGATGCAACATATTAAAATTATAATGATTTTAATGCTTTTCAGAATAATTGATAACCAGTAAAACTAATATTAGATTGTATAAGAACTTTAAGTATCTCATTAATCTCTTTATAACATGCTTGACAGCGGAACAAGCATTTCAAATAATTTTTAAATTCCAGCTAAATTAATGTAAACAAATACTACTTTGTCGCTCATTGTCAACATAGAAATAGTATTTATGTTAAAAAATCATGTTAAATCAGGACTGCATTTTGAAAAGCTAATACAAAAAAAAATCGTCTAAATTTAAATGAAAGATTGTAAACGAAAATAAACTGAACAATTGACTAACTTCCTTGTTTATTTGTCAATGGCTTCCTTTTTGCTATTACATATTTTGATAACAACCGTTGGTGAGTTTATCTTTTATTTCTACCTACTAGTTTTTTATTCATCTAAAGCGCTGTCGGTAATATTCGTTCTGTCCTCATTATTCATGAATTCGGATAAAAATATCCATAGTGCATTAAAATGATTTAACGGTTGCAACTTCATTAGGCAAAATTGACTTCAAACGATCATACCAACGATGCTTGGCTGTTCAATTTGCACCTCTTTTTGTATATGAAGATTCTTTTCTAAACATTTGGATGATATAAGGAATGATCAAAGTTAGTTCTGGGTATGAAAGTTTCTAGACTTGTTCAAAATCATTTTAAATTTCAATGTTTTTTTTATGAATAAATAGCCAATTTACTCTCAAACAGCATTTACCTACCTGCTTGCTTTGTTACAAAACAATGCAGTGAATCAGGATCAATTGTGATGTTCTATCTAACATTACGGTGGTGCACACATCAATGTATAACAGTCTTCAGTTTTAGAAGTAGTCCGATCTGGGTTCCTAAAGTAACTGGGGGAGCTACTGTTATCATATTATAAAATTTTAAACAACAACAGAAAACTAGATATCTATTAGAAGTTCACCAAATTATTGAACATTTTTATTTTGAAATAAGGTGGCGAAAAAGGTGTACGTATTAGAATAAGTGAAGATGAATCACTTTCATATATTTATGGGATGCAACATATTAAAATTATAATGATTTTAATGATTTTCAGAAAAATTGACCTCAAACGATCATATCAACGATGCTTGGCTGTTCAATGTGCACCTCTTTTTGTATATGAATATTCTTTTCTAAACATTTGTATGATATAAGGAATGATCAAAGTTAGTTCTGGGTATGAAAGTTTCTAGACTTATTCAAAATCATTTAAAATTTCAATGTTTTTTTATGAATAAATAGCCAATTTACTCTCAAACAGCATTTACCTACCTGCTTGCTTTGTTACAAAACAATGCAGTGAATCAGGATCAATTGTGATGTTCTATCTGAAATTACGTTGGTGCACACATCAGTGTATAACAGTCGGTTGATTGATTGACTTTTGGTTCATCAAAGTCCAGTGGCAAATATTTCACATATGACAAAGATAAAACAATATGTAGGAACTATAATAGAAGTCGTGCTGTTTAAAGGTCGAGGAAATTTGGACTAAAAAACAAAGGTATATTTGCTATTTTTATTGCTCAGTCAGATAGAATTCTGTCTCTAGATCCCATAATTGCGGATTCGAATCCCGCTGTCATCATCAATGTCTTTTTAGTAAATTGATATAAATGGATTTTTATTAATATATTTTTTCAAGACATTACCTAGCTATTTCATTTGTTAAACTATATAGAACAGCATCGGATTCAACGACTAACTCTAAAAAGTCATAATATAACAAGTCGGAATAAAAATAAAAGAATGGAACTAGTATTACATGTAAACAATCACATTTATTTAACATTACAAAGAGCAATCGGAGATAGGAGGATAACAGTTAAAAATAGACATTTTCATAGACAAATAGGTTAAGCTGCGTGAATCATTCAGGACAAAAGATATCACTGATCCATCAAGAGAGTCATATATACTAAAGGGACTTTCAACCTTATAAGTCAAAAATAAACTGACAACATGGGTAAAAATAAAAAAGGAAAACAGACAAACATCGATACGTAAAAATTAACTTAGAAATTAGAGACTGCTCAAGACGAACCCCACTAAAGTTTGGGGTGATATCAGATGCTCTGGAATGGTAAACAAATCATGTTCCATGTATAGTACCCGTGGTGTAGCTCATATAAATACACACCCAGTGATCAGTCTCATTCGGTAGGTCACATTTAAGGAAAAGGGGACGGGATTGTAGTTATGACAATTCTATCACAAACGTCGTCATCTGTGAAACAGATATTGCATAACGGTCAACCAACTCGTGATGGCGTCCGTAAAATTAATGAGGGAATGATTTCAACTTCACCACTTTGATCTTTTGGTTTAATTTATTCTGTGTGAGCAGGAATCCTCTATTAAGGAATTCATAATAGGAAAATAAGGCCGCGGAATGTCGTATCAACTCACGGTGTGATACATACTCCGTATTCGGATGCTGCTTGGATTTTGCTACATCTAAATTGAAACTTCACAATTTGAAAGCTGAATTCATCGCTTTTGTCGGAAAATTTTGTTTTCAATTGACCCTCATCGTCAGTTTGTAGTTTTGAGTCAAGATATGAGGCAGACGTTGCTTATCCGGTGTATCCTTTATCTCCAGATCGAAGTATTGATGCGTTCAACAGTCACCAGCTTGTGAATTATTTAGTGAGAGAACATCATCTATTTAGCCTTAGTTTTACAGATACTGTTCACTTATTTGCTTTCTTCCTAAAAAGATTCATAAAAACAATAGAATAAGTCAAAAAGAATAGAAGTTTCCTCAGTGAAATAAACATACTCCTTCTGTGAATAATCATATGTATGACCAATTATCAGTTATGGCAACGTTATAATAACAACTTGCCCAAATGATTTTTAAATATATTTCATGATGTGTTTTTCTCTCAAAGTTTACAGAAATAATTTGATGCATTGTGTTTGAATTTTCAGTTAAGCTTACAATCGCACAAACAGTTACATTATCGCCGGGCCCGACAGTGACCGTTCTTGTAAACAGTCCAGTAACATTCTCTTGTACAACAACTTATTCCATGAGATTTCTTTTCATAAGAGATAGCACAAAACCAGCCGGAACTACTGCGGTGACGCTTGGCAATTTAAAGGGTGTATGTTCAACACTGTCCTTGGACTCAGACTATGTTGTAAATTGTGATACAGTGATCGGTCCATACAATTTCACTATTAAATCTGTTACATCTAAATACCATAATAGTAAAATCACATGTACTGTGCAGTATGGAAGCAGCACAAGTATTGATATTGCCTCTGCTGTAACAACAATATCAGTAAAAGGTAAGGTATAACGCTAGAAAATAATCATACTCCAAGTTTTTAACCAAAATAATCGAATCTTTATATTCCACTCGCTATGAGCACTTCATTTACCTGACCATAAAAGTGTTCTTGTATATATATGATAATTCAAGTAACAGAGTTTAAAAATTAAAAATTAAAATTTCTATTTATCTTTTTTTCAATATGACTTCTATAGATGTCATAATTTCATATGAAACATGCGAAAATCTAAAAGCATTAATTTAAGGTCCAATTTTCGTTACCTTTTTTTGTATTTTCAAAAATCAAAGACCAATATATTAAGATGAATAAGAACAAATACTGCCATCTTACATACACTTTTAAAAAATAACAGGTTCATCCCGCAATAGCAGGTAGAGTGTCAAATTAGACCCAAACTCGCTTTAGTTGTTTTACATTAACTTCGTCATTTCTGGCCATTTTACATTTTACTGAACGATATTAGATTGTCTCATTCACGAAGGCAATACGATGAATAAAGGCAACAGTAGTATACCGCTATTCAAAATTCATATATCGATAGATAAAAAACAAATCAAGGTTACAAACTCAAAACTGGGGGAAACGTACCAAATATAAGGGAACTGCGACACATCAGAGACACAACACCGAAATGTAACACACACAGAAACGAACTATAATGTAACAATGGCCATTTTCCTGATTTGGTACAGGGTATTTTATGAACAAATGGTGGGTTGAACCTGGTTTTGTTGCATGCCAAACCTCCCGCTTTAATGGCAGTGTTAATTATTTAAGGAATGACTGTAAAATAAATCTGTCTATGAAGAAATAACATTAAAAATGTGGTTCACTGAATAACGCGCGTAGCGGGTTATTTAACAATGTGCACCACATTTTTTATGTTATTTCGAATAGACAGAAAAATATTACATTCATTTCTTATAATTTAATTCTAAATTCCATTTTAATCGTACAAAACCATAAAAATCGTTGATGACGTCACGGTCACATGACTACATTATGTCTATGGGCTGATAACAAAATAACGTCAGCCAATCAAAGACGTGTGACATCCAAAATTAAATTATAACATTAAGAGGACAACATAACACGACAGGGTTACAATATATAAACAGATAAATGGGAGAAAATATTGGACAGAGAAACAAACGAATAATAGCCATCAAAAGGTAACAGGTGAAAAAATATAATTGATGTCTTAAACATCATTTTGGTTATTGATGTAGAGTTGTTCCCTTGAGAATCATATCGTGTCTTGTCCTTTTCAAAATTCTCTACATGTGTGTTAAGGAAATCCTCTACCAGTGAGAAAACATGTTAATGCATATTTATATTAGGGCTAAATGCTGACTCAACCATCATGCATGACAAAAACAACTGAACTTATGTTAAAAGTTTGATGTTTTAAAATTTATATTATATACCCCGAAAGCTGGGTTTCTTATGTTTGTTTTCTTTTCCATTAGTTTGTGAACTTAATGAATTTACAATATCATATTTTCAAGTTTTGCATATAATGGAATTTATATACCGGTATAACATATACTAAGAATGTGTGTAGCTGCAATTTTATTCGGAAGTACTACAAAGAAGTCATATACCAACCACTGTCTTGTCGATGTGTCTTATATAACATTCATGTTATATACTTATAGACTTTCAGCTTACAACGTCATCAAGAAGAGCTACAACTGGTGTCAACTTTTCCTTCACGTGTACAACTGTTCAAACCTTTGTAGTTTTAAATAAAGATGGTGGACCTTATTGTGTGGTAAACGGAGTCCAGGATGGTACATGTAAGCTGGATTCGAGTTGTTCTTCAATCAACATGTACAATTGTAACATTACTACCGGAACTTTCACATTCACCATTCCTGGGGCATTTGTTACAGACAGTTTACATGATTCTAAATGGAACTGTCAAAGTCCATTTGGAATAGGAAATCCTTCAAATAATTTCGAAATGTATGTTAGAAGTAAGTGATATGTAAAGACAATAGGTAATGAGGCTTAGACATCAATGCATATGTTATACTTTTGATACTTCAATGTGTGTTTGCGTGGATCGTTGGGTTGCATCTCCTAACATATATATGTTTCATCTGTATTCATTCATATCGAATAATTGGCATTCAGGTTCATAAAACAAATTGATTTTCAAACTAAAATACATGAAGAATGGTTCTATTATATAACAAAACAGGAAAATTTTGCTTTTACATGTTGTCACTGATACAGCAATAAAACATAAACAATTCATATAAAGTCCAGGCACGATCTTTTACAATTGTCAAAGTTGTGAACCGTACGTCAAGCTCTGAATCGCATGAAGTAGAGACAATTTATAACTTAACTTATAAAAGAAAGGTGAAAGATACAAGAGGGATAGTCAACATCATCAATCGAAAAAACAATGACCACGACATAGCTAAACAACGAAACAGACAAACAGACAAACCATAGCACACAAAACGCAATATAAAAAACAGAAGTATAAGCAACACGAACCTCACCAATAACTGGGGATGATCCCTGGTGCTCGGATTGTTTCATTTAAGATATTCCATTTCAAGTTCAATTTCTATGGGACTCGTGTAATAAAAAAACATTAAACAATGGATCAACTAAAAATGAGCAGAATTTATAGACGGGCTCATTGGTTTTTATAAATGTGTTCTGGGAGGAGAGGGGTAGCAATGAAACGGTTTTGCAATCATTCTCTTATGTCTTTGTTTTGTTCCTCTTATTCTCTGCCTGTGTGTTAAAACAAATACCTGCCATACAGACAATATTTATTATAAATATCAGTTTACATTAACACTTTTCTAAATAATATCGGTATTATAGAGGACGAATAGAGCTTCACTGAAGTCTTTATAGTAACAGTCACATAGTTTTCAATTTTTAACATTCCTTTTATGTTAGGATCTTTCCGATGTGCAAACATGTGTTCCTTTGCTTGCGTTTGCTTCATTACTATTCTAATAACACAGTTACTTGCTCTTCAGTATTTCATTAATAGAATTTAATTTGCTTTGTAGTTCCTCTCACAATAAATGCCATTTTATTAGTAAGCTGTGCATTTGGTGTACGAAATTAATATCTTCGATAATTACCATTATTTTATTTATACGAAGCCTTATCGTTATATTACAGTATCCATGAAAACTATAACTATTACACCAGCTGGTACCAACGACCAATTAAACGGTGTAGAAGGACAGACACAAACATTTACATGCACAACAAGCCCTTGTCGTCCCGCTGCCTGGATACAATGGTACATAGGCACCCAAAATTTAACAACACAATCAGCGATACATATTTCCGAACAAGCTGGCAATACATTTATATCTTCCAGTACATTGACATATACTTGGATATCTGCTGATCATAACAAATCAATGTACTGCGAAGCTATTAACTTTAAGGAAGCACAGACAGTAACATCAGCAAAGATACTTATTTACATCCATAGTAAGTACTAATGCAATTAATTGTTTTTGGAGTGTATCTTATCATAAAACATCACCAACAACCAAAACAGTTTTGCTCAATTTAATGTAATTACTTCTACTTTGTTACATTATTCATGAATTGTCCTCTGTTACTTTAATGGAATGTATCAGGTTTGTTGGTTCAATTAAAAGCAATAAAAAACAAAAACAACACTTACACCAAATACATGTAGGTTTCAATGGATGGTTTAAAGATTCACATTTACATCAACATCATAATGAAAATTTTATGCAAATTGAAATAATTTTGTTCCACCAAATCTTCAATGAACAAAAATGAAAACGCGCAACACCTTGTTAATTTTTTTAACGAAACACATGCACTGACGTCTCTTTTTTCGTGTTAGATAGATAACGTCATTTTGATGTTATTTTTTCAAAATTGACATTTGTTTTGTTTAGATGAAGGTGACTTTACATTAACTGGGTCCGACAATTTCATCATCAGTAATCAGCCGTTTACACTAAACTGTTCTTCTCATATTGCACCAAGAGGCGAAGCAGCATATTTCTACAAAGATAATATTAGTACCATTAACATACGTTATCTACCATCAACATCAACGTGTTATGGGATACCACAAGATAGCACACCAGTATTCATATGCAATGACACATGTAGTTGTTCAGAAGACGCTAGAATATTCACGTGGACTTATAGCGGGACTGTTATCAACCAGCGAATGACATTTAAATGTGGCATGGATTTCGGTACTGATAAAAGTAACATCACATACAGGGAATTGACTTTTGAAAGATCATGTAAGTGCTTTTAGGTTTGGAAAAAAGTCTATGATGTAGGATGACAAGTATGCTAGATTTCCAATCGTTTTAATTTTTTATCACTCCGTCAAATCAGGTGTTAATAGGACGTTTTGCGTTTGTTTTACAAGAAAACGTTTAGCAAAAGTGGTAATATTTTAATCAGTCTCATATCGCACATACTGAGAAAAGTTATTAGATGTATCGTTAATTAACCCATTTTTGACAGCATTCTATGGAACATGTCGCTGGAGACTAAACCATTGGTTCCTTTGCAAACTTAAGTAAACTTATAACCTAGCTTTAATTATTAACTTACAAAGTTTGAACTCCTATAAAAGTAAAAACAAAATCACAATTAGAGTTCGATCTTTTGTGTATTATCTTAAAAAAATCATCAGGAACAACGTTAACGAACCTTTCATTATACAACTGAACTGCGAATGATGGCAATATCAGTTCGTTATAACATGGAAGTATTATATTAACAGGAACTACATCGATTAATTAGCATTTATTTATAACCCGGGTAGCCCTGTAGAAAAGATATGGAAACTGTCTAATTAGTACGCTGTCGTGAATTTCTTTTGTGACTATCTGCGATGCCGCGGTCATAAATTGACCATGCAGAGATACTTCTTATCAATCACGTGGTTTTAATCGAGACAGCTTAACAATAACACCTGTCGGAAAACACTTTTACTTATTTCAATCGCGTCGGTGGACCTTTATACGTGAACAACTTATTTAAACAAATCGACTGATGCATAAAAAATGAAAATCGGCCCAGAATTAATTATTCTACAACGATTTGAAATAGTGAGTGACATTATATTTTATTAGTTTGTGGGTGAAGTTTAAATCGCGATTAAGGTGTGTTCCGGTTACCGCCGGTTAACAATAAATATATTTGATAAATATTAAAACTATGAAATTTAGAGTTATTTATATGGTTAAGTTACTTGATAATCCTGGAAAGTAGACATTTCCAGTTTATAATACGAAAATTAATCGAGCAAGTACCAATCATCAAAATACAGCAGAAGAAAACAGAGATCTAACTACGTTATATAGCTAATTGTGTAATATATTTTTGTCCTCTAAAATTTGTTATCACTATCCGACCAAATGAAACCGTCCAAATGATACTGGTAAATGTTATGGAACAGTCGCACAAGAATTTGTCAAATCCTTGAGTCGCAGTACTAAAAAAAATGTCAACTAATCGGGGTTCAGCTGAACATTCGTATATACCAACCAATGATCTTACCCTGGATTTAGAGCGAAGCTTAACAATTCCTAATTTGTCTAAAATCTCTTTGATCTTTTGATTTTATCAGAACGATTATTTACAATCTTCTTAAAAATGCAGGAAATGTGTGCCACTCAGTGGAGTAATCAGTAGTTATTATATAATCACAACTTGCGATATATATTACATATAGCCGGTTTAATTTAAGATTTAAATTATTTAATTAGCAAAACAGTGAAATTTATATTTTACACCTCAGTAATCACACTGGTTCAAACTAGATTATCGTTAGTATAAACTCTTGCATTAAATTTACTCACTGTATTATTTCGCTCTTTTTATTGGATATAAACTTTTCCTTTGTTGTTAACTGTTTATTTATACTATTGCAAAGTGTTTTCTTTACATTTTTGAATTTGATATTACGTTGAAATTAGATATTACGTTGAAATTGGATATTACGTAAAAGCTACTTGGAATTTTTTGATTGCCTTTTTTGAGTTTAAGTGACTTTTGAAGTTGATAGTAATGAACTTTTCCGCCGTTAAAGTACAGTGGAGATCACTTCTAACCTCTCATTAAATCTGTCAGGAGAACTGTTCTAGAACAGTACGTAGAACTGTCAGCCTGACACCTTTTAGTCAGTTCTAGGTTAGAACTGTTCTAGCTAGAACTGATTTGGTCAGTTCTACCTAGAACTGATTTGGACAGTTCTACCTTGAACTGATTTGGACAGTTCTACCTAGAACTGATCCTGACAGTTCTACCCTAGAACTGATCCTGACAGTTCTAGCTAGAACTGACCAGATATTTGGTCAGTTCTACTTCTAGAACAGTTCTACGGTTAGAATTGATTTCTATTTCTACGGCTATAATTGATTTTTATAAATTCTACGGCCAGAATTGATTTATAAATTCTACGGCTAAAATTGATTTATAAATTCTACGGCTAAAATTGATTTATAAATTCTACGGCTTAAATTGATTTTTATACATTTTACGGCCAGAATTGATTTATAAATTCTACGACTAAAATTGATTTATAAATTCTACGGCTAGAGTTGATTTGTAAGTTTTAAGAACACTTTGCCTTAATATACAGGGTTGGGTAAAAAAGCTATTTAAATTATATAGAGTTTTGCTATTTTGCCGGTTTTATTTCAGATTTATAATCGGCAAGACTTAGGCAGCAACCATTTGATTTTCGGGGGGTGGGGTGGGGGGGGGGGGGGGGGCTATGTTTTTTTTTTGGAAAAAAAAGTTTGTTTCCAGTTTTTAGTGAAAAAAATAATTTGCTTTGGACCCTGAGAAAAAAAATTGTTTGTTTCATCCTCAGCTGCCACAATATGTTATGCTAAAATTGAAAGAAAAAAATTGTTTTCGCTTTGTCGCTAAAAAAAATAGATTGTTCTTCGCCGAAGTCGAAAAAAAAAGTTTGTACAGAAAAAAACTCATACCCCCTCCCCCCCGCCCCAGAAAATCAAATGGTTGCTGCCTTAGAGAACATGTTTAACCTGTTAATCCCGCCATATTATGCATGTATGTGCCTGTTCCAAGTCAGGAGCATGTAATTCAGTGATTTTCTTTTGTTGATGTGTTACATAATTTTTTGTTTTTCTCTCAATTTTTGTACATAAATTAGGCCGTTAGTATTAGGGGGTGGGGGGCATTTTTATTTGAATTGTTACATCAGAGGCCCCTGAGGGGCCTCGGGTGTATTGCCATCGCCGACTTTTCATAGATCTTCAAAGATCAAAGGAATACATATATAATTCGTGTTGGGAAATTAACCATTATGAACCCGCGGACCTATATAGTGCAGAATAATATTCCTTATCGCTTCTTTTAAATTCATGTTTTCAAAGGAAACTCAGTTTTTTTAATTTTTCTTAATGCAAATTTATAATATGAAAATGTTTTGTCGATAGAAATATTAGTATATTAATCAAACGATCTTCAATATCAATGACGTGTCGAAAAATTGTTGTTGCGGATGAATACCACGAGTGCGCAAGAGGACAAGAGCGAGCGTGTAGAAAATCAAGAGGAAATCAATTCGCACAGTTACACACAGAAAAGTAATTATATTTCAATTATTTGATTTGAAGTAACCTTTTTAAACCGTTTATAGCATATTTGTCTATAATATTAACGTAGCAAAACCCGTAAAATTTAATCTGTCATAATATTAATAGAAATTATCAGGTCGCGTCCCCCGCAGCCATTTTGAAAATATCAGCAGATTGGGAAGGAGAAACAAAAATCTGCAAGGCCTTTAAAGATAAGGTTACTTTTTTAGTATTTTTTATAACAACAATTTGTTTTTATAAAGATCTCAGCAATTTTTGGAGTTAAATTTCTTTTCTTCGTAAATAACAAGTAGACTGATCACTTGGACACACACACGGAACTATTTTCTGTTTTTTAAGATACTGTTTCGGATTTTCGCTCCTTCTCCAACTTAGTTTGTTGCATTAGTATATGTGAATATGATTATGTCCCTTGACTGGAAAATACGCGGAATTTGTTTTGTAATGACTTTGACTATGTAAGTAATTCTAATATATAATTATTGGTTGTATTTATTGTTTATATAACATTCAGAGAATCTTCGACTTCTTCTTCCAAAAGTCTTACCTTTACACTGAAACGTCAGAATTTGGGTAAATCACATTTACTGAATTACTATAGATATATTGGGAGGATCATTACAGTTTTGGAGATATAAATATAGATTAACTGTCCTGTTTTTTTAAGTCTTCCTTAGTTTGTAGTATTGTATTATTTCGACCATACATGACATGTGTTGCCAAAATTATATGATAATTTGATGACATACTTAAGTGCTAATCATACTCTACAGCATTATTTATTTTAAATGTGTAACCATATCCATGTCAAATTTTAGTAACTTATATTAGACATTTGTTCACACATACATGCATGTGAGAACTTGAATTGAGCAAATATGATGATAGTTATATCTATGAGCAATACAATCAGTTAAATTTATCTATGAGCACCCATGAGATCTAAAAATTGAGCAAATATGATCAGTTATATGTTGAGTAAAATTTGAGCTAGATCTACTCAATTGAGTTAGATATAAATTAATATTGAGACTAATCTAAATGGTTTTTTGAGCACATATGAGCCTTTTTATACTATTGAGAGCAATATTGGGATACTGCATGAGCAAACTAAGCAAATCTTTATTGAGACAAACCTATGAGCGCTATATAATATATGCACAGAGATATTGAATATCTATTTTAAATTTGAGCCTTTTCAGTTTAAGAGCATTAATAATGAGCAACTATCATCACTTTGATTTATGAATTTTTTGTTTATTAAAATTATGTATAGATGAGAAGTTCTATATTATATATAGTTATAAGTATTAGTCGTGCAGATTGTTGTACATTGATCAAATGATATGTTGAAATTTATATATATATCACTAAATACACATAGGCATATATTGATTAATAGTGTGTTCATTATCAAAGTAAATTAACTACATGTATAGCTATACATTTGTTAAACATCGAGAACAATAAAACATACAATACATACATAAACACAAACTACATAGCTACAGGCTCTTGGAGAAAAATGCAACAACAGAATGAATGAAATAATTCCAAACTTAACATCAGTGTTATGTGGGAGTTTCCACCAGGGGTCTGATATATTTTCTCCAAACTCTCGGGGTAAACAGTGTCTTGCTAACTCACTAGTTTTTCTTACTTTATCAAAATTAGGAGACGTCAAACAGTGGTCAAGTGACATTTTAGATAAGGTTCTATTAAGTGGTGATAATCTTTATAACTCAATTAAAAACAAAGGTTTGACACACAACCATTTGCTACCTACAGATCTACCAAAGTATTTCTTTTATCAGAAAAAATATTTTTCTTTAACATTGAAAGAGACATATTCTGGGTACGTAGACAATTTTGTTGATTCTTATCCTTTTCTATCATTAGAAACATGTGTACAACTGCTAGTAAATTTTTTACACTATAGTCATGGGAGAAGTCGTTACAAAGCTAGTGTAGATATGATCTTAGTGGTGTTAGATTATGGAATTGCACTGAAAAAAATAGATGAGAGGGTTTATGTTTTTGACTCCCATAGCAGAAGCAATTATGGTTTGTGCAATGAAAATGGTAGTTCGGTAATGGTTGAATTAGATGGAGATGTTTACAGCATATGTAGTTTTCTAAGGTCTTTAATTCGTTCCCTTACAAGTGCAGATCTTGAAGAAATAGAATGTAACTGTCAGTTTTTAGCAGTGACTGAAATACAGCGTTACTATTTTTTTTCAAAAAAAGAACAAATTTATATATTGGATAATCATGATAACAAAAGTACAGCATGTACAAGTCTAGGTAGTTATGAAGATTCAAAAATCGATAAAACGTATAAAAAACAGGGAAGGAAAAGAAAGTTGGAAAGTAACACAGAAGCATTAAAGAAGTGTAAAATTGATAGTTTTGGTAATGCACATGACAAGAATATAGACAATCAATCTGTAAAGCAAACATCATGTGATATCATAACAACTTTTAAGAAAGTTGTTAGTTGTGGTCCTGAATATGTATGTTGTTGTTGTATCCAGACATGGTTTAGGCATAATGTTTGTCGTGATAGCCCAGCTATTTTGAAAAATATTGATGAGTCTCTATTAACTTATAATGCTGAGTCGCAAGGTAAACGGTGGCTGTGTTATTGTTGTTATGACAGTTTAAAACAAAAGCAAGTTCCAAGTTTATCACTTGCAAATTGGTTACATTTCCCTGAAAGACCCCAAGACCTTGAACTAACATCATTAGAAGAGCGCTTAGTTGCACCTCGAATTCCATTCATGGTCATATATGAAAAAGCAAGGGGAGGCCAATATGCTGTAAAAGGTAATGTTGTAAATGTGCCAGTTGATGTGAACAAAACTATTAGAGTTCTTCCACGTATGTTAAATGATTGTGAAACTATACCTGTGAAGCTGAAAAGAAAGCAAAGTTATAAGCACCATGTTTTATACAAAAATATAAGACCAAACAAGGTTCTAAATGCTGCCAGATATTTAGTATCTAATAGTACATTATTTATAAATGAGGGTATAACAGTTGATGAATCGTGGCTAGAAAATTACCAAACGGCACTAGTAAATAACCAGGATGACGAAATTGACAATAGAAATACTAGTACAGAACTAGAGAGTGAGAATAGCAGTGTAGTTCAAGATAAAAAATCTTAATCATGGCTTATTAAACAGTAGTTTTTCTGAAAATGGGAAACTGAATGCTAGTACCACTATTAGTAAACCCTTATATCAAACAGATGATGAATTCTCAGAAGTAGATATGCATGACAAAGTAGATGGTAACCTTGATACTGTAATGCACCCTGCTGATTTTAGGGAATTCAATCAGATATTAAATTTGGCCCCTGGTGAAGGCAACGTAACATTAAGCTTGTATGAAGATAAAGATGCGGAGTATTTAGCCTTTCCTTCTGTTTATGCTGGAACATCGAGAGATTACAGTAAATTCAAAGTTCCAATTTATTATAGCCAGGTTGTTAAATGGGAATTAAGGAATATTGATAGAAGAGTGGCCACTAATGTTCCTCTCATATGTTTTAAGATGAAAAAGGTTCAGATAAAGTTAATGAGAGATAAAGTTTCTATGGCAGTTAGAAAATTCAAGTCAAAAGGAAAGAAGCTAACTGCTGGTGAAGTTGTAGAACCAGGTGGTATAGATAAACTTGTTAAGCTTGATGAAGGTTATAGAGTTTTAAAATCTGTCCGTTCCTCACCACCATATTGGGAGCAAGCTAAAAAGGATATATTTGGTATGATAAGGCAGCTTGGGCTTCCAACTCTTTTCTTATCATTTTCTGCAGCAGAGACAAAATGGGTTCCTCTCCCTCAAACATTGTCTAAACTCTCTGATAATAAGGAATTGTCAGATGAAGAGGTAAATAATTTATCATGGCAAGATAAATGTAGGTTAATTAAGAGTGATCCTGTGACATGTGTCAGGTATTTTGATCATAAAGTGCAAAAATTTATAAACATGGTTTTGAAGCATCCATCTCATCCTGTTGGAGAAATTAAGGATTTCTTTTATCGTGTTGAATTCCAGCATCGGGGTTCACCTCATATTCATATGCTTCTATGGATTGCCAATGCACCTACTTTTTCACCAGAGTACAGTGAAAGCAATGAGATTACTGATTTTATTGATAAATATATATCTTGTCAGAAAGGTGGCGCTAATCCTGATCTAATAAATTACCAATCACACCGGTATGCTAAGACTTGTAGAAAGAAGGGAAAAGCTATATGTAGATTTGGGTACCCATTACCACCAATGCCAAAGACTATGATTTTGACTCTATGTGTGCAACTGATAGAAGTAAGCAGGCAAAGCTTAATTTGGTTAAAATCAATGAGGCTTTGAATAATGCAAAACAAGGAGATGAAAGTACATTTGAAGAATTCCTATCCAAATTGGAGTTGAATTTCGATTCATATATACTTGCTGTACGCAGTGGATTGGCAACTACAAAAGTTTTTCTTAAGAGAAGTTTAGCTGAAATACGTATTAATTCTTACAATAAGGTCTTATTGGAAAGCTGGGAAGCTAACATGGACATCCAATTTATTATAGATGCATTTTCCTGTGTGAGTTACATTGTTTCGTATATATCTAAAGGTCAAAGGGGTATGTCAAATTTGCTATCTGATGCAAGTCGAGAAGCCAAGGACAGAGCAAGTGGTGTCCGGGACCAGGTGCGATCAGTCTGTAATAAATTTCTTACTCATGTGGAAATAGGTGCCCAAGAGGCAGTTTATCTACTGCTCCAAATACCCCTACGTAAGAGTTCAAGGGCAGTGAAATTTATCAATCATCACCTCCAGAAGAGAGGACAGTTCTATTGAAACCAAATGATGTTCTTGAAAAGATGGCAAAAAACAGTACAGATATTGAAACTGACAATATATTGAAACAGTACACAAGAAGACCAAAAGTCCTTGAAAATGTCTGCCTTGCAGACTATGTAGCTTGGTTTGAAATAAGAAATTACAAGAAAAAATGTAATGTAGATCAAGACTTCAATTTAGACAGTGAAAATCCAGAAAATGACGATTCTGTAGAAATGTCCGACTTACAGGAAGAAAGAACAAATACAACAGATCCTAATGATACTAGTAATAGATTTGAACAAATTGATAGTAACACATCCGATACTGAATCAACTCATATTACCCTCACTTATCAGCTACCTAAAGAAATAGAGTTGAAAAATGGGCTAAAATTGGTAAAAAGGAAATTTGAGAAGGTAATAAGATATGTTAGGTTTAATGTAGACATTGATAGGGAAAATCATTTTAGAGAAAAACTTATGCTATTTTTACCATGGCGAAATGAAAATATTGATTTAATGGCTACATTTTCTACATATGAGGAACATTACACAAATGTCCAATCTCATATAAGCACAAAACAGGCACTGTATGAGAGAGTTGCTCCATTAAATAATATTGACGAAAATGTTTTCCTTGATGATGATGATGCTATAGACAGCAGCACTGATGATATAGATCAAACTGAAATAAGTGCAAAATATGGGTGTTTTAATCCAGATGATAAATCACTGCATCAATCGTATGACTTGGGAATAGATTTGGGCATAAGAAAGTCAGTAGTAGGTGTTAATGTTGTTTCAGAGGCATTATTACCTGAAAGCAAATATAGAGAAACGATCAGATCCTTAAACAAGGAACAAAAGTGTATATTTTACCATATTCTACATTGGTTTAAGGTCAATACAGATGAGCCATTGTATGCATTTCTATCAGGTGGGGCTGGTGTTGGAAAATCTGTAACAACCAGGGCTATGTACCAAGCATTATATAGGTTTTTTTCCCATCAAATTGACAGTTGTCCAGATGACGTAAGAATTTTAATGTGTGCTCCAACTGGAAAGGCTGCCCATAACATAGGTGGCAATACACTTCACTCAGCCTTCCATATACCGGCGAATCAGAGCTTGTCATATAACCCCTAGATATGCAACAGCTTAATACTCTAAGGAGTAAATATGCTGCCTTATCAGTTGTTTTCATAGATGAAATATCGATGGTAGGAAATCGAATGTTTAACTACATCAATATGAGACTACAGGAGGTAAAAGGTAATTTAAGGCCATTTGGAGGTGTTAGTATAATTGCCATAGGTGATCTATATCAGTTGAAGCCAGTAATGGATGGTTGGATTTTCTTAGATATTAAAGCAGGTTATGGACCATTGGGATCAAATCTATGGATCGATCACTTCCTTATGTATGAACTACAAACTATAATGCGTCAGAAAGATGACAAGATTTTCGCTGAATTTTTGAACAGATTGAGGGAAGGTTATCACACTAATGATGATCTTAGGATGATTAAAGAAAGGGCTGTAAATAACAAGGACCCTAGGAGACCATTAGCAGATGAATCTTTGCCACATTTGTTTACAACCAGGAGAGAAGTATTTGCATACAATGAAAAGATCTATTGTGAAACAAACAATGCTAAGTGTATGGTTAAAGCTGTTGATTCAGTTTGTGGAGATATGACAATTGAGATATCTCAAAAAATATTGCATAGAATTCCAAATGATAGTTCAAAAACAATGGGGATAGAAAGCACCTTATTTCTTGCTGAAAACATACCTGCAGAGGTTTGCGTGAATATTGACGTTGAAGATGGGTTAACAAATGGAGCTTCATGTTTAGTGAGAAAATTTGATTACAGAGTAGAAGGTTCAGAAAGATGCAGTATAGTCTGGGTTGAGTTCAATGATGAAAATATTGGTAAGAAATGCAGAAATCAATTTAGACATCTATATCTACCTCATATATCAAAAGATTGGATACCTATTTTAGAAGTAACCAGGAAATTTTCTATCCAGTACTTCAAATCTTATCAGATTGTAAGAAGACAGTTCCCTCTGCATTTAGCAGCAGCTAAAACTATCCACAAATCTCAGGGTGCAACAATGCCTGAAGGTGCTGTAATAGACTTTGGTACTAGAAAAACTGATCATATACATTATGTTGGTTTAAGTAGAGTTCAAAATATGTCTAAAGTCATCATTTTGAATTTAAATGAGGAAAAAATATCAACATCAATTGATGTACAGATAGAAATGGAAAGACTACGAAGCATACATTTGCCATTGTCCATCCCAAATTTAAGTCAGGATGATAGAGAAAATTTTACTGTAGCTTACCACAATACTAGGTCATTACATATGCATATGGATGACTTACAACATGAATATGATATGAAAAATGTTGATGTACTTGTATTGTCTGAAACGAGATTAACAAAAAATGATGCATATGACAAGTTCAGCTTGGAAGGGGTATACAACTGTTCGGTATGACTATATGACGTCTGATAACAGTAGACCACATTATGGTATGATACTGTTTAAGAAATCATATTTACCAAGTAATGAATGCTCTTACCGATTGTTACTTGGTATTGAAGTTGTCACATTAATATTAGAGGGAAAGATATACTGCTATTTTATATATTGTTCTCCGACCATATCTACAAAAGAGAGGCTGGTTGCCCTTTTCACTCAACTTTACCAGGAAGCAGGATTAGACAGCAAGGTATTCATTATGGGCGACTTCAATGTAGATAATCTGAAACAGTCATTTTTATCAGATTTTGGCAAACAGCTAGGATTTTCTCAACTAATGACGAGCTTTACTACCGACTATGGTACATTATTAGACCACATATATACCAACATAGATATATGTAGCAGTAATATAACATATGGAACTCTTGAAAGCTACTATTCAGATCACAAGCCAATTTTTTTCAAACTAAATTTGAATTCCATCCTAAACAATGTTGAATGACTCTGCACATGATAACGATTATCTACATCCTGTTCTAAGGATGCTACCCATCAACAATTACTTGCTGTGAAACGTCACCTTTGTGTCATTTTTGTGATAAATGTAACAATTAAGAGTAAATTGAAATATATCAAAACAAGATAATTTTCTAATAAACATATAATAAAATCCAAACCATAGTAACAAACTGGATTTTAGTGTCTACATGAATGCTTGAAAATAGAAATTTCCTGTTTTTGAACTGTTAAACAGCTAATTGTAACAGGACATAGTCACATTCCCAGGATTAAAATATATCAGTACTCCATAATTAATCTGTATAAAAAATTAATTTCTCTAATCTGGAAATATGAACATTGATGAGAAGTTATAAAAATCCACCTGTTCTATATATTTGCTAGAATTCTAATGTAAAAATATGTGTGGTTCATCCACACATTTGCCAAACATATTCTCAGTAGACTGTGTTATTCACAGTGCTAAGAATTGCAACAATGTAAAAAAATGTAAGTATACACAAATTTACATGTTACAACAGAACCCGGGTCTCTGTACAGTAGCAAAATAAACAGTTGCTTATAATAAATATACATATATATATATAAATATATATTGGGAATGACTAGTAATGGCCTGAACTAAGGTCCCTCTTCGCCATATAAAAAGATCTCTGCCACTGAGACCATTATATCCAATATAATGACAAGAAAATTAGTAATTTTAATGTTAGAACTAATGCCCATATTAAATAATAAAATACATGTATGCAAATTTGTCAAACACTACTGAAAACTGCACAAGCTTCTGAAAATGTTTCATCAAAATACCAAATGTGCGACTGCAGAATGAATATAATATATTGAATAATATATCAAAAGGTCATTTTTAGAATGTATTCATACCAAAAGTGTAAATATATTAAATGATACATGTTAAAGTGAGCGCTGTACATGTGCATCTCTTAACAAAGAATATCAGAAGTACAGCAATTGAACAAAATTTAAAATAAATAATGTTCTACATGTATCTTATACCAAGCAATAAAGAGTCCTTTTCATTTCAGATGAACACATTGGAAAAGCTGTCGGATAGGTCTGCACCATTCACGTCGCCCATCAAAGTTAAGATAGTAGCCAGGAGTCAGCAGATGACCTCAAAAGCTGGCAACACATACATGACAATGTCAATGGCTGACAGTACAGGAATAAAGAAGGCTGTCCTGTATGATGTGTCATTAGCAGATAAAATGGAGGAAGGGAAATCAATCCTCTTAAGGAATTACACTGTCAGTAATGGCAGTGTAATGGTAAACACCAAATCTAAAGTGTCAAATACCAGTGAGGTGATGGTAGACAGAGAAAGAGAAAGGCAGGCCAGAGAAATAATATACCCACCTACATCACCGTTTTTGAACATAAAAGAAGCCCTTGTAATGCCAGTTGGTAGCATGCTATCAACAAAAGGACTAATTGTGGAGGTATGTTGTGAGTTTCTATCTTAACATAATCTGATACTTCAATCATCAAAAATATATGTGTTTATTTAGGCGTACTTCCACGTTGTTGTACTCTATGTACATCCTGTGCAGACAATAACTGTAGTATAATCTAATGAGTAAATGGATTGCATGTTTTCCATACCATAAAAGCAACTCGAGGGTAATTCTTGGCGCTATGGTTTCAACAGTTTAGGAATATAGGACCAAAAACAAGATTTTTTTCAGATTCTCTGCAATAATCAGTGTACAGAAATATATGAAAGTATTGGTCCTTGATGAAGGTTCAATTTCATATAAAGAAATCAGTATTAATCATTAAATTTGGGGTTTATAACCTAAACTCTGTAAATTGTTTCGAAAAATGATATATATATCAGTTTTTGGAAATGCTTAATCTAACTGAATTTTGAGTCCAAAGTTTCAAAATATTGCCAAATAAAATAATCACAAGATGTAACAAAATGAATCTTGCTGCCATTGACGATTGCCAAATAAAATAATCACAAGATGTAACAAAATAAATCTTACTGCCATTAACGATTGCCAAATAAAATAATCACAAGATGTAACAAAATGATCCTTAAATACATGTATATATATATTGTTATATACATGTTTTTTCTGAATAAATCAATATATTATTACAGGAAGCAATGGTGAAAGTTGTTATGGGTGATGTCCCTATTAAAGAAATAACAATAGAAGAAGATGGTAAAAAGATGATTGTCAGCTTGTGGCGGCAACACAGCGCCAATGAAGAAGTTGTCATTGGGAAGTTTGTCCAAATAGAAAACATTGCCATCAAAAAGTTTAATGGCAGTAATGTTGGAAATACTACTGCCAGAACAAAGATAATAGTAAGTTACAAAAATACATTGTACAGACCATGATATTTGCTGGTTATACGTTGTAAGCTATTAAAATGTCAACAGATATGAAAAGTGTGAGTTCACTGAACTAAGGATAGGCGATAATCATATAAAATACATCTATATATATTATTGAAAACATCTATAGTGTAAACTCTCATTATGGGACCATATAAAGCTGACTATGGGGAATGGGCTATGCTAATTATAGAAGGCTGTTTGGTAACCAATAGTTGTTAATTTCTGTGTCATATTAGTCTCTAATGGAGAATTGTCTCATTGGCAATCATACCACATCTGAATTCCCGTATTAACTGTACACACATTGGTGGCCAATGGGTGTTGATTGCTTTCTAATCGGGTTGTTGTTGCCCAAAACCACTCCCGATTTCCATTTGGAATATAATTAACAAATAAAATAAATAAAAAAATTGGCAGGATGATTATAATTGTTGAAAATGGCTTGATTTTTCTGTTAAAGTATACCAACATCTACTATTATTGGGCAATTATGATATTTAAAAATTAATTAAACATTGAGATGCGGACACATTTTTAAGACCACCACTGATTACATGAGATAAAAGATGACGAATATGTAGACAAAAATAATAAATTATATCTCACAATTACAATACTACATGTACTAATGTGCCTGTCTATATTAAGATGGTGTGAAAGGTAGTTTAAATAATAAGACAAAAGGAATGGTTTTCAATTCAATAAGTATATTTATTGTATAGCAATATAATATTTCCCACAGAAAATAACCAAAAGTTAGCGTGCAATAAATTCCAATATTGCACTAGTGCAATAAATCTATAAAAAAACATGACATCATCAATGTCAAAACCTCATTTAAACCAATTTTTACTTGAAATATCATATTGCTATACAATAAAAGGGTTATTGCATGAATATTGGGGAATATTGTCCCTCGTAGAAAATAAAATTTTATTTTTACTTTCAAATATTATATTGCTATACAATAAAAGGGTTATTGCATGAATATTGGGGAATATTGTCCCTCGTAGAACATATATTGCACTCGCAAGCTCGTGCAATATAGGATTCTACTCGGGACAATATTCCCCAATATTCATGCAATAACCCTATAGTATTATAACAAATAACTATAATACCATTATACAAAATGTGCCATATCAATAAAATTTAAGCAGTGCAAAATGTTCTATGTATATTAAAACTAATGAATTTAATGCAATTTACAGATAGACGTATCTCCACCAGAAAAAAAACATATGTGTGAGGTGATAGGGTATGAAAAAGAAGAGGAATGCTTGGTCCTAAATTGCTTAGAAGCAGAAAATGTTATAGACATTAAAGTGGCAAGGGCAATTCTTGAGATTTGCTTTGGGGAAGATGCCACACCTGAGGATGTTCTTGACAGAACAATGCCAATAATGGTCAACATAACAGAAGTGTCTGGGGTTGCAACAGACATTGTACAAATATAATTCCATCAACGTGATCAAGACATTTTATGAAATTTTACAGTGAAGTCCAAGTTTTGTTATTACAATAATTATCTCCATATGTACCATTTACAATGCTGAATTTTATAGTATATGGTATATTAATGACAATTGTTTTGAAATAGTGCTGCTGATAAGTTATAGTATTAAGGTCAAAGAATGTTAATTATGCAACACAAATTGTTTCAGTTCCCAATAAAACAACCACAATGATGACATTTCTCATCTCCCAACTTTACAAGATAATGAAGAATGTTCAAATCATTACCTGGGACAATTCTGGCTTCCCGAGAGCTTTGTAATAGTATTTTTGGTATATTCCAATGCAATATATATATAAAATGTAAAATTTCTCTTTTATGAATATTTGTGATAGTTGTGGAAGAAAAACATAATAGCTGCTAATCAAATGATAAGTTGTCTGTGATAACATTATAAATATCTGTGATACTATAAATAATCATAAATGTAGGGCCATTTTTGTGCAATTAAAATTTTATACAAATAAAAAAAATACAAACTAATATAGGCAATGTAAGGATCAAACATTTTGAAGTATAAGTATAAGAAAACAGATATTCATTACTAATAACTGAGTTACTAATATGCATGTTCAAAAATAACAGTGCAAAATTATACCTATATATAAGTGCATGAAAAAAAAAAGGCTGCTATGAATTATGTTCAATTGGATGTCTGTATTAATTATGTGAATTGGAAGACAAAATAGGAAAAAATATAAATAGCTACATGAGGGGTATAGGCGTACAATATATATATATATATATATATATATATAGTTTGTATTTTTTTTATTTGTATAAAATTTTAATTGCACATATATATATAACTCGTCTAAACATCAACCCAACAATGTTAGATCTGTAAATTTGCTTTCGCAAATTTTTGGTTCTTCCCTCGCCGGGATTCGAACCCATGCTACTGTGATATCGTGACACCAAATCGCCTGCACTGCAGCCGTCCCGCTAGACCACACGACCACCTGGGCTCTCAAAAAAGAGCTTTCGGTGGGCATGTGTTACCTTTCCACGTCAGTTTTAATCTAGCAGCGTACTACAGTACATGATATA
This sequence comes from Mytilus edulis, assembly GCF_963676685.1. NCBI lineage: Eukaryota > Metazoa > Mollusca > Bivalvia > Mytilida > Mytilidae > Mytilus > Mytilus edulis. The sequence goes on from NC_092348.1 coordinate 76,844,703, forward strand.
TAAGGCATGAAGATGTTATTGTTACAGATCAGCTAAATTATCTATAGTAAAGGATCCTACAAATTAATGTAAGATACAGTCACAGAAAATAATTATATTCATAAGTACGTCTGAGTCAGTGACAACCCTACAACAGATGTATCCATCGGATCGCCATCAATGATGGTGATACATGGCTGTGTACATAATGTATATACAACTCGTCTAAACATCAACCCAACAATGTTAGATCTGTAAATTTGCTTTCGCAAATTTTTGGTTCTTCCCTCGCCGGGATTCGAACCCATGCTACTGTGATATCGTGACACCAAATCGCCTGCACTGCAGCCGTCCCGCTAGACCACACGACCACCTGGGCTCTCAAAAAAAGAGCTTTCGGTGGGCATGTGTTACCTTTCCACGTCAGTTTTAATCTAGCGGCGTACTACAGTACATGATATATAAGGCATGAAGATGTTATTGTTACAGATCAGCTAAATTATCTATAGTAAAGGATCCTACAAATTAATGTAAGATACAGTCACAGAAAATAATTATATTCATAAGTACGTCTGAGTCAGTGACAACCCTACAACAGATGTATCCATCGGATCGCCATCAATGATGGTGATACATGGCTGTGTACATAATGTATATACAACTCGTCTAAACATCAACCCAACAATGTTAGATCTGTAAATTTGCTTTCGCAAATTTTTGGTTCTTCCCTCGCCGGGATTCGAACCCATGCTACTGTGATATCGTGACACCAAATCGCCTGCACTGCAGCCGTCCCGCTAGACCACACGACCACCTGGGCTCTCAAAAAAAGAGCTTTCGGTGGGCATGTGTTACCTTTCCACGTCAGTTTTAATCTAGCGGCGTACTACAGTACATGATATATAAGGCATGAAGATGTTATTGTTATAGATCAGCTAAATTATCTATAGTAAAGGATCCTACAAATTAATGTAAGATACAGTCACAGAAAATAATTATATTCATAAGTACGTCTGAGTCAGTGACAACCCTACAACAGATGTATCCATCGGATCGCCATCAATGATGGTGATACATGGCTGTGTACATAATGTATATACAACTCGTCTAAACATCAACCCAACAATGTTAGATCTGTAAATTTGCTTTCGCAAATTTTTGGTTCTTCCCTCGCCGGGATTCGAACCCATGCTACTGTGATATCGTGACACCAAATCGCCTGCACTGCAGCCGTCCCGCTAGACCACACGACCACCTGGGCTCTCAAAAAAAGAGCTTTCGGTGGGCATGTGTTACCTTTCCACGTCAGTTTTAATCTAGCGGCGTACTACAGTACATGATATATAAGGCATGAAGATGTTATTGTTACAGATCAGCTAAATTATCTATAGTAAAGGATCCTACAAATTAATGTAAGATACAGTCACAGAAAATAATTATATTCATAAGTACGTCTGAGTCAGTGACAACCCTACAACAGATGTATCCATCGGATCGCCATCAATGATGGTGATACATGGCTGTGTACATAATGTATATACAACTCGTCTAAACATCAACCCAACAATGTTAGATCTGTAAATTTGCTTTCGCAAATTTTTGGTTCTTCCCTCGCCGGGATTCGAACCCATGCTACTGTGATATCGTGACACCAAATCGCCTGCACTGCAGCCGTCCCGCTAGACCACACCACCACCTGGGCTCTCAAAAAAAGAGCTTTCGGTGGGCATGTGTTACCTTTCCACGTCAGTTTTAATCTAGAGGCGTACTACAGTACATGATATATAAGGCATGAAGATGTTATTGTTACAGATCAGCTAAATTATCTATAGTAAAGGATCCTACAAATTAATGTAAGATACAGTCACAGAAAATAATTATATTCATAAGTACGTCTGAGTCAGTGACAACCCTACAACAGATGTATCCATCGGATCGCCATCAATGATGGTGATACATGGCTGTGTACATAATGTATATACAACTCGTCTAAACATCAACCCAACATGTTAGATCTGTAAATTTGCTTTCGCAAATTTTTGGTTCTTCCCTCGCCGGGATTCGAACCCATGCTACTGTGATATCGTGACACCAAATCGCCTGCACTGCAGCCGTCCCGCTAGACCACACGACCACCTAGGCTCTCAAAAAAAGAGCTTTCGGTGGGCATGTGTTACCTTTCCACGTCAGTTTTAATCTAGCGGCGTACTACAGTACATGATATATAAGGCATGAAGATGTTATTGTTACAGATCAGCTAAATTATCTATAGTAAAGGATCCTACAAATTAATGTAAGATACAGTCACAGAAAATAATTATATTCATAAGTACGTCTGAGTCAGTGACAACCCTACAACAGATGTATCCATCGGATCGCCATCAATGATGGTGATACATGGCTGTGTACATAATGTATATACAACTCGTCTAAACATCAACCCAACAATGTTAGATCTGTAAATTTGCTTTCGCAAATTTTTGGTTCTTCCCTCGCCGGGATTCGAACCCATGCTACTGTGATATCGTGACACCAAATCGCCTGCACTGCAGCCGTCCCGTTCAATAAAATAAATTAAAATTGTTTCCTAATTACTTGCAAGTCCATGATTATTGACACTTGTTGCCAGGTTGAGTGCAGCTTTATTGTTATATTGTTATATTGTAATATAGAAATATACAGATACATTCCAATTGCAAACAGTTGAACCCGGTATGGAAGCAACCTAATATTATATAGCCATGATAGATGATAAGTTATAACATTTTATATGGATGTCATACATGATTAGTTCCAAAAATGAAATAAGACTTATATGGTTAGAAAATGGTTGTTTACATAACAATGCCAATATTTATTGTAACAGATTAAAAAGCTATATAGATATATGTGTAATGATGTGAAAAGAACAAATAGAATCCAGTTTAAAGAAATATTGTTTAATGCATAAATGGTGCAATGAACTATTAATCCAATGATTATGTGCCATCAATTACTATTGTTAAATAGTTCAGAGGTTGAGTTATGGTAAATAAAGAAATAAAGAAATCCATAGTCCTAATGTATATATTTTAGTAGTAGTAGTGATATATATTTAATGTTAAAGACTTAATTAAAAACTGTATGACATGAAATGTGCTGTTTGTAAATATAAACATGTTTGATAAGTTTATGTCTAATGATATGTTCATCCATATTATATTATTTATTATAACAGAAAAATAGTATTGTTGTCTGCTCTATGATCAGGTTGTTGTTGCTATGACATAATCCCAATTTCTATTCTGAATTTTTTATTGACATATGGTATTAAGAAAAAAAAAGATTAGATAATAAATATATTGTTAAAAGCAAATATAATGCAATGACATCTTAGCTTACTGTTAGGATATGTTATGTTATCTCTTAATAATATTTTATAGATTTTTGAACTAAAACTGTATGCAATGGACTTTTGTTTGAATATATATATGTAGACAAGATTGTAAATGCATTAATAGTGCTGTTCAAATTCCCAATGCATCTATACTAGTCACTACAATGTTAATGCCCTTTTTGCTAAGCCAATAGAGGCAGTCAATGTTGCAGTTGTCTGTCTGTTTGTAAGTCTCTGTTCATCTCGAAATTGATTTCCGTTCTTTAATATTAATATGGCTCAACTGAATGTTATTAAATAATTATCAGCCAAAAAACCAAGATAAATTTAAAATTTGGTTTGTGTCCCTCTAATAATAATAGTTTAATTTCCATTTATATGTAGAAATATATTTTTATAATTTTTATAACATTTCAAACTCTTATTTGCCGCAGACAAATGTAAATTAAAACACTACTTATTCTAAAGTGCTCATTCCCACCAAAAAAATAATCAAACACAAATTTGGATAGTTGTTTTTTAACTTTTCTAGAGACGTGTCCCATAGTAACATAATATGCAAGAAACACCACTGATACATTCCCAAATTATTTACTGTTTTATATATATAGTTTAGAGATATGTCCTATAATATAGAGATATGTACAACTACAAGTATATGCTATGCAATGTAATTAACTATTTGTAGTTTGATAAATGATTATCTTTTATGAATACTGTATATATGTTAGTCCAATGTATATATTTTTTGTTTGGCATTTTTTACTATTTATAATAGGAATAGATAGTCTATTAAACTGTATTAAATGGAAAAAGCATGAATTCAATTGATAATAAGATACTGAATCAAAATGTTTATATGTACCAGTTATGACATTTTTTAAAGTTATCTCATGGTCAAACCGAAGTTTGATTGTTACACATGTGATCCTTATAATCCATTTTTGAATATTAAGAGATTATTTAAATGCTTAATCAGCATATAGATAAATGATTCTAAAACATAACAGATATGTTAAATAAATAATAAAAATGGTTAAATGTAAAATAAAATAAAAATATTTTGGTATATGTTGGTATGTTAAGGAATATCAAATAGAAATTTACCAGTATTATAGGAAAAGATAGGTTCACGAGGGTTTAGAATGGCCCTTAATTGGTCGAGTAATCCCAAATAAATAGAAATGTTAGTGATATTCTATTAAGACTAAAAATATACTATTTTGGCACTTACAATTGAATATCTTGAAGCTTTGACCCCATATTTATACATTATTTGTATTTTCGATCAATTTTGTCTGAAATTTAAATGTTTTTTGCATAATTAATCATGGCTGCCATACAATTCCTAAAAGTTTTCATTTTGATGAATACCACATCAAATTATAATCTATTGGTTACAGAACATTTTGAATTGTAGGTGGTGCCCAAATTTTTCTAAAGCTTCCATGTCTGATAATTGTACCAAATCAATATATTTGATAAAATGGGACTAATTGGAGAATAAACTGTACTATTATGAAAGAACTGATTTATTGAGCGATAATATCTGAAATCAACCAATATACGAACCAAATTGTGAACTATTTGGAGTTAAATATTATAGAACGCTCTAGACTATAAATGAACTGTGTCCTCTCAATAAGTGATTTCACAATAACACATGTTAGAAAATAACACATTCACAGTACATTGTTAAAGATGAATTTATTCCAAGACTGACCAATGTTAATGATGTAATGAGATTATATATATACTGTTATATATTGTTTTATATTGTTACATATATAAATGAAAATTGAAACCAAATTGTTTTCATTATTTAAAATAGAGACACGAAAAGGGAGTTATGATTGGTAATCAGACAAAGAAACAAAATGATGAAAAAGAAATAAAGCTTACCATACAACATCTTTACTATCAGAACAAACTATACTAAAATCAGTTATAAATAGCCTATAGATATGAAATCAATATTTATAGAAAACTAAAAGCCACATCAATGTTCTAACAGAAAATCAAAAGATATATATATCAAAGAATTACAAGCCCTGTTTTACAGGCCTCTAATAAGAACGAGTGCATTGATATTGCAGTTGTGATCTAGCAGTTTTCATTTGACCACGTAAAATTTTATGGATAATTCACAAAAATTACTATCTACCTATAAGACGGTATCTTAATTATGATAGCAAATTGTTTAATGTGTACTATATTGTAAGGTGAACATCTGTCCAGCAGGTATTATATAAACACCTGTCATTTATCAATAATCCAACATAACATGAGGTCCTCTGATGTTCAGTACTTCAGTACTTTGATTTTACATTTGTTATTCCGGGAGTCAGGATGGCTCATTATCAAATAACAAAATTATCGGACCTCAATAACCAATATAATATCTGTTTACGAGTAGTTTTCATACCTCATACGACCTGTTTAACAAAAAATCTTTTGACCGCATCAATCTAAACTGCCTTTATTTACTTTTTCATTCTGCAAATCTTTATAGCTGCACAGTACTTCAGTTTTAATTTTAGGTCTAGAGAGACTGTAATATACAAGTAACAGCAATTTTGGAAAAAAAATGTAATTGTTCTCATCAATTTATAGTGCCAGCATGCAGGGGCAGCTAGATCCAGGCTGGGGTCCAACTATATGCTCCCATTCATATGCATTGATGTTAAAAAAAAATGGGGTTCCAACCCCTGGACCCCCTCCCCTTGATCCTCCAATGAGTATGTCCTTGTTTTATTCAAAATATTGAATCATAAACAAATATCAGTAGTTTTTATACTTCAGACTGAGTCGTGTAATAAAATCTTTTGACTGCATCAACCAAAACTTACCATATTTGCTTTTTATTATGTAAATCTATATAGCTGCACAGCAATTCAGTTATAATTTTAGTTCGAGAGGGACTGTAGTATATAAATAACTGCAATATTGGAAATCAATGACCACAATTTTTTTTCTCGCATTAATTGAGGGTGCCAGCATTTCCTATTTTTATTCAAAATATCGCATAAGGAAAAATTAACAGTAGTTTTCATACTTCAGACTGACTCATGTTACAAAATTGTTTGTCTGTATCAATCAAAACTGACCATATTTGACAGCATAACCAAAACTTACCATATTTGACCACATCAACCAAAACTGACCATATTTGCTCTTTTTTATACAACTCTTATAGTCGCATAGTAAATCTGTAATATTTTTATGTAAGGATGGAGTGTATAATCATTATAATACAAATGATCTATATTATAGGGTTATTGCATGAATATTGGGGAATATTGTTCCGAGTAGAATTTTATATTGCGCGTGCTTTAATTTTATATCAGGATGGATTGTTCAATATAAACATGATAAAGGAAAGCAACATTGGAAAACAAAATTATGCTCGCATCAGTTTAAAGTGCCAACATGTCCTCTTTTTAATCAAAATTTTGAATCGTAAACTAATTTCAGTAGTTTTGATATCTCAAACTGACTCATGGATATAACAAAATTATTTGTCTGCATCAACCAAAACCATGAAAATTGACCATATTTGACCGCATCAACCAAAACTGACCATATGTGACAGCATCAACCAAAACTTACCATATTTACAATTTATAATGTAAATCTTAATATAATATATATATATATATATATATAGCCGCATAGTAAATCACTTATACATGTAGTTACATATCACGATGGATTGTATAATTCAAATGAGAGCAATATTGTAACACATTGCCTAAAAAGAAATTTTCACATCAATTTAGAGTACCAGCAATTTTCTGCAAGTCCTCTTTTTATTCAAAATATTGAATTGTAAACAAATTTCAGTAGTTTCGATATACATGTATCAGACTGAGTCGTTTTAACAAAATTATTTGACCATATCAACCAAAACTGAACTTATTTAAACTTATCATGTAAATATATATGGCCTCATTGTAAACCAATAATATGTCTATGTCAGGACGGATCGTATGATAAAAATGACACCAACTTTGGAACACAATACACCTATATTGCTAATCCTGGCTGACCCGGCCTCTTGAACTTTTGAAGCATACAACAATCACTTTTCCATTCTGGCGTCAGATATTTTGTTTTATGATGTCAAATTTTTACGGGAACCTGTGTGATATCCAGTAATGGCAGACAAATAGCGGTAAGGTGTATTTATACCATATCTAAAAATTTAGCGCACCCTTATTTTCTCTCTGTATCCATAATAATGACCCGTCACTAAAGTGACTCTTTAAGTCAGTTAGTTTGTGATGGGTTTTTTTTTTAAACAAAACTATTTTACGGCATCATCCAACACTCACATGACTGATTCATATACTTTATTTTAAAATAAAAAGTACATGTATGGGAAGTTCTCTTCTTGGAATAGTATACTGTTAATATAATTTGAAGACAAATGGAAGAAGGTAAAGAAAAATGCATGATTTTGTTTGTAGCCGAACGTCCAGTGGCAAATGCTTCATTCATGTTCAGATGAGTATATTTTTCTGAGTTTCAGACTCCCAGATATCATTTATAATCGTTATGGATAAGTCTGGCTAAATTGACGAGATGGTGCAAATGTATATAGTTTTTTTTACGTTATAATACAACACTTTTATCATTAATATCCCATAATTCACCCCTTGTACAATTTTTGTATGAACATTTGTTAAAACAGAATCTTAAATGAATGTAAATCCAAGGCAAACAAGGTAAATTACGATTAAAATTCCATGAATTAAGTGCAGAGATATATTTATGACATGTATGAAGAGGCTGTTAAAAACGGTGAACGAAGAAACGTAAACAATGATGTTTCCTATGCAATCTTATAAAAATATTTCTCCGATGAGTTGGATAACCTCCTATTCACTTCAATATTTGTACATGTAACGTATTATCAGAAAGAAATATAGAAAATCTGCTATTATATAGCAAAGTAATTGGAAGTGATTTATTTCTTCTAAATTCTAAAGTGCCCTTACTGCAGTGACGTCAGTTTAGAACTGTTCTACAGTCCTGACTGATTTAGTCAGTTCTGCTGACAGTTCTACGGTTAGAACTGATTTGGACAGTTCTACCTAGAACTGATTTAGACAGTTCTACCCTAGAACTGATCCTGACAGTTCTACATAGAACTGATTTAGTCAGTTCTACCTAGAACTGATTTAGTCAGTTCTACCTAGAACTGATTCTGACAGTTCTACTTATAACAGTTCTAGGGTAGAACTGTTCAAGGTAGAACTGTTCTAGGACAGGTTAGAACAGTTCTATGACAGTTCTCCTGACAGTTCTAATGAGAGGTTAGACGTAATCTCCACTGTATGTCTAGGGAATTACGGGAAAGTAAAAACGTTAACTATAAACAATTGCATTGTGTGGGAATGTCTAGCCCTAATGTTACGGAGGATGTGTTCAGTTTGGAGAAGGAGATGACTCCAGTGAAGTCAAGAAGACTACAGAAAGTGGAGGAAATTGAGTCGGAGTTCGACAGCAATGACAGTGGTGAAAGCAGCGAGGAAGATGAGGAGTTGCAGAGGTTAAAGAAGGAGTTGGCGAAAGTAAAGCGGAAAAAGAAGGAACAAAAGTTGCAGGAGAAGAAAGAAAAGATCAGGAAGGAAATAGAGAAGGAGAAAACGGAGAAACAAAAAGGTACTGCTAAAATAGATGATTCTCTTAACATTAATTCTTTAAGAAAATGTCCTTCAATTAAGAAAAAGGCAGAATCGGCTGTTAAGAAAATTTTAGAAATTGATTCAGATGATTCGTCTGATGAAAGTGTGGATACCACGTCTAGCTGTGAGTCCGATGAATTAAATAATTCTATGAAAAAAAATCCAAAAGACACAAAAACACAAAAACAAAAGCAAGAAAAAGTCTGGTATATTTGATCATCCGTCTGATGAAGTAGTAAAAAAGCAATTGTGGCCGCAATCAAAATTGCAGTTTGAATATGCGGGGTCTAAAATCCATTTTGATGATCTTGAGTTTAACTTCGTTGTGGCTGGAGAATTATAAAAAATAGGCGATGTCGAAGGAATTGGTAGAACAAAGCTGTTGAAAAAAATTGCGTATTATACAGAATTGTATGAGTGGAAGGGTCTGAAAAAAATGTATGCTCATATAATAAGGCAGATTGAACATGGTTTGGCTGATTGGTCCAAAGATTTCAGTGAGATTGAAACTCCCATTTTGATTAAATATGTAAAATCAGATGTCAAGTCTAAAAAATCTATTCAGTATGGGGAAAACAAAAAACCAGTAAAGAAAGAAGAGAATGTGTTTTATTGTTCGCATTTTCAAAGGAAAAAATGTGTGCATAATGATTCACATTATGTCTCGATGGCATTGTAGTCATAAATACAGAAAGTTATTTAAGTCAGCTATTTCAGTAGATAGATATGAAGAGGTACCAGTTCTCATGACAGATTTTTCATTTTTAAATAATTGGTAATTAATTTTACAGAGTTAGAGGTTCTGCGGTTTCAATGTAAAGATTCTGCTAAACATGCTTTTGCGGAGAGTACTTATAAAAATAAGAAAACTCAGTTAGAATCATATTTGATGTTTTGTATATATTTTGAACTTATTCCTGTCCTGCTACAGTTCATGTTTTGACACTATATGCACAGTTTCTAAGTAGAAGTTTTAAATCTGTTGACTCTATAAAGAATTATATTAGTTCAGTAAGATATCTGCATTTATTGTTAGATTTAGAATATCCACAGTTTGAAGCTTTTCATTTGAGATTAGTATTAAGAGGTTTATGTAGAATTAAGGCACATTGTCTAAAACAGGCCTTGCCAATTACTCCTCACATTTTACTTCAAATTTATAAGAAGCTGGATATGAATAGTGCATATGATGCTACTATATGGTGTTTATTTTTACATGCCTTTTTTCTAATGTTTAGAAAATCTAATTTGGTGCCAGACTCCATTTCTACTTATCATAATAAGCAGCTTTGTAGGGATAGTATTATTTACGATTGTAAGCGTAAGCTATTATTGATAAGTGTTAAATGGTCGAAAACCATTCAGTTTGGTGAGAGAGAATTATTGATACCTTTAGTCTCGATACCAGATTCTCCATTGTGTCCCGTTCAAGCTTTTTTGAATATGAAGTCTTTAGTTTGTACTTCTGATAAGAGTCCAGCTTATTGTTTTATAAAACATAAATTATGTGTACCTGTCACGTATAGACAATTTCAGACAATATTGAGACAGTTAATTACTGAGATTGGTTTAGATGCTTGTTCATATTCTACACATAGTTTTAGCCGAGGGGGGCTAGCTGGGCTTTTGCAGCCGAAGTAACTACTGAATTAATTCAATTGTACGGAGATTGGAAAAGCGATGCTTACAAGAGATATTTAAGATTTTCATTAGATGATAAGATTTCAGTAGCAGAAAAGATGACGGCACATATTTCAGATGTTTTATTATAAATTTTTACAGGGAATTTCTTTGAAAAAAGGGCGACCATTGTGTCAGCGTCTTATAGCTAAATATGTTACTGGAATAGATGGGTGTACAACTCAGGCCTTTCCTGGTGCCACTATTGGTCGTCTTACTGAGTTAATTTCATCTGAGAAAGTAGATTTAATTTCATTAGATTTCGTTATAGTTCATGTTGGTACTAATAATATTTCTTCGTCTCAATCCGTAGATACTATTATGTCATATTTCGGAGATTTAATTCACAAGTTAAAAAAGATGACATTTGCTAAGTTGATATTTACTTCTATTCTTCCTAGACCAGTTGATCACATGAAAACTGGAGCTAAAGATAATAAAGTTAATACTGAGTTAAAAAGATTGTGTAAAAGAAATAATTTATTATATTGTAATTTGTATAGGAGTTTCTTACTCGACAATATTCCAGATTCTTCCTTATTTGCTCCGAGAGATGGGCTTCATTTAAATTTTGCTGGTACAGAACTTTTCAGAAAAAAGATAATCAATATTATTAAGCATCAGAGTATATAAATTGTAATGTGTTACAATTGTGTTTTTTATTTACTTCATACATGTATATTGTTTACTGTAATTATTCTTTTTTCTCTTTTCAGAGAACTTGCATCCTGAATATGATGCTGGTTTTCCTCTAACTACTCAAGATCTACATTTATTTTGAGTTGGTTTGCTGTTTTGTCCTTTCATTATCTATACACATTTTGAAAGGATGGAGCTTATTTGAAGTGAGAAAAAAGAGTGATGATAGTATGTTTGGTTTTTATCATCATTAGCTGTTTTGATAGTTATTATTTTATCTTTAATATTTTATTTTTTTTTGGCGGCCTTGCAGGCTTGGCGGATGTTTGCCAAAAAATTTGGTTGAAAAAAAACAGTTGTTGGCATGACACGGGTTATGTTCTTCTCATATATTTTATGATAAAATTGAGAAAGGAAATGGTGAATATGTCAAAGCGACAACCACCCGACCATAGAGCAAACAACAGCCGAAGGCAACCAATGGGTCTTCAATGTAGCGAGGATTCCCGCACCCGTAGGTGTCCTTCAGCTGGCCCCTAAAATATGCATAATAGTACAGTGATAATGGACGTCATACTAAACTCCGAATTATACACAAGAAACTAAAATTTAAAATCATACAAGACTAACAAAGGCCAGGGGCTCCTGACTTGGGACAGGCGCAAAATTGCGGCGGGGTTAAACATGTTTATGAGATCTCAACCCTCCCCCTATACCTCTAGCCAATGTAGAAAAGTAAAAGAATAACAATACGCACATTAAAATTCAGTTCAAGAGAAGTCCGAGTCTGATGTCAAAAGATGTAACAAAAGAAAATAAATAAAATGACAATACTACATAAATAACAACAGACTACTAGCAGTTAACTGACAAGCCAGCTCCAGACCTCAATTAAACTGATTGAAAGATTATGTCTTCATCATATGAATATCAGGTACAATCCCTCCCGTTAGGGGTTTAGTATCATACTATCATAAAATATATGAGAAGAACATAACCCGTGTCATGCCAACAACTGTTTTTTCAGAAATAAATGTGTTTAGTTCCGATGCAAAGACCCTATCAGTGAATCAATGTTAAAGCCAAAATATGCAATCTTTAATGACCTGACAACAGTATCGTAACTATATCCCCTTTTAATAAGTCTATTTAAAGGTTTTATTAGTTTCTGAGGAGAATACTGACATTTTTGTGCTTTATAAAGAATATTTCCATAAAATTTTGGATGTGAAATACCTGAACGTATAAGATGTCTGCATGTTGAGTTATATTTACGAATTATTTCCTTATACCGGTGATAAAATTTAGTAAATGTTTTGACCAGTTTGTGATATCGAAAACCCTGGTGTAATAATTTTTCAGTAATACATAAATTTCTCTCGCTAAAATCTAATACATTGTTACATACACGAGCGAATCGTACAAGTTGAGATATATAAACACCATAAGATGGTGACAAGGGAACGTCACCATCTAAAAATGGATAATTAACAATAGGAAATGAAAAATCATCTCTTTTATCATAAATTTTTGTATTAAGCTTCCCGTTTATGATATAGATATCAAGATCGAGGAAAGGGCAGTGGTCATTGTTATCATTAGCTTTATTTAAAGTAAGTTCTACAGGATAAATTTCTTTAGTATACATACTGAAGTCGTCATTATTTAGAGCCAATATATCATCCAAATATCTAAAAGTATTGTTAAATTTTTGTATCAAATGTTGTTTTGATGGGTCTTTGCTAATTTTAGTCATAAATTGTAACTCATAACAATACAAAAACAGGTCCGCAATAAGTGGTGCACAGTTAGTCCCCATTGGAATTCCAATAACTTGACGATATACGGAATCTCCAAAGCGAACAAAAATGTTATCAAGTAAAAATTCAAGTGCATAAATAGTATCAAAGCATGTCCAATTGACATAGTTCTTTTGTTTATTGCTACTAAAAAATGATCTAAAAGAGTTTGAACATATGTACTCGCATTCCGACTTTTTAAATGCCCAGTTAATTAGGGATGTGAATTTTTTCTTAATAAGAATATGAGGTAAAGTGGTATATAGGGTAGAAAAATCAAAACTTTGAACAGATTCAAAATCACCAATATATGCATGCAATTTATCAAGTACTTCCAACGAGTTTTTGACACTCCAAAAGTAATTAATTCCACTATTTTCAAAGGCCTTATTTGAACAATTTATTATCAGGTTTTTTATTGTACCAAGTGTACTAGTAAGTAAAACAGACAATTTAGTAGTTGAACAATGGCTGGAAGATGAAATAAATCTATATTTGTAAGGTTTTTTGTGCAGCTTCGGAAGCCAGTACATAGTTGGGACTTTCATTGTGTTTGGTTCTGCTTGTAAAGAAGTAGCTAAAAGTTTATGTTTGTTACAGATGTCGTTTTCTGAAAATGAAGTCAGTTGGAATGTTGGTGAATTCGTGATTTCCTTTTGCAGAACCTCTATATAAAATTTACGTCAAACAATAATGATATTATTAGCAGCTTTATCAGCCGGGACAAAAACAAATTCCTTGGCTAGTTCTGTTAGTTTATTTTTGATACGCGAAATAGGGTTTTTATAGTTTTTGTTGAGGGTAAAATGTTCTTTAAAATGTTGTATTCGAATATCAACTATCTTCATTACTGAATTAAAAAAAGAGTCCAAAGATTTTTTGTCAGCTTTTTCCCGTTTTACCCATTTCAAACAGTAGGCGCGGAGTGAGTCGTTGATGATATTACGACACTCATTCCAGTTAATAGTTGACGGGGGACGATATTTAGGTCCTTTACTGAGGAATGATTTTAACTCTCGGTCGCGAACGATGTTAAGGTCTCCTGTTATAACATGGGAAATTGGTCCATAGGTGTATTCTGAATTACTGCAATTACACGACATAGGTGTATTTTCAGTGATATTTACATCTTTACACAATTGGCTATAATTAAACACATATTTTCGGGTAGATTTCTTGTAAATATAACAAATGAGAGGGAGTTCAGTATTATCAAAATATCCAGGAATTTGGTCTTTAACAGAATGGTCGTTAAAAATACCGGCAATATTTACAAAATCAAAACCTTTATTGACATACTTTATTTTAATAAAATGTTTTTTATGATCTTCAGGGCGATCAATTTTTGGAAACAGTTTAGAATAACAATATGCCATTATAATTTGGACAATTTCATACTTAGGACTGTAATATGAAATTGTGTTGCAATCCTCTAAAATTTTATTTAATCTATTTATAGGTAAAGAACAAAGCTTGGTTAACAGATAATGTCTGCCGTTGTTTTTTGAAATGGAAATTAGGTCCGAAATATTTGTATGGTTGGTCCTAAATTTTCTTTGATTGCGATTTTTTCTGCGTCCATGAGAACGATTTTTACGAACAGTTTTAGAAACTATATCCAAAATGTTAACAGAATCGGTTCTTGATATATTGCCAATTCCCATGATATTATCATTAAGACCGAGAGGGTAGACTGTCTGTAATTTTTTAATCCAATTTAATTCATTTATTTTTCGTGATCGTACAAACTTGGAATGAGATTCACCAGGCTGCTTATTTACTACTTCTAAAGGTTGAACTGTTAAATATTTAATAGGATGACTGTGCTTCTTAAGATGTTGATAAATGATACTTTTGAATTTATTGGGTCTTTTAAAACGATACAGGTGTTCTTGCGTGCGTTTAGATAAATATCGCCCAGTTTCACCTACGTACTGAATACCGCATCCCGGTTTGTTTCATGTGAGTAAATAAATAATACTGTTTGTTTTTCAAGTAATATCAGTTTCAAAATTTAGAGAAAATGTGCGACCATTAAATGTGGACCTTACTGTATTGTTGGTGGAAAGACGGGGACACGTAAGTCATTTTTTGGCATGACACTTATCGATAGAAGGGTAACCACGATTTTTATTGTTAAAAACGTTAGCTATGGTAGTATTTTTAGATAAGCGATTCTGAAGATTGAGACGTGTAGATACCCTTTGAACGAGTTTAGTATTTAATATTTTTCCATTTCTAAGCTTCATATTTGTTTTTTGGTATGTAGATTTATTACAAAGGAGCAAAGACTGGCGTCCAGAATATGAACCATCACACAGTAGATTAAATTGTGTAAAAATGATAAAACTGTTCGGCTCAAGACGTCAAATGCTTATTGTCATAAGTTACCCGACAAATTTAACAAAAGATAGGGTATATCAAGGTAGCGACTGACGTCTGACTAAATAGATGAATGGGGCTGAATATTAAAATACTACTTTTTGATAGATATTCCTAAAGTAATGAACATAGAGAAGTTCTCGCTCGGACACACACTCCATAATCTAGTATAATATAAGAGCATAAACCTTAAGCACGGGATAGTATGATACTAAACCCCTAACGGGAGGGATTGTACCTGATATTCATATGATGAAGACATAATCTTTCAATCAGTTTAATTGAGGTCTGGAGCTGGCATGTCAGTTAACTGCTAGTAGTCTGTTGTTATTTATGTATTATTGTCATTTTATTTATTTTCTTTTGTTACATCTTTTGACATCAGACTCGGACTTCTCTTGAACTGAATTTTAATGTGCGTATTGTTATTCTTTTACTTTTCTACATTGGCTAGAGGTATAGGGGGAGGGTTGAGATCTCATAAACATGTTTAACCCCGCCGCAATTTTGCGCCTGTCCCAAGTCAGGAGCCTCTGGCCTTTGTTAGTCTTGTATGATTTTAAATTTTAGTTTCTTGTGTATAATTCGGAGTTTAGTATGACGTCCATTATCACTGTACTATTATGCATATTTTAGGGGCCAGCTGAAGGACACCTACGGGTGCGGGAATTCTCGCTACATTGAAGACCCATTGGTTGCCTTCGGCTGTTGTTTGCTCTATGGTCGGGTGGTTGTCGCTTTGACATATTCACCATTTCCTTTCTCAATTTTATTATGTATTTTCATTTGTGTATTTAATTATTTATGATATATTGTAATTTGTAATATATTGAAAAAATATTTATATCAGGCAATACAAATTATACCTATTGACTTCCTTTTATTTCACCCACTTGATAATTGGTTTAATTTAAGATTTAAATTATTTAATTAGCAAAACAGTGAAATTTATATTTTACACCTCAGTAATCACACTGGTTCAAACTAGATTATCGTTAGTATAAACTCTTGCATTAAATTTACTCACTATATTATTTCGCTCTTTTTATTGGATATAAACTTTTCCTTTGTTGTTAATTGTTTATTTATACTATTGCAAAGTGTTTTCTTTACATTTTTGAATTTGATATTACGTTGAAATTAGCCACCCTCCCTCCCTCTTAATTTTTTTTTCCTTTTATAAATTTATAGCGGCGGATGTTTGCCAAAAAATTTGGTTATATATCTTTGTTGATGTATTTTCATTTGTGTATTTAATTATTTATGATATATTGTATTTTGTAATATATTGAAAAAAATATTTATATCAGGCAATACAAATTATACCTATTGACTTCCTTTTATTTCACCCACTTGATAATTTAATTTCTACCGAAAAATAAATCAATAACAATGGGGCATTTATTCAATACATTTGGTACAAATTTCCTTCGTCAATGTGTTTTTCTATAGAATTAATGATGACTCGCATTAATCCATCAATCACGCAATCGGCACACATATGCAGATGTAAGGTAACGGAATCTGCCGAGGTTTGCCGATTGCTGTTTCCTAATAATTTATCACATCTTTCGATTTCTTCATTTATTTCCGTAATCCCGAAAGCAACCGAGAATGACAATATCGTAGGGCACCACACGTGTGTAAATAACGTGCCATGTTTCAAGCTAATTAACATGTCATTAAATTGCGCGCGGCATTGCAGATGAAACGTTTGAAGTCGGGTCGTAGTAGTTCCTGTCAATATAATACTTCCATGGTTATAAAGAGTTACAAAAAATGAAACAGTTTGATTCAATAACAATATCAAAATAAAGCATGACAATGAAATGAAGACATCCATCACAATCTTTCTGCATTAGAAAGTCGAAATGACATTTGTTCAATAGGAATGAAAAAAAATGTTGAGTTTTCTCTAATTCGTGAAGTGTTTTAAAAACCTTCATAAACAACACTTATTTATCTTAAAAATAATAAGTTGCGTCATGTCGTCGTAACGTTTTATTAAATTTACCTTTTTAAGACAACCAACAGAATTGTAAGTTTCAATTGTTAATATATCTTGGTTGGTAACCAATTAAGAATATTTGTATAATTTAATCCGATTATAATTTTTGTATCTATCAAGTGTATCCACTTACCTCTAATACGCCAAGTATACAGAAACCAGACCCTCCAACAAATGTATCCGCTGTTTGCAAGGAAACATATATGACCGTGTTTTGGAGACCAGGGTTTAATGGATGTTATACTCAATTATTTAAAGTAGTGATACTGAATAACCAGACAAACCAAACCACTTCTTCTCCCTTTATATCTGATCAAGGAGAAACAGAAATAATGAAGGTTGTTTTTGATTCACTTAGTTCCAAAACATTATATATTGTTTCTATGCAAGCCATCAATAAACTTGGAACAGTGGAATACGATGGAGACGTACACTGCACGACAATATCAGGTACGACACGACATTTTTTTTGCAAAAAGTTAAAGATACTAGGATATCAATGTGTTAGCAAGACGGGCATATTGTCTAAACAAGCCTCGTCATCTTGTTAAAAAATTCCTTAATACCGTCATCATTCTCCAAAATTCCTTAATACAATTGGCTTATCCGGCTCAAACTATCTAAAAATAATTGTATTCTTCGAAGTATATTCCATCTTTTGTAGTAGTTTTATCTGCACCTCCCTTTCCAATTTTAACTTAAGAATTTTTTTTAAATATATTTCATCATTGTGTACATAAATGTATCGTATACCTAAATAAAGTAAAATCTTCTGAAGTATTTTTCAATTTAAGCTCCAAAATCTGGCCAATCAGATATGATTTCGGCTGCAGGGATCGGAGCAGGCATCGGATCAGCTGTAATAATATTGGTATTAACAAGTCTTGTGGTATTTTTTTACAAGAAAAGAATAAATAAAAAGAAAGGTTAGTATAATAAATTTTTAATGTCTCTAATTGAATATGTTAAATGTTTTGACATTATAAAAATATCTAATTCTACTAGGTTATTTTTATTCCCTTCTCGTTATAAATTTCCTCTGATTTCGTCATTTTTCAAAATGCAATATATATATATATATTATATATATATATATATATGAATTAATTACATCAGTCAATCTGTAGCTCAAAATAAAAATAGTCATTGAATCATTTTATATTAAACTTGATACTTCTAAAAAGACTTATCAACATGAAAAACGCATGAAGTGGAGTTATTATATACTTTTGCTTACCCGTCTGTAAGATCTGAAATCGTCCCTATTTCTTAGAGGGGGTCGTGTTGCTCAGTATTTTAATTTTCTACATGGTATTTTGTGTACTGTTATTTCTTTTTGACTTTTTTTCCTCAACTTATATTACAAATGATATTCAAATGCCTTGATAACAATGAAATCGGCTGTAGCCGCATTTAATGTTTTAAATGTAATACTAGTATAGTGAACGATACAATGCAATCCTGGTATCTACGATGAGTTTATTTATATGCAAAAGAGGGAAGAAAGATACCAAAGGGACAGTCAAACTCATAAATCTAAAATAAACTGACAACGCCATGGTTAAAAATGAAAAAGACAAACAATTGTACACATGACACAACATAGAAAACTAAAGAATAAACAACAGGAACCCCACCAAAAACTAGGGGTGATCTCAGGTGCTCCGGAAGGGTAAGCAGATCCTGCTCTACATGTGGCACCCGTTGTGTTGCTTATGTGATAACAAATCTGGTAAATAGTCTAATTCGGTAGGTCACATTCATGAAAGGGAAGGGGATTGTAGTTACGACGTAAGGAACATATCCGATATCATTTGTGAAACGTTCAACCAACTCGTGATGGCGTCCGTAAAATTTACGAAGGGATGATTTCAACTTCACCATTTGGAACTCTTGGTTTAATAGCTTCCTTGTGAGCAGCAACCCTCTATCAAGAAAATCATGATAGGAAATGCAAGCACGGGAATATCGTATCAATTGGGAGATATGCAGGTGCTGCTGGAATGTTGCTACTTAGAAATGGAAAGTTCACAATTGCAAAGCTGAAATCATCTCTTTTGTCGTAAAGTTTTGTTTTCAACCGAACCTCATTGTCAATTTCTAGATGTAAGTCAAGATATGAGGCCAACTTAACTGTATATCTAGTACCCTTTATCTCTAGTTCGATGGGATAGATGCGTTCCACATAGTCACCAAATTTTGAATTATTTAGTGAAAGAACATCATCTATATGGCGGAAAGTAGAGTTAAAGGATATTGCTAACTTCTTATCTTTCTTCCTAAGAAGTTCCTGCATGAAGTCAGCCTCATAATAATAAAGAAACAAGTCGGCAAGTAGAGGGGCACAGTTTGTTCCCATTTGGATGCCGACAGTCTGTTGAAAAACACGTCCTCCGAACGTTGCGAATATGTTGTCATTCAAGAAATCAAGCATTTTGATAATATCGGTTTCAGAGAATTTTTTGTTTGAATCAGAGTGATTCTTTACAAAGTATGATTTATCCCTCCCTAAGACAAGATACTTGTATCTACGTTGGCCATTCTTTTTTATGAAGCAAAGTAATACCAACTCTTTCAATTTGTCTTTTAGTTTGGAATGTGGAATACTTGTGTACAGAGTAGAAAAGTCAAATGTTTTAATACTGTTACAAGATGAAAGAGAGTTAGATTGTATGTACTCTAAAAGATTTTTGGAATTTTTAAGTATCCACATCTGATTCACACTTATGTAGTTTAGGTATCCAATACAGTGATGAAAGATCCAGTTCTTCATCTTTAGTTAGAATTCCGAAGGAACATAGAACAGACCTATGAATATCCAGGATTTCCTCTTTGGTAAGTGTCGTCAGGGTATATGTTGAGTTTCCAAGTGAATTGTCAATACCTAATTCGTTTATCAAGCAGTTAATGTAATGAGTTTTACACACAAAAACGATGTTGTTTGGGGATTATCTGCGGGGACAACAACATATTTGTCATGTAGGTAGGATATGTGTTTTGCAACATATAGGTCTTTAAAGATTGATTGACGTAGTATCAAAGTATCTTTCACTCGAAAATGAAGAACTTGAAATTTGCTGATAAAACCTTCTTCTGTATTATTTTTTGTAGATTTTTTAGTCAATAAGGCAAATTTATAACATTTTAAATACAAATTTGAAAATGTGTATGGCATTTTTTTTATTCAGAACCAAATTCAATGTACCAAGCAACTGAAAATTCAAGGTAAGCATGACGTTATATTCTTCAAAGGCTTTCAACAGGTCCTAATATATTTCGAAGATATGTAAATGCCTTACAGTATCTTCAAATGTATGCGGTTTTTGTTTGCTCTGACATGGCAGTTGTAAATATAATGGAATTTGATGCAACTATCATACAAGTGGGAGGTTTAGATCTATTAAAGCAGGTCCAATCCAACATTTTCTACATTGAAAATGCCTGTACCAAGTCAGAAATAAACCAGTTGTTGTTCATTCGTTTTATGTTTTATCATTTAATCTTGCCATTTGATTAACGACTTTCCGTTTTGAATTTTCCTCGGAGTTTTTTTTTTCAAATGTATGCGTTCATTTGCTCTGACATGACCTTTACATATCCGATGGTAAGCTATATTATATAAAAACTCATTACCACTTTTTAAATCTCATCAATCGACTAAAAAGAGAAAAAGAAAGAACAAATTCAAACTTAAGGAATCCGAAAGAAGAGTAACCAGGATAAGCAGCTAATCCAATTCGTACAACAACCTTTAAATCGCATCAATCGATTGAAATGAAAAATAGAAATAACAAATTCAAACTTCAATGTTTTATGTTTTTACATGCGAATCCGCGTTCGTTGAAAATGTTACAAATGAGATTGGAACACAAAAGGTAAAATTGAAGATCATAAGACTATACTGGTATCTAATGATTCAAGAGCTGGACAGCTAATATCGCATCGGTAATGCCCGCGTCACACTGTCCCGATTTTTATATACGATGGACACCCGAATGGGAAAATTGTAAGTTCGTACGAAGTCGGTCCCGATCTCGTTAAAATACCAAAAAGTGACCGAAGCAAGTACGATGAATAACGAAGTCTATACGATGGTGCCGAAACTATGTACGATAGCAAAAGATGGACATACGAAGGTTAACCGAAGACGGGTATTTAAGCTTCATATCTCAACCGAAGCCTACACGATGGATCACGAAGGCTACACGATGGATTACGAAGGCTACACGATGGATTACGATGATGGCGCGATGGCCATACGATGTCTAAAAGACGTCTTGTACAGCTTACGATGCATTTAAATTATATGCCGAAGTCATCACGCGTTTTAAATTGTTTGATCTATGTTGAATATATATTATATTGTACATATCATTTCTGGTTTAATCATAAGACGGAAGACCGTGGGCTTGAAGGGTAAAACTTGACTCTGAGTCTCTGCATATAATGCCACCAAAATTAGGGAGAGGGAGAGGAAGAGGAAAAGGGAGGGGTATGAGTCTAGCAGGAAAGTACAAGACCAAAAGAAAAATAGATATAGAAGTGAACTGTAAAATGTGTGCACTAATCTGAATAATCACCCATAATTATGCCCATGTTTACTGATCTATCTTAAAGGTAAGGTAATGGGTTCGTTGATCCCTTTTATTCAAAAAGAGCTCTTTCCAGGAGAATATTATAATAATATAGACAAAAGCAAGGATGTGGGGGAAGCAACAAATGCGGCAAAATATGACGTATAGAAAACAAAATGGTTATGGAGTAAACATTCGTGTGATAACAACTCAGACGATACATAAAAAATCAGAATAATGAAGAAAAAGTTGGTTTCCCTATATACGTGTACCTGCAGTGTTGGTGTACGAGGCGCGTTTGTGATTTTCATTATGTTACTTGATATGCAAAATTGACAAAAAATAATATTTTACTTGTAAAAGTAAATCCTGAGCCTGTAATAGCTGCTCTTCTTGTTCCATTTGAATTAATAGAAACAACGCTGTCGCCTTTCTTGTTCTCATAGAATTATTTGATATGAGCTCTATGTTTTGTGAACGTCTTTCTTAACTGTCGTATTAGACTGACCAGTGCATATCGCGCATGGCACTTTTAATGTATTTTAGCGCGAAAATTAACTTACATTTAGCTGGATTTATTGCCGTCGTAGTTCTATCTTGTCGCCTTCATACTTTTATTCGATGGCAACACGACGGGATTACGAGGTCTTGACGAAGTCGTGTTGCCATCGTAAGACCTTCGGGTAGCTTCGTGATTCATTCGTGTAGACATCGTAATGTCAAAACTGCCAGATGGAAACGATGGAAACACGAATGCAATACGATGTTCAAAGATGCATTCCCGGTGACATTACGATGGTGAGGATGGTGGTACGAACTCAATACGAACCCTCAACATCGGACGCACCTTCGGGGATTTTTTAACATGTTAAAAAATGTAGAACCCTTCCCGAAGTTGTCCCCGAATGCTAGAACAAGTGGCCGATGGTTCTACGATGGTTAAAGATGACACTACGAATAGCCTGATCTGGATACGATCAGTCCCGATTTTGAAAATTTCCATAATCGTGTTGCCATTTTAACCTTTGTACTTGCATGGTTTTATGAGAGTAAACTATCTATCTATCTATCTATCTATCTATCTATCTATCTATCTATCTATCTATCTATCTATCTATCTATCTATCTATCTATCTATCTATCTATCTATCTATCTATCTATCTATCTATCTATCTATCTATCTATCTATCTATCTATCTATCTATCTATCTATCTATCTATCTATCTATCTATCTATCTATCTATCTATCTATCTATCTATCTATCTATCTATCTATCTATCTATCTATCTATCTATCTATCTATCTATCTATCTATCTATCTATCTATCTATCTATCTATCTATCTATCTATCTATCTATCTATCTATCTATCTATCTATCTATCTATCTATCTATCTATCTATCTATCTATCTATCTATCTATCTATCTATCTATCTATCTATCTATCTATCTATCTATCTATCTATCTATCTATCTATCTATCTATCTATCTATCTATCTATCTATCTATCTATCTATCTATCTATCTATCTATCTATCTATCTATCTATCTATCTATCTATCTATCTATCTATCTATCTATCTATCTATCTATCTATCTATCTATCTATCTATCTATCTATCTATCTATCTATCTATCTATCTATCTATCTATCTATCTATCTATCTATCTATCATGTATCTATCTATCGGCGTAAAAATTGGGACAGTGTGACGCGGGCATAAACAAGTTTTTGATAGCGAATGTAAACTTAAGTAGTGTCGAATTCAGTTGTTCTTTCTCATACATCTGTTGTAGAAGTGATTCTGTAAGAAGCATAATCCTGCTAAATGAAGTCCGTAAAGTGTTAACATGCACATGCAATTGAGATATGAAAACTGCCTACGAGGAAAAGTGGATATGATGGTAGTTTAATGTTCGGTTCAAGCAAAAGAAGACAGTATTATGGTTATGCCACTTTGAAGATAATGATAGAAAACGCAATCTCTGAAATATTGTAACATTTAGGAGATACAAACTCCATATGAACATGACGAAGGTGTTGCTCGAATGTGACAAATATCATTAAAAGACAAAAGAAGGAAGGTTCAATACCTCATACAGGTCTTCGAACAACACATTACAATAAGCATAATCCGTATCGAACGAAATTTGAAACAGTTGAATAGGAAAAACAGTAACCAAGCTTGAGAAAAAATGTGTTGTAATATACACATGTCGTGATTATATCGTTGCATCGGTATTAGAAAATGAACGATGTTGCCTAAAAAATCATGTTTAAATGCAAGCATTACATAATAAATGTCTAGCTTATTTTATTCGTTTATCCCAAAGAAAGCGTCGTAACATCATGAAGATGATTCTGATCAAATGATTTCAGATGACTGAAAATTCTATTTCAGAACCTGAACCATTTTCTATTATTTGTTAAGAATTAAGTGCTTTAATTGTGAAGTTTCTCATATTAGTGTCCTTTGTGATTTTTTTTTTTTTTTTTTGTATTTTTATATTTCTCAGTGAAGATGTGGTGAACGCTGAAAAACATATATACAATGAGTTGCAACATGTAGGAAATGGTAAGTACGATATCATTGTATTATGGTCTCACTATGCATGGCATGCAGGTATTGATCAAAATCAAATGTTTGTTATGAACTGCAATATTACGTATCATATATCCTCTTTGGTTCGACAATATAATCGCACCTTTTCCCATAAATTTGATTCATTTGCATTGTTACTTGCGATGCACAAATTCAAACACAAACATGTTGGCAAACCTAGAAAACATTTTATCAAGTTCAGCCTTGAGGTCGACTCAAAAAGGAACAATGTTCGTGAGAAAAGGAGTTCAAATGTATACCGTTGGCTGTCTAAAACTCGTCATTTTTTCAATTCTGAAATCACGAAAGCAAAAACGGAAAGCGTTCTTACACGAGTTTATTTGTCTTTAATATGTCTACTCTTGGACTCATAATACATACACTCGAAACATGAGATACAAAACAAAAAATGTGCAAAGTTTTAGGATGTGTGATTTTACATATATTAAAAAAAGGAACACGCCAGATAGACTAAGTGCTTGTCCAAAGCTTCATAATAATTTGATAATCCTTTCTTTTAAAATAACTAGATCCAATTTGATAGCCGGGATGACGTAAAAACGACGAATTAAAGAAGTCAACTTTATTCACAACTAATACAGGACAATGTTGTTGCTTAAATATTACACCATTCCAATCTTTTGTTTTCCACAAGTTCAAGGTCAAATCTGATACCGTTACCAACAGTTACCTGTTATATTATCTGTACGTTCCGCCTCTGTCAGCCACACCATGAAACGGTGTATTTGAGATTTGCTATATACAAGGGTCATAATCACACATGAAATTAGTCATTATGCAGGGATTTCCACCAGATAAATTCAATCATTTACAAAAACAATAGTATATGTCACATGTAGAATCCGGTTGCATTAAAAAAGCTGGACGGATTGAAACATTATATTCTTTTAAGGTTAAGCTTGTAGATTTTGAAAGTAGGGAACAATGTGCACCTTATTTTCGCAGGATTATACGAATAATTTTTAAATATCTAGTCTACATATATGGCGAAGGTACTTTAGTTCAGTTTGGACCCGTAGGTGTTCAATAATAGTGTTTAAGTTGGAAATATGCAAAGTTGTTTGCTGAAGTAAAATTATAAAAGAAAAAAACATTATCAAATGAATAAATTATACGATAATCTCTATTGTTTTAACAGATTCATCTGTGATGGACCATATATCAGATGAGACAAGGTAAGAATACTATTTTACAATAACTATTTGCGATATAAAGTAAAACCAAAGTTTCAAATCAATTAATAAAATTCTGGTATGAAGCATTACAACACATGTCATCGACTGATATTGTTTTTGTATCGTCTATTGTGTCTTTTGTTCACGCATCGTTGTAAATAGGATGGAATTTGATGCGACTGTCATACAAATGAGCGGTTTAGCGCTATAAAACCAGGTTCAATCCACTAGTTTCTACATTTGGAAATGCCTGTACCAAACCAGGAATATGATAGCTGTTGTCCATTCGTTTGATGTGTTTAATCATTTGATTTTGTCATCAGTATTTTTGTGGTTTTATTTTTTGTGAGATTGTCTAATAGGTGAAACCTTATTTTTATTTCCCGTGTAAAATCTTGCTGGAATTTACGGTCTTGCAATTTACCAACATCATTTTTTCTTTTTACGTTTACGTAGGAAGACAACTTTTTAAATATTTGTTTAATGTTTGCAATAACTAGATGGTTGTCACTAGCAACACCTAGCACCCTAGTAACACATACATCTTGTAATGAACTTTTCAACTTTCTATTGAAATATGGTCTTTGGGGTATTTTTTCGATACCAATTGGCGAAATTTCTGTCAGCTTATATATCTTTATGAGGGGAGAGAGTATCCCCTATTACTAAGTTATTGGCACTAGATATATCTAATAAACATCCTCCATTTTCGTTGATTTTGCCACACTCGTATTTTCCCATCACTCTCTCATTCCCTGTTTTATCATTTCCAACTTTGGCGTTCAAATCATCCATTACCATTGTAACATCATGGTTTAGTACTTGTTCTATCTCAGATTGTATAGCAAGATAGAAATCTGTTTTCTCTTCTATTTGCTACATTTGTTGGAGAATAGCATTTTATGCTGTTTAGTTTTCCCTGTCTTGCTTGTATATTTGGGTTTGTGTTTAAAATCTATTTCCGTAAGGCTGCTTTCGATGTGTCGTCGTTGTTTACTTAAGAATTGAATGCTCTTTTTTGTAAATTTATTGGAGTGTAAAAGCGTTGACCGAAGTACATTTTGTATGAAGCGCGGAAGCGCTTCATACTTAAAATGTGCGCACGGTCAACGCTTTTACAACCCTATAAAGTTACAAAAAAAAGCATTCAATACTTATAATTACATTTTTACCTATAGGATCATGAAAACACGCCTTTTATCAAGTTTTTATTTCATTTACCTGTGCACTTTATTGTGGGACTTCGTGTCATCATGAATGAGAAGTTTTATTGAGTGATACAACTGCTTAAGGAATAACACATGATGTGCAGTTAGCCAATCAGAATAACGTATTGTAATGAAACATACATCTAATGTAATTATAATGCATTGGACGTGACGTTACGTATCTCTGTTTATGGGTATTTCCACAAGTTAAACATAAACAAAATTTGACGACTAGTTTACATTATGTTGAAATAACTGGAATAGTATTTTGTATTTGCATATAAGTATTGTAATTAAAATACTTTACCTCACAATTACATTTTCTGCATCATGAATTTTCAGCACCTATTATAATGAATGTGGTACAATGACAAACATAGATACAGAACATTATCAAAATATCAACAGACATAACGAAGGTAGATATATTAAACGACATAAGAAGTTAAGAGTTAGTACATATGTATCTTTGAATGCATGGGTCTTTGATTAACCAGTCGAACGAAATAATAAACGTAGGGTTGAAATAAAAAGGCAAAAACTTAGGTAATCAAACCTCTAGCATTGTGCCTGTCAGAAGTCAGAACTGTCATCATGCAGTGCTTGACTAATAGTGTGTAGTAACTTATAGTTCAGTGGCGGATTCAAAACTTTAAATAAAGAGGGCAATGACTGACCTAAAAGGAGGGGGTGCTCCAGTCACGCGTCAGTGATTCCCTATAAAACCAACCAAGTTTTTACAAACAATAGGGGGTAGGCCTGAGACCTCCCCCCCTGATCCGTCTATGTAGTTATAAAAAAAGTATTGGTGGTGTGGTCGCAAATGAGACAACTATCCAGCAGAATTCAAATGGTGTGGAAGTAAGCAATTACAGATCTCCGTGCGTCTTTCACTAATGAAAAGCACATACTGTATAGTCTGCTATAAAAGGTTCAGTATATCAATCTAAAAGTATTTACTTAAAATTTGTTTACCAATGCTAATTACATCAACGCATGTCACCTATCTTTCTGATTCTTTCGAAAACCAGAAAAATTATGTGAATTATGAATTATTAAGATGTTGCAGAATATAGAACATATCTTATTGCAAAGTATCTTTTGTTTCATAACAAGACATCTCTCCTCGTCCCCTCATACCTGACATTCAACCCTTTTGTTTCTCCAATAATTTCTGATTAATTGTAAGCTTTCAAATAAATACATACTCAAATGATATGAACATCATAGTTCTTGTCTGAACAATTTGCCTCATATAAATTATAATATTTTATATTTCAGCTGCTGATTGTCAGGACGAAAATCCTCCTGTTTATATAGAATTGAACATTTAATATATTTTAGCTGTTATTTGAACGACCATCACAAAAAAGTTGCCTAACATAGTGGACGCTTATATCGGCATGATATACCCCTGCACAACATAGTTATCATGATTATTTAACTTAGCAGACACGGTTGTCTAATTATGTGACGGTAACCATAGAGACAAGTTTAGCATCATTATGGAAGGTTGGGGACATTTTTATCAGCATTTAAAAGTAGTGGCGTACGATTTTAACAAAACTTTTAATCGTGGTTACATTTAGACTTTTCATTACTAAACATTAGTTTTTATCAATGCTTAATATAGTAGTACAACATAAAAACAGTATTAACATATTGTCATTACATAAATAACAGAATTGTGTATCAACGTGAATTATATTTCAAATATTGTAAAACCTTTTTTGTTACTTTTAAATACTTTTTACTAACAGATCTGTGGGGTTTTTTTTCTTGAGATTGACTTTGATATTATTGTTCAGACTCAACAACAGGGCAGTTGTTTTTTTCTGCTGGATCTTTTTCTATTCGAAGAGATTTTTTAAAGAAACCCCTGTTTCTTTTTGTCGATGATTGGGATATGATATATTTGTATGTGTTTGTATTTGTAAGTCTGTGATGATAGGATTTTGTCAAATGAATATTAATGACGGAAACATCGTATGGATATTTGATGTGTTCAAATAAATGTAATTTACTAAAAACAAAACAGCTGGCTGGCAACTGTTAACATTTTTTGACATATTCAAATATATAATGTTTTCTACAAATCAATACACTAAGCAACGAACATTATGTCAAACGGAATAAAGAGTCGCAAATATGTTTAGAAACGATTTACTCTTCACAAATGATGGTATATGAGCTTAAACTACATACCAGGCTTACAATGTAATACGCGTGTTCTGTCTTGCACACAAATACATCTATATCCATTTTTTTTTCAATCCGATTTAGTATAAATGTTCACTTAAATCATCAATACGTAGACCTTTCAAAAAGATAGATATGAATTTTTATCATATCTCTTTTTTATTAAACATGTTTATTAGTAGACCATTAAAAGTCGAAAGTTGAGAGTTGAGGCTTGTAAATAAGGGATCGTTTCTAAATGTAGGTGTAAAATCG